>NC_084480.1:99021327-99386327 GCF_030035675.1 Rhineura floridana
CAACTCAGAAACTTCAGCTGGTCCAAAATGCAGCAGCCAGATTGCTGACTGGGGTTCCTTTTTGAACTCATATAACCCCTGTTCTAAAACAGTTGCATTGGTTGCCAGTACGTTTCTGAACCCAATTTAAGGTGCTCAGTTTAGTGTTTAAAGCCCAAAATGATTTAGGCCCAAATATCTCAGAGACTGTCCCCTTCACTACAGACCCTCCTGGGTGTTAAGATCAGCAGAAGGGGCCTTCCTGGTAGTTCTACCACCCTCAGAGGTTTGGGGAATAGTGACCCAGGAAAAGGCTTTCTCTGTGGCAACCCCTAAGTTGTGGAATTCCCTCCCTACAGAGGTGTGTTTGGCACCTTCACTTTATAGTTTTTGGCAAATGCTAAAGACCCACCGCTTTACCTTGGCCTTCAACTCTGGAGATTTATGTTTTCAGAACCCACCCTATTCTTGTGATCAAAATGCATTTTAATTATTTTTAATATTGTATTTTAGATATTTAATAATAACAACAACAACAACAATAATAATAGTAGTAGTAAAAAGTGGTCTGAACCATGGGGAGAGGGGCATAACAGATGATTCAGTCAAGAGCTGAATAATGAAATGCACACCTCTCTATGGTTGTGGGTGGCCGAGATGCTCTAGCAAACCACTTATATGAGATTAATTCCTGTACAGAATTGTTGTTTGCTTGCATTTGTGATATATCGCTAAACCGAATGTGTGTGGTTTTACCTTTATGCATATTACACTTTCTGGGGATATACACAGCTGGCAATTCCACTTATTTCTCCTGGAACTGCAAGCAAGTAATGACGTGTCATGTCTAGGAAGGAAGACCACCAGTCTCTATGGTTGTGGGTGGCCGAGATGCTCTAGCAAACCACTTGTATGCCATTAATTCCTGTATTGTTGTTTGCTTGTATTTGCGATATTTCGCTAATGTGTGCAACTGAGATACAGAGTCTAATTATATAGCCTGCCTTGTCCATTTTATGGTGCCGAAGAGACGCAGAATGAACCTGACCAACGGGGGGGGGGGAGGAATTAACCAGAATGACAGCAGTAAACAGCTACTTGATCCCCTGTGGTTAAGTCTTGCTGAATGCCATGATTACCTGTTCTTTTTTAAAAAAATAAATCCCAAACAGGCTCTTCTACTTTAGGAAGATGGACAAAGGCAAGGCAGGCAGCCGTGTGTGAAGCGAGAGACTGGAAAAAGGAGGAGATACACACGGCTGGCAATTCCAAATATTTCTCCAGACCTGAGAGCTTTTCTAGAGTGCAGCACTTGGTGGCTGCTCTCAACTCCTCCCCATTCTCTCTCTCACTCTCACTCTGCCTGTGCACAGGCGGCTCTGCTGCAGGAGCGGGGGCAGCGGCGGTGGCACCATCAGGGAAGAGCCACCCTCCCCAGCAGTTTCCCAACCACTTCAGGCAAAATTTGCTTCACTGCCTTCACCCCTCCCTTCTCCCTTTCCTTCTCGTGGCCCTTTGCAAAGTGCCAGGCTCTCGCTTTTCTCTGCCGTGTGTGCCTGTGCGTGTCTGTCTGTCTCCGAGCGAGGAGGAAAGAGCAAAGTGAGCCCCCTGCACCAACCAGCTGCACTTGAGCGAGACTAGCCAGGAAAAGGGGGGCTTTACAAACAACCGCAACTGCAGATCTCACACGGAGCGGCCATCCAGTTTGCAGGCTGGCTAAAAATAAACGGCTGTAGCTGCTTCTGCGCAAATGCACATTTTTGCATCTGCGCAATAGAAGTTGCAGAGCGCCCCCAACACCACCCCATTGCTCTGATTGGTTTAGTTTTCCCGGGCTTTTCCCCGGACATTCGTGCACATGTGCAAAAGTGAAAAAAACATGATTGGATGGGAATGAGGGAAAGTGGATGGGGAAATGCCCAAGGACCCCCCACGGACCGCCCACAGCTCTAAAGTCCGCACTATTGCATCCAAGCACCTTAAGGCAAAGCAGATGATTCCCGGTTTAAAAAAGCAAATTGCATTTTTTTGCGTTGCTGCAGATGCGGATTTAACCGCGAGAAAATCTGCAAAAATGGGTGACGTCGTATGGACCATGGAAAATTAACAAATACACAAAGCTATCATATCGCACATTATACAGTTGTTTGGACAAGCCCTTACTCTCTTGAAACAAAATGCTTTGTGGAATCTTAAAGCCTAACAGATTTACTGTGGCACAAGCTTTTATGCTCTGTTGTTGTTGTTATGTGCCTCCAAGTCAACTATGACTTATGGCGACCCCATGAATCAGCATCTGTTATAAACCACCCTGTTCAGATCTTGTAAGTTCAGGTCTCTGGCTTCCTTTATGGAGTCAATCCATCTCTTGTTTGGCCTTCCTCTTTTTCTACTTCCTTCTGTTTTTCCCAGCATTATTGTCTTTTCTAGTGAATCAGGTCTTCTCATTATGTGTCCAAAGTATGATAACCTCAGTTTCATCATCTTAGCTTCTAGTGATAGTTCTGGTTTAATTTGTTCTGACACCCAGTTATTTGTCTTTTTCGCAGTCCATGGTATGTGCAAAGTTCTCCTCTAACACCACATTTCAAATGAGTTGATTCTTCTCTTATCCACTTTTTTCACTGTCCAACTTTCACATCCATACATAGAGATTGGAAATACCATGGTCTGAATAATCCTGACATTAGTGTTCAGCGATACATCTTTGCATTTGAGGACCTTTTCTAGTTCTCTCACAGCTGCCCTCCCGAGTCCTAGCCTTCTTCTGATTTCTTGACTATTGTCTCCATTTTGGTTAAGGACTGTGCCAAGGTATTGATAATCCTTGACAAGTTCAATGTCCTCATCGTCAACTGTAAAGTTACATAAATCTTCTGTTGTCATTACTTTCGTCTTTTTGACGTTCAGCTGTAGTCCTGCTTTTGTGCTTTCCTCTTTAACTTTCATCAGCATTCGTTTCTGCTAGTAGTATGGTATCGTCTGCATATCTTAAATTATTGATATTTCTCACTCCAATTTTCACACCTCATTCATCTTGATCCAATCCTGCTTTCTGTATGATATGTTCTGCGTGTAGATTAAATAAATAGGATGATAAAATACACCCGTATCTCACACCCTTTCTGATGGGGAATCAGTCGGTTTCTCCATATTCTGTCCTTACAGCAGCCTCTTGTGCATCAGGACAATCAGATGCTGTGGCACCCCCATTTCTTTTAAAGCATTCCATCATTTTTCATGATCTACACAGTCAAAGGCTTTGCTGTAATCTATAAAGCACAGGGTGATTTTCTTCTGAAATTCCTTGCTCCGTTCCATTATCCAACGTATGTTTGAGATATGATCTCTGGTGCCTCATCCCTTTCTAAATCCAGCTTTGATGTCTCGCATTTCTCACTCCATATATGGTAAGAGCCTTTGTTGTAGAATTTTGAGCATACTTGCATGGGATATTAAGGCAATAGTTTGTTAATTACTGCATTCCCTGAGATCCCCTTTCTTTGGAATTGGGATGTATATTGAACGCTTCCAGTCTGTGGGCCATTGTTTAGTTTTCCATTTTTGTTGACAATTTTTTGTCAAAATTTGGACAGATTCAGTCTCAGTAGCTTGTAGCAACTCTATTGGTATGCCATCTATTCCTGGTGATTTGTTTCTTCCAAGTATTTTAAGAGCAGCTTTCACCTCGCATTCTAAAATTTCTGGTTGTTCATCATACGGTTCCTCCATGAATGAGTCTGTCATCCAGACATCTCTTTTATAGAGTTCTTCAGTGTATTTCTTCCATCTTCCTTTTATTTCATCTCAGTCAGTCAGTGTGTTCCCCTATTGATCATTCAACATCCCTACTCTTGGTTTAAATTTCCCTTTCATTTCTCTAATCTTTTGGAACAGGGCTCTTGTTCTGCACTTTTTGTTGTCCTCTTCTATTTCTATACAATAACTATTGTAATAGTTCTCTTTGTCCCTACGTACTAGTCACTGTATTGTTGCATTTAGGGTTCTGACTGTGTTTCTATCTCCTTTTGCTTTTGCTTTCCCTTCTCTCTTTAACCATTTTAAGAGTTTCTTCAGTCATCCATCGAGGTCTTTCTCTCTTTTTAATTAGAGGTATTGTCTTTTTGCATTCTTCCCTGATAGCATCTCTGACTTCATTCCATAGTTCTTCTGGTTCTCTGTCAACTAAGTTTAAAGCCTTAAATCTGTTCCTTATTTGATCTTTATATGCTTCTGGGATGCTATTTAAATTGTATTTTGGCATTATGATTGCTTTGTTCTTCTTTAGCTTTACTCTGATTTTCAATACGACGAGTTCATGATCTGTACTGCAGTCCGCTCCTGGTCTTGTTTTCGCAGAAAGTATGGAACTTCTCCATCTTCTGCTACCAATTATATAATCAATTTGATTCCTATATTGACCATTTGGTGATGTCCATGTGTATAGTTGTCTGTTCAGTTGCTCAAAAACTGTGTTTGCAAGAAACAAATTATTGGCTTCACAGAATTCAATAAGTCTTTCTTCTGCTTCATTTCTGTCTCCTAGGCCCCATTTCTCCACAATTCCTAATTCTTCTCTGTTCCCTACCTTTGCATTCCAATCCCTCATGAGTATCAGTACATGTTGTTTTGGTGTGTGATCAATTTCTTCCTGTACGTCTGCATAAAATATCTCCAATTCCTCTTCTTCTGTGTTTGCCGTCGGAGCATAGACTTGGATCATGGTTATGTTGATAGGTTTCCCATTTAATTTCATTGATATAACTCGCACAGACATTGCGTTGTAGCTCCTAATTGCTCTTGCTACATCACTTCTCACTATTAAAGCAACCCTATTTCTTCTTAATTTCTCATTTCCTGCATAAAATATTTTGTAGTTGCCTGATTGAAAATGTCCCATTCCCATCCATTTTAGTTCGCTCACACCAAGCATTGTAATGTTGATGCGTTCCATTTCTTGCTTGACAATTTCTAACTTTCCCTGGTTCATGCTTCTCACATTCCATGTTCCTATTGTGTGCATCATACAGCTCCAGACTCTCCTTTTGCATCTGTGCACATCAGCAACTGGGCTTCCTTTCGGCTTTGACCCAGCTGCGTCATTAGTCACAGCACTACTTGTCCTTTGTTCCTCCCCAGTAGCTCGGTGAGTGCCTTCTGACCTGGGGGTCTCATCTTCCAGCACTATCTCATGTTGCCTTTTGGATACTCTGTTCATAGGGTTTTTGTGATAAGAGATATTTAGAGGTGGTTTACCATTGCCTTCCTCTGAGTTTGGATGCATCTTAGTCTGGTGTTTCAGCTTTGACCATGTTCATAATGTGATTGACGAAGTGGGCTCAAGTCCATAAAAGCTTATGTCACTTTAAGTCTTTATGGTGTCAGAGGACTCTTTGTTGTTTCTTATCTCTAACAGCAAAGCCAACACAAACACAAGCCCTATACATAGGAAATGGTACTGTAGGATGCACACCTTGAGCCAGTCAGTAAACCCTTTTACCCTGTGTTATTCTACTACCTGGAGTTTCTATTCCTGATAATATAGTTGAAAAGAAACCCCTGCATTATATAAGAAAGACATTATATTTATTTATTTATTTAGTTGCATTTATATACCGCCCATAGCAAGTAGCTCTCAGGGCGGTAAACAGAATAGGATAAAATACATACATCATAATAATAAAATCACAAAACATATAAGACACAATGAAAACAAAATACAATTAAACAAAATATAAGATGATAAAAGGATTAGTATTACAAGATTAAAAAGATAAAAAGATTAAAATGATTAAAATGCCTGGGAGCATAAGAAGGTCTTTACCTGGCGCCGGAAAGATAATAATGTAGGCGCCAGGCGTACCTCTTTGGGGAGGCTATTCCACAACTCGGGGGCCACCACAGAAAAGGCCCTAGATCAAGTAACCACCATCCAGGCTTCACGATGGGTTGGTACGCGGAGGAGGGCCTTAGATGCTGAACGAAGTGAGCGGGTAGGTTCATAGGGGGAGAGGCGTTCCACCAGGTATTGCGGTCCCACACCATGTAAGGCTTTATAGGTCATAACCAGCACCTTGAATCTCGCCCGGAAGCAAATAGGTAGCCAGTGCAGGCGAGCCAGAACAGGAGTTATGTGCGAAGACTGACTGGTCCTCGTCAATAGTCTAGCTGCCACATTCTGCACTAGCTGAAGCTTCCGAACTGTCTTCAAGGGCAGCCCTATGTAGAGCGCATTACAGTAATCCAATCTCGAAGTTACCAGAGCATGAACAACTGAGGCGAGGTCATTGCCATCCAGATAGGGGTGTAGTTGGGCTACCAAACGGAGATGGTAAAATGCGTTCCGTGCCACTGAGGCCACTTGAGCCTCAAGAGACAAGGAAGGGTCAAAAAGGACCCCCAAACTACGGACCTGTTCTTTCAGGGGGAGTGTAACCCCATCCAGAACAGGATGCACATCCACCATCTGAGCGGGGAAGGCGTTCACCAACAGTGTCTCAGTCTTGTCTGGATTGAGTCTCAGTTTATTAGTTCTCATCCAGTCCATTATCGCGGTCAGGCAACGGTTCAGCACATCAACAGACTCACCTGAAGAAGATGAAAAGGAGAAATAGAGTTGCGTGTCATCAGCATATTGATGACAACGCACTCCAAAACTCCTGATGACCGCACCCAGAGGCTTCATGTAGATGTTAAAAAGCATGGGGGACAAAACCGACCCCTGAGGGACTCCACAATGGAGAGTCCAGGGTGTCGAGTAATGTTCCCCAAGCACTACCTTCTGGCAACGATCCGTGAAGTAGGAGCAGAACCACTGCCAAGCAGTACCCCCCAACTCCCAACTCCGCGAGTCTCCCCAGAAGGATACCATGGTCGATGGTATCAAACGCTGCTGAGAGATCAAGGAGAATCAACAAAGTCACACTCCCCCTGTCCCTCTCCCGACAGAGGTCATCATACAGGGCGACCAAGGCTGTTTCAGTGCTGAAACCGGGCCTAAAACCGGATTGAAACGGATCCAGATAATCGGTTTCATCCAAGAGCACTTGGAGCTGGTTAGCAACCACCCGCTCCAAAACCTTGCCCAAAACGGGGACATTCGCCACCGGTCTGTAGTTGTTCAAATTATCTGGGTCCAGGGAAGGTTTCTTTAAAAGAGGTCTCACTATTGCCTCCTTGAGGCTACTAGGGACTACTCCCTCTCTCAAGGAGGCATTAACCACTTCCTTGGCCCAGCCGGTGGTTCCAGCCCTGCTAGCTTTCACTAGCCAAGATGGGCAAGCATCCAGAACAGACGTGGTTGCCCGGACCATTCCAAGCACCTTGTCCACTTCCTCGAGCTGCACCAACTGAAACTCATCCAATAATAAAGGACAAGGCCGTGCTCCGGACACTTCACTGGATTCATCTGTCACAACGTCGGAGTCTAAGTCCCTACGGATGCAAGCAATCTTATTTTGAAAGTGTCCAGCAATTTCGTTGCAGCGGGCTTCAGATGTTTCTATAATATCATGAGGGCTAGAGTGTAAAAGCCCCCGCACAACTTTAAAAAGCTCCGCTGGGCGGCATAAGGATGACCTAATAGAGGCAGCGAAATAAAGTTTTTTCACTGTCCTTACCGCTTTCATATACAACTTATTGGTGGCACTTACCAAAGCATGGTTACATTCATTGGGAGTTCGCCTCCATCTGCACTCCAGCCTCCTCCTCTCTTGTTTCATCACTCTCAGCTCCGGGGTATACCACGGAGCTGTATGAGCTCTACATCGGAGGGGGCGCGCAGGAGCGATCGTGTCAATAGCCCGAGTCATCTCCGTATTCCACAGTGCGACCAGGGCCTCGACAGGAGCACCAGTCTTATCAGCTGGAAAATCTCCCAGGGCCCTCTGAAAACCAAGAGGATCCATCAGACTCCGGGAGCGGACCAACCTAATAGGTCCTCCACCTTTGCAGAGGGGAAGAGCTACTGTAAGTCTAAATCTCAACAAGCGGTGATCTGTCCATGACAATGGGGTAGATGAAAAACATCCCACCTCCAGATCACCATCTCCATGACCAGTGGCAAAGATCAAATCAAGAGTGTGTCCCGACACATGCGTTGGGCCAGTAGAAAATTGAGACAGCCCCATTGTTGTCATGGAGGCAATGAAGTCCTGAGCTGCACCAGATAAGACAGCCTCGGCGTGGACATTGAAATCCCCCAGTACCAAAAGTCTAGGGGATCTCAATAGTACCTCCGAGACTATCTCTGTCAGCTCAGCTAAGGAAGCTGTTGGGCAGCAAGGTGGACGGTACACCAACAGTATTCTTAGTCTGTCTCCCTGGCCCAATACAAGGTGGAGACACTCCAGACCAGTCGCCGCCTGGACAGGGTGCTGTGTGAGAGCGAAAGTACTCCTATAGACCACAGCAACTCCCCCTCCCTGGCCCTCAGATCTACCACAGTGTTGAACCGCATACCCGGGTGGGCAAAGCTGGGAAAGAGCAACTCCTCCCTGATCACCCACCCAGGTCTCGGTTATACATGCCAGATCGGCACTCTCCTCCAGAATTAAATCATGGACAAGGGAGGTTTTATTATGTACCGACCTGGCATTCAAGAGCAGCACGTGGAGATCCGAGAGCTGGCTGATAGGACAACCAGCAATCCTGTGGGTAAGAGGAGAACCGGAACAAGGCACAGACACAACTTGTCTGGGATGAGTTCCCCTTACCTGGCCAGTTCTCCTCCTAACACCATACCTCCCATTACCCGTCACTACGTTAATTGGGCCCCCCGAAAGTCGTCGTCGTCGTCATCGGCGGCGGCGGCGGCGGCGGCAGCCTCTCCTTCCCTTGGGCGATGGTCTCTTCCTCCTGCAGGCACTGGGTCTCCCAGGCCACCTCAGCCAGCCGGCTTATGTATCCCTCCAAAGAGGGACAGGTGGTGAGAATCAGTCCTAGCTGGCTGGGTACCTGGGGCCTGGTCCTGCCAGGCAGAAGTCCCACAGGGAAGGGTGGTGGAGGTGGTGGTCCCACAGCAGCAGCAGCAGCACAGGAGCAGCAGCAGCAGCAGCCTCTCCTTCCCTTGGGCGATGGTCTCTTCTTCCTGCAGGCACTGGGTCCAGGTCTGCCTTCTTTTTAAATGACTATTAACAAGGACCTACGTTGGTACAAAATAGTTTCATGGTGAAACCTACTTTGGATTATGCACCTCGTGAAAAAGTTTATTCTCTATTAAAGTTGGTTTCAAGTGTTAAAAGAATGTTGGCTCAATCCTATCTTATTTCTGTGAAATCACTGGAATACAAATCAAGAGATAACTTTTTTATTTATTTTTGTTGTTGTTATGTGCCTTCAAGTCGATTATGAATTATGGCGACCCTATGAATCAGCAACCTCCAATAGCATCTGTCGTGAACCACCCTGTTCAGATCTAGTACGGGGTAACAACAGCAGATAGCAACTAATCAAACAGATTTACTTCAGAGTACATTTAGCAGCATAAGAAATGCGTGCACAAGCCCAGTGATTTCCTAACTGATGATAAGAATGTCTTTGAGCTTTTCTCTTTTTTTTAATTAAAACACACCCACATATACCTATTGCAGGGAGTCTTATACTGCTGGAGGAGAGAATGTATGTCATTATGTGAGGTCACATGCTAGAGTAGCCATTAAAAGAGTAGTAATTTACCACATAGTGATATGTGAAATTGCCATAGTTCTCCCTGTAATTAGGAAAGAAGGATAATTACTACAGGTTTTATATATATTATCCATCTTCCCCCATGACTTCTTAATGGCTTCTATACTATTGTACCATGCAAGATGGATGGGGTAATTCAAAGGCCACTTACACAGAGATGTAGTAGACCCCTTGAATCCAAAAGGGCTAAGCCAGTGAAGGCAGCTTGTGAAAACAGTGAAGTTTGAACTGCATTGAAGAATATGCAGCTTACTAGGTGTGTGAGTGGTCTTATCCCTCTCCCCGCCCTTGTGAGAATCCTAGTCTTTGTGTATGATAAGTTCTTCTTAGAAGGCTACATATTGTTCTTAAATGGATTTTCTTCATTATTCTCATCATCATGCTTAACATTTAGACAGTGTTATCAAGTGTTTAAAGCACTTTGCATGCATTATCTAGCTGTAATTCTTACAACAATCTCTGGGTGGATACAGATGAGTATTTATCACCATTTGATAAAAAATCTCACCACCACTTTGCAGGCTAACTGGCCTCACTGGGTGATTGTATGGACACTGTGGCAAGTTAACCACTTAGCAAATCCATTCTTTATGTCCAGTCAACTAACAAGCTTTACTAGACCTATATGTATGAATATTTATGAAGGTGCTGTAAATTCGTTTGCTAAAAGAACCTTCACTCTTGGTTTACTCGGTCATATCCGAGCCACCCTACCTCCCAGCTTAATTTTACTTCACAAAGCAAAATACTTTCATGGAAGCCAGAATTCTGTCCCTCCAGCCAACTCAGCAGCTTGTCAAGGCTCACAGGGACAGAAAGTGAGACAGAAACATTTTTGAAAGGCATGTGAACGCTTCTATGGAGCAAGGTGGAGATGCTTATTTTTTAAAAAATACTACCAGTTCTCTCTTTTACTAGACAGAAGTTTCTTGTGGGCAGTTTTCTTTTTGTACTACTGTGTCCTCTTCATAAACTTCTTAAATTGTTGGCTCTTCTCCTGGGGTTTGGGTTGGTATGGCTATTCAGGCAAGGTGACATTTACCAGATACAACACACAGTAAGGTTACATCTACATTCAAAAGGGAGAGCCATCGAACTGCTTCTCCTACCAGGATTGAGTTTTGATAAGAGAAAACACACCCACCAGGATTTTTTAAAAATGTATTATTTATTTATTTGTTATTTGGTTTATATCGTGCCCTTCCTCCCAGCAGAAGCCCAGTGCGGCAAACAAAAGCACTAAAAACACTTTAAAACATCGTAAAAACAAACTTTAAAATACATTAAAACAGAACATTTTTTAAAAAAGCTTTCAAGGAATTTTTTTTTAAAAAAAAAAACTATGATAGTGGATGACGAGGTGGGGCAGTGGGCTCACCTGACTTCCTGACAGCTGGGCCACTGCTGATTACCAGGAGGGAAAGGGAAGGGGTGGTCAGCATGGTGACAACACACTGGCAGAGCCAATCCACTGTCCCACCATGCTGACTGCTACTGTGTAACTATTACCAGTACCAAAGCCCTAGATGATATTTGATCTGCCCATCCCTGCAGCAGTAGGAAATCTTCTTTAAGGAAGGACTGTAGCTCAGGAGTGTAGCACATGGCTTGTATGCAAAAGGTCCTCGATTCAATCTCTGTCATCTCCAGGCAGGACTGGGAGAGACTCCAGTCTGAAACTTTGGAGAGCTCTTGCTAGTCAGTACTTCATTCATTCATTGGCGAACACTCGTGGATGAGTAAGATTGTCTTCCAAGATAAGGTCTTTACCAGTGGGTCCATAAGTGACTGTGGAGGTCAATTCTGGATCCACACAGCCTCCCACAATGAGGACATAGGTTTCCAGATGGAAGGTGGTCACAATGAGGATTTCCTTGACGTGCCTTCTGCTTAGCTCGTTTGTCCCTTTCGCCCTGTACTTGTGCTTCTTCAAAGTCCATAGCACCTTTGATAATGGCCGACCTCCAATTGGGATGCTCATGGGCCAAGCCTTCCCAGTTCTCAATGCTTATGTTACATTTTTTTAGATTAGCTTTGAGAACATCTTTAAACCTCTTTTGCTGTCCACCAATATCCCCTTTTCCATCCTTAAGTTGGGAGTAAAGTAGCTGCTTTGGAAGACGGTGATCAGGCATTCGAACAACATGGCTGGTCCAGCGAAGTTCATGTTGGAGGATCATTGTTTCAACACTGGTGGTCTTTGCTTCTTCCAATACGCTAACATTAGTCCGCCTATCTTCCCAAGTAATTTGCAGAATTTTCCGGAGGCAGCGTTGATGGAATCTTTCAAGAAGCTGGGAGTGGCGTTTATAGATGGTCCATGTTTCACAGGCGTACAGTAAGGTTGGTAGTACAATGCCTTTGTAAATAAGCATTTTGGTCTCCCTGCGAATAGCCCGATCCTCACACACTCTACACTTCATTCGGGAGAATGCTGCACTCGCAGAGCTCAGACGATGCTGAATTTCAGCGTCAATGTCAGCTTTCACAGAGAGATGGCTGCCAAGATAAGAAAAGTTATCAACATTCTCCAGTATCGCACCATTAAGCTGGATTGATGGTGCTACAGAGGGGTTGGTTTGCACTTGCTGATGAAGCACTTTGGTTTTTTTGATGTTAAGTGAGAGGCCAAGCTTTTCGTATGCTTCTGCAAAGACATTTAGGATAGTTTGAAGATCTTCCTCTGAATGTGCAGAGACTACATTATCATCGGCATATTGAAGTTCTATGACAGAGGTTGTAATTACCTTACTTTTTGCTTTCAGCCTACTGAGATTAAAAAGCTTTCCATCTGTTCGATATGTGATTTCCATGCCAGTTTCCACTCAACAAGGTGTAGAATCATGGCAATGAAAGTAGCAAATAAGGTCAGAGCAATGAGACATCCCTGTTTGACGCCTGATCCCATTTTGAATGGATCACTTTGAGAGCCATTGTTATCCAAAATTGTTGCCGTCATGTTGTCATGGAGGAGTCGCAAAATATTCACATATTTATCAGGGCATCCAATTTTCAGAAGGATGGTCCAGAGAGCAGTTTGATTTACAGTATCAAGGGCCTTAGTCAGATCAATAAACACCATATACAGAGGTCGGTTTTGCTCCCTGCATTTTTCTTGAAGCTGTCGTGCAGTGAAGATCATGTCCACTGTCTCCCTGGAAGGGCGGAAACCATTTTGGGATTCAGGGAGGATGTCTTCTGAGATAGGTAGGAGGCGATATGCGAGGATCCTTGCAAGGATTTTACCTGTGGTAGCTAGAAGAGAGATGCCTCGGTAGTTCCCACAATCTGTTGTAACCTATATTGTGTCACTGGTCTGATAAGGCAGCTTCCTCTGTGAGAGTCCATTGTGAATGTTGCTATCCACATTGGAAGGGAAGGAGAGGTAAACAACCCTGTCCCATCATTAGGAACATAGCAAGCTGCCTTTATTGAGTCAGACCATTTTTCTGCCTACCTCAGTATTGTCTACCCTAATTGGCAGAGGTTCTTCAAGGTTTCAGACAAGAGACTCTGGCTGCATTCACACATGGGGCTTAGTGCATTAGATTAAAGGATTAAAATGGTAGTGCTTCTGTCCCAATTTCTAAAATTCCTTTCACACTGCAGTTCCTGTTGCATTAAGGAACCTTCCCTTTTTGGGCCGATATACCGGCATTTTGTGCAACTGTCTTTCTCACTGCTGCAACAAACAGTGCCTTATTTTCATCCCTCACCTGTTATACACATGTGCACTCTAGTCCCCCCATAATTCACTGCTCGAGTTAGTATTTGGATACAGGTGTGGGGGTGGGAAAGGAGGAAGGGAATGCTGCTACCCACCTACACCAGAATACCAGTACAATTTTCATCAGGCAAAAAAAAAAAATTGCACACACCTAAAGGCCAGGAATGCATTGCATGCCAGGATGCCTGTCATGTGAGTGGCTGCAGCTAGCACCAGGCTCCTGCGACCTTCTGGATTCCCAAGCTTGCAAGGGGATTATTTCTGATATTATTTATCATGAGAATTAGTGCTAAACTTCCACTATATTCCACTAGATTTCTGGAACTAGCTTTTACATAATGAGAAAGGTCAAATATAACGCACAAATTGCCAGGTAAGAAATTGTCGGAATGACGGTATGAAAGCAGCCTCTTCCAGACATACCTGCAGAAATTGAAGATTGAACCTACATGCAAAGCAGATGCTCTGCCACTGAGCTATCACCTTTTCTTATTTTTGAGAGGAGGGAAAAGAGGAATGACACTAGGGATGGGTGAGAATTTCAATTCAGCTGATATTTGAAGCTGAATTTATCAAATTCACACTTTCTAAAACAATTTGAGAACTGAACACAGCCATCCTTCAAAATTTGCACTTATTCTAATTTTGCAATGCAGTTCACTAACCAGACAGTGTTTACAAAAATGCATACATTAGGGGAAACTGTGCATAAAAATGAATATATGAGTGAAAATAACATGCAAAAATGCGTTATATGGCAAGGAATGGCTTCCAAAAATGTGTACGTTAGTCAAAACTGCCAACAAAAATGTGTTTATTAGGAGAAATTCATACTAAAATGCTGGATAATTTTTATGAGGATTTTTTTTTGCAAATTGCTGCAAAAATGTGGAGAACTGAATTTGAGTCTGGAAGAATGAGAAACTGAAAGAACCAAATCTGACAAATCATTCCATTCCTAAATGACAGTAGCAACCTCATCTGCTCCTTTAGTAAATTGGTGACAAGCAGCAAAAGTTAACCTGGGTGGATAATGGAAAAATAATTACAGAGATATACTAGCTGGTTAGTGGGTATAAGTTGCAGAGCTCCTAGTTTTTCCATTTTTTAATGCGCATTTTTCTGCACTGAAGAAAAATTAAAAGATGGCATATTAATAAAATAAGAAATGTTTCAACTGCCTCAGAAAATGTTCAGAAGCTTGCTATCTCGATTGTAGTGTTCTATTAGAGAACACATATATATTCCTTCCACATACAGATGTTCTACAGTCAGTCTGCATACCAATCTATCTCAATTTCCTCTCACAACATGAAAGAGCAGCATTATATCTGGCAAGATAAAGGAAATACTATTCAGTTGTATTATGTTTTCATATACAAGAGCAATACGTGGAGTGAAAGGCTGTTTCCTTTGAAATCTTTGATATCTGTCCTAGACTTACAAGAAGCCAAGTTTACTCCTAAGGTAGGCTTCCTTTGTACAGGAACTTCTTCTGCTTCTGAGATGACACTTAAACGCTAAACTGGAAATGTGGAAGCTTCCTGTGCAAAAGAATGGGTGCTGTGGAAAGGAAGTTACTAACACTCCTGACTTGCTCAAGTGAACTATAAGCATTGCTAGTCAAATAAAGGCCCCTGGGCCATATTCAGCTGGATGACCACTGACTGGTCTCCCCAAATGGTCCCTGGAACCTGCAGTTTAAAAGGACTTCAAGTAGCGTGGGTGGGGGGAAGCTGTGCCTGAGGTGTTGAAGAGCTGCTGTCAGCGAGTACTTGTCGTGATAGACCAGTGGTCTGACTCCTTCATACCTCATGTAAGGCAGGGGAGCCAGCATGATGCCCTCCAATTTATTTGGATTCCAACTCCCATCATCCCCAGTCAACATGGTCTACAGTCAGGAATGATGGGAGTTGCAGTCCACAACATCAGGAGAGCAGTTCATTGGCTGTCCCTGATGTAAAGTATATAAAGGAACACAGAAAAAAGCTAAAGGACTTGCTGTCTCTCCCTCTGAATGCAACCAAAATTCAGCTGTAAAAAGGTGGCTATTTCAGTCACACTTTTTTAAAATTTAAGCTATTAATTATTGGAGCTTCTAAGTGGTGTACATAGAAAATTACCAGTAAGTATAGACAATATTAGATCTTCCATGGTGCAGAGTGGTAAGCGGCGGTAACGCAGCCGAAAGCTCTGCTCACGGCCGGAGTTCAATTCCAACGGAAGGAGGAAGTCGAATCTCTGGTAAAAGGGGTTGAGGTCCACTCAGCCTTCCATCCATCCGTGGTCGGTAAAATGAGTACCCGGCATATGCTGGGGGGTAAAGAAAGGCCGGGGAAGGAACTGGCAATCCACCCCATATATACGGTCTGTCTAGTAAACGTCGCAAGACGTCACCCTAAGAGTCAGAAACGGCTTGCACTACAAGTGTGGGGACACCTTTACCTTTATAGACAATATTGAGCTAGATGGTCTGAGTCAGGATAAGGCAGTTCTTATGTTCCCAGTCAGTGATATGTGTCAATATACCTGCCAGACATTGTATCGAAACGAGCTGGGTCCCGAGCATTTGCCTGCCTTCTGCCTTAACTACGTTCCTTGTATGATTCCCTGGGTTGACTCCACTGAAGTCATTTTTATGTCGGATGCAGAATATGCCTCTTCTACATGTTTTGCAAGCGAATGGCCGTTATTAGCCCTTTCTTTTGACCTTTCCCGCTAATTCTAGCCATAGCAGTAGCTAAGCTTTCCTCTGAGAAAAGACCAGAAAAGATAAAGGTTAAATTAAATGTTCTGAGACAAACAAACAAAAACCCCACACATTTAATTTCCTTTCTTTTCTTTTTCTTTTTAAATCAAGTTTCAAGGGGTTTATTATTAAATAATGAGAATTATTTTTTGTGTGTGCTCAGATGAAAAGTAGGGTAGGGTATTTCATTGCTCTTTCACAGTCCTGATGACTTTGGTTTTTATTCAGCCCGTTCTCAGAGAGGTAGGGGTCTCAAAAATCAGGCATCAAAAGATACATTATCTGTTTTATGAGATCTTTTGATAAGAGAGCCCTTTGTGGTTGTCATTCTTTTCTTTTCCGTCATCCTTTCTTCTTCTTTTCCTCCCCGCCCTTTCCTGTGTGGTCTGTTGTCCATTTTCTGTCCAGATGGTATTGAAGAAAGGAAATCTTCTTGCAGTCAGAGGCAAATGATTCACTTGCTTTGCAGGCTGCAGGGTATGTGAAGCAGGGTAGCCTCCAATGGCCATCAGCCAGAATCTACTCTAAGGGGGAGGGAATGCATCAGTGAGCTTTGTAAATCTCCCCCCTTCAGCTTCTTTTTTTTAAAAAGACTTCCATCTCCTAGATGTATTTGTTTTCTTAAGCAGACAGATCTGGCTCCCTCCAGGCCAGACAAAATGATCTGTCTTTGTCTACCCTGATAACCTGAGGCAGCCAATAATGAAATCAGTTTGCCAGTCCTTGCAAATAAGCCTACTTGCTTAGACTGTGCAATGCCTTTTCATTTGTTAGTTTCATTTCAGGCCTCCCTAAGCCTCCCTAACATGCACACCGTATCCCTAAGGAGATCTCCGGGAGATCCTAAGAGTAATTAGGGGGTTGGAGGCATGAATGTGGTATACTTTCTAATTAAAGAGAAAGCTGCCTTGTTGGAAGCTGTTAGTATACTGATGTTGCATTTTAATTTTATTCACCAAACATTACTTTCCTCCTCTCGACAACTTAGCCAAGATGGTTCACAGTATGAAATGCAGTAAGAAACCATTTTCCCTTAATAATTATTATAATTATTATAATAATAATAAATTATAAAAAACTGTATAAGTACAATTAAAATCCATTTTAAAAAAGAAAAGTCCAGAAGATTTTTTATTTAATACTAGGGATACTATTGTCACCTTTGTTAACTATTTGTTAAAACTTTTCCTAAAACAACAAGAAAACCCTTGCATAAAACCGGGGTCATCATAGTTCAGACTCTGCTGCTACACACACTTTTAATTCCAAGAGAGTATTGATGGTGGTGGTAGGATGGAACTTCCTCCAAAGATCTTAACAGATAGACTTATATGGGAAGACACAGTCCCTAAGACATGCAGGTTCCAAGCTTCTAGTCCGTTTGCACTGATAGGTAAGAATGCCAGCAAATTAATTTGGAAAGTAACACAATGGTCAATGTTTCTCCCAAGACTCTTGTCTCATTGTGGAACAGTGAGACCGATAGAGTTATTGGCAGGGTCATTCTTAAGCACCCTTTTCAGCATTGTGTAGCCCAGATGTCTTCTTGATACACTAGGAAACTTTGACTTGTTGGTATTGTTGTTATGCCTCTTACATGCCAGAATGGCTTCTAAGCAGTTTAGAAACATAAAATCAAATATAAAATCCACACATAATTCAAATACACTATAAAACATTTTATCAAACCATTAAAATTATCAATATTTAAAATATACAATAAAACAAGCCCATTAAAAACATAACAATTAAAACAGATGGATCAGGAAGTTCAAGTTCAAAGGAATGCTTGCCAGAACAGGTGTGTCTTCAAGAGCTGGTGGAATGCCAATACAGTTGGGGTCCTCCTGTATTTCAGCAGGGAGGGCATTCCACAACACTCATGCCCCAGTGAAAAAGCCCACCTCCTATGACGCAAGCAGGATGGCAGTTAGAACACAGGTGACAAAAATTCCAGAATGAGTCCAGCTGAACACAGGTATGAGCACCTATTTGTGCATGCCATACGGCAATAGTGATGGTGAAGAAAGCTTACTTCTCCACCACTATTCCATTAGAGGCCTACTGTGGCAAATTGGTTAGCACTGTGAGGATAAAGTTGCTTAGATTGGAATGGCATGCCATAGTTAGGTTAAGTCCTATGGAGGTGTTGCTTTTTCACCTTCCAGAAAAAAGTTATTATCATCATCATCACTATCATTAAATAAGATGGGCTACAAGGATGAACCTAGCAGGATCCCACAGGAAAACTTTTATGTAATGATGATGATGACGATGATGATGCCAAGAGATGCCTGAGTGTGTTTGAGTCTGAGGGGAAGCTGGGAGCTGGAAAGAGACAGAAAGGCTTGCCTCACTCTCTGTGCTGAATCCAAAACTATAGCTTTGGGAAGCCTGCCCTGGAAGCCTTATGGGGAAGCTAGATTTGTTGGAGTGTTAATGCAGTGAACCCTTCTATCTTATGCTCAGGTTGCACATATATGTAAATAAAACCATATATTATAAAGATACCACAGTCTCCAGTCACCTTCATATCAAGGAACCTGAACACTGTTTAAGCACTGGATCTGCTGGAAGCCTCTCCCCACTTGGAGACTGGGGTGCATGCAACAATATTGTTCAGAGAAAAAGAGGTAGCTGTAGGTAACCATATCTTTGTCCACCTTCACATATAGACACTTTCATTTCCTCTCCCTCTAGCTGTGTATCCATACTCCCAGGAGCAAATAGTGAGAAACTTACATTATGTAAGAGAATCAGACACCTTAAAACATTGGGAGGAGACTTCAACGTTACTAATAGCTGCGTTTTCAGATACAATGTTATAATAGACATGCTTTGTGGTGACAATGTATTCAAGCTAAAGAGGACTGGAAGACACCAAAATAATCAATGCTAAGTTAAGAAATGAAGAAAAATTATGATTTAATGCGTGAGTCAGAGATGGAAACTACATCGAGATTTGAATCAGGTGCAATAAACCAACACTGGATGCATTTGCTCAGCTCCTGTTGCTAACATGTTTGGTGCTCCTGGTGTCTTCTGTCTAGGATTCAGTTGTGCAGCAACTGATAAATATTATATTTGGCCGATTTGGCCTGATGTTCATCTGTTCACATGACAAAGTAATCCCACTAACTGTGCTGTCATTCCAGAGGCAGCTGGTGGCTCCATGTCAGTGGGGCAATGAAATTTGTTCTGGGTTTTAGTCCAAATATTCAAGGAGTGTTGCTGAAAGCTGAAAGAACTGGGCATGTTTCGCCTGAAGAAGAGAAGACTGAGGGGAGATATGATAGCACTCTTCAAGTACATGAAAGGTTTTCACACAGAAGAGGGCTGGGATCTCTTCTCGATCATCCCAGAGTGCAGGACACGGAATAATGGGCTCAAGTTGCAGGAAGCCAGATTTCAACTGGACATCAGAAAAAACTTCCTAACTGTTAGAGCCATACGACAATGGAACCAATGACCTAGAGAGGTAGTGGGCTCTCCGACACTGGAGGCATTCAAGAGGCAGCTGGACAGCCATCTGTCAGGAATGCTTTGATTTGGATTCCTGCATTGCGCAGGGGGTTGGACTCGATGGCCTTATAGGCCCCTTCCAACTCTACTATTCTATGATTCTAAGCCACCAGCCACCACTGAGTCGATCCCTAGAGGGAAAGCTGAAACAGTTGCTTTAGCACATTTGGCTATGTCCTACCTGGATGGAGTGTGTGACAAGAAAATGTAAGAATGGTTTATCTCCAGCCTTTGGAAACAATTAGCAGACACCTAGCAGAAACTCTGGGCTCATCCAGACAACTGCAAAATGTGTGACACGCCCGCTATGTGTGTTCACTATTTTTCGGTCCAAATGACGTCTCGCGCTGTTATGCATTTTCGCAGGTTAAATCCGCTCCTTGCAATACCGGCAAAAATGTGATTTGCTGTTTAAAATCGGGAATCATCCGCTGTGCCTTCAGGAGTTAGGATGCAATACTGTGGACTTTACAGCTGATGGGCAGTTCTTGGGCATTTCCCCTTGCTCCTTCTCATTCCAGCCAATCACATATCTGCACTTTTGCGCATGTGTGAGAATAAGCCCGGGAAAATTGAACCAATCATCGCAATGGTTGGGTGTTGGGGGGGAGTCTGCAACTACTGCGCAGATGCATTTTATTTTTTGCCAGCCTGCAAACTGGGCAGCCGCTCTGGGTGAGATCTGCAATGCACAGCAAGTGAGAAAGGGGGGGGTGGTCGGTTTCAGCCTGCCTCTGGAAACCTTTGTCAATTTCATTGTACTTGCTGGGGTTTTTGCTTCAAATCAGAAAAGCATACATTTGTTTAAGTGTAATATCGCAAATACAAACAAGAAAAGGGCTGCTGGTTGGTTTCATGCCTGCTCCGAAAGCTTTGTCAATTTCATTCTCCGTGGGAAGGAAAGGGAGAAGGGGAAGGTGACACATTTCTTGCTTTTTTGGAGAAATAAGTGCAATTGCCAGCGTGTGTATCTCCTTAAATATCAATAAAGGCAGAAAAGTATACATTCGTTTAAGTGTAATATCGCAAATACAAACAAGAAAAGGGCTGCTGGTCGGTTTCAAGCCTGCTCCAGAAAGCTTTGTCAATTTCATTCTCCCTGGGAAGGAAAGGGAGAAGGAGGGGGGGGTTGACACGTTTCTTGCTTTTTTGGAGAAATAAGTGCAATTGCCAGCATGTGTATCTCCTTAAATATCAATAAAGGCAGAAAAGCATACATTCATTTAAGCATAATATCACAAATACAAACAAGGCAGGCGTGAAACCGACCAGCAGCCTTTCCTTCCAAGGCGAGAACTCCTTTACAGCCATATTGTGCTTCGTTGCAAAGGGGGAGAGGAGCATACGTACTTTTTTTGCTGACCAATTGGTTGATAGGGGGAGGTTTTAGAAGCGGAGCTTGGAAAAAGCAAAAAGAATGTAGGGGTCTTACCGCTGCGTGTGCGGGTGCAAAAAAGCGGGTTTTTTTTAATTGGGAAAGAGCGAACTAAAAGGCAAAGTGATTACTATTAGATGACAAACCGAATATGGAAACCGTGGATTATCCTGCTCCGTTTGGATAAGCCCTCCATTAAGCCTGCTTCATTCTTCAGTGTTTGTCTAGCCCACAAGAAGATACACATGTGCTCAATAGCATTTTTTTAAAAAAAGTCCTGGAATATTAAAGTTAACCATGAAGGGTGAGGAAGGCATAGCTGCCAATTTAGCAAAAAGCACAAGATTAGGGGTGGTAATTCATAGCATGGTCAGAGACATTAGACAGCACATGTCAGCTCTACGCCTTCCTTACTAAAGAAACCACATTTGGTTTGCATCATTATCATTTTATTTATATGCTGACTTTGCACAAAAAACTATGCTCGAAGCAGCATACACCACTGAGAGAAATACATTGCAAAACTGACAATTGGTAGAGAAATTTAATAATAATGCAATAATAAAACAGCATACAAGCAACATTTCAATATTATAAAGGTAGTAACATTCCACTTCCTACCAGCAGAAAAAATAACAAGTGAGTTTGAACAGTTTCACCTTAGTCCTAGACCTAGTCCTGCTGCTATATCCACTATAGATTAGCCAAGGATCAAGTTAGTCTGATCAAATGTCTAAGTCTCAGCTTCCCCAAAGGATCACTGCCCCTTTGGGATCATCCTTCAGGCAGCAGCTCATCCCATAACGTTACTCACACAGTCCCTCTCCTGCAGCAGATTCTTACAAGGCTTCCAAAGGTAGAGGGTTGAATAGCTGGAAACACATCCACATGTTGTTCAGGGAAAGCACAGCTGCATGGTTCTGTTGCTTGCTCTTGGTGGAGACAGGAGAAAAGCAAGAGTGGAGAAATGGCAAGGCTGATGACTGGCACACATCGTAGGGAGTAGTCTAGAAAAAAGCCATGTCCGCCCTAACTACTGACCATATCTGCCCAGGGAGGTTCCCTTTGCGCACTGTGATCTGTGACCATACATTTCTTTCAAACACTTTCATCTGTCCAGTTTTATGTGGATAAAAGCAATATGGAATTAGAGCTGATGTAACGATCTAAGAGCTCATTCACTTGGGAAATCTCAGTCCAATTTAACTCCAGACACTGAGCATGACTGCCAAGAAGGATCTGTGGAACCCTTCTGACTGATTAAAGGATATCTCTGGCAAGAGTAGAAAGAATAATAGTCCTACTCACATTCGTCATATCCATCAGCTGAGACATTTAGTGTGAGGATAAATAGATAGGAAAGAAAATGGTATTCAGAGGCCTGGCAATGACCATGTTTGAAACTCAGAGTCTAAAGATATCTTCAAGCAAGCCGATAGTAGTTTCTAAACCAATAATGCCAAGAGTAGAGCCCCTTCATTATTACCTAAGATCCAGCTATAACAGCCTGTTGCCTATTTATCTGCAATTGTTTTGGAGAGCATGGAGGAAAGCATGATAGAATTTAAAAAAGAAAAGAGTCCTGTTTAATTTTTTGCAGTTTTAACAACTGTCCACTTTTTTTTTTTTACCAAAACAGACTTTGATACATTTTCATCACAGCCCTTCATGCTTAAATTGATCTGAAGGTATCTTTGTCCACCGACCTATATGCCTGTTTTGTTAATGGGCAAATAGGAAACAAAACTGACACGAAGCATTAACACAGTGCTCCCAGGGGTCCTCTTCACCTCTTTTGATGCCTTAGATCCCCCTGGATTTTATGGGAATTAAAAGGGATGAAATGGAATGGGAGACGAGGGCAGTGCCACTGGTTTTCATTCTATGTGGAGTACAGGTGTGAAGGCAACTAATTATACCACCCCACATTGTTAAAACTATTGTGCTGTGGCAGCAAAGAAGACTTTCATTTTTACTGCCATTGCATCTACAAAATGCCATTCATTCATGGGTTGTGAATGACATGGTGAATCAGGGCTCTTAATGGAGGTAAAAATGGGATCAACATCTGCCTACAGTGATGAGTTTGCCATCTGCTTTGCAAACAAAATTGTTTGCATGTGGCATGACTCAGGGACTGCCAGTTTAATTACAGAATTAGAATTTAGTCCCAATATCTTAGCTATTTTTCCACAGAACTGTCTAAAAGTTAGACAGATCATGATGCTCGACATTGAGATTGTCAAGGTTAGTTCATTGTAATGATCTCTATGTGGGGCTCCCCTTGAAAAGAAATTGCAACTGGTGCAAAATGCAGCAGCCAGGCTGCTAATGGGGGCAGCAAGTTGACTCACATAACTCCCATTTTATAAGTTACATTAGTTACCGATTGTGTTTCGAGTCCAATTCAAGGTTCTCACGCATATGTTTGAAGTCCTTAACAGCCTGGGGCTCAAATATCTGTGAGAATGCCTGCTCCCATATAGATCTGCCTTGAGATCTACAGATAAGTCCCTCCTTGCAGTCCCTGTGCATGTTGAAGCTAGAGAGGTGTGGCCTGTGAAGAATGGGTGTGGCCTGGAGAGTGGGTGTGGCCTGGGAACAGTCCCGAGGGCCAGGGCCTGAGGCTTCTCATCCCTGAAGTAGGTACTCCATACTAAATTATAGGCATTTTGAATCAATTGTGGAATATTCAGACTTTATAATTACCCATCCGAGCGTTAACTATACAGGTGTTCCTGCACCTGTATATTATTAGAGGCTCAGTAAGTTCATGACTAAAGTGGAATTTGACCTGAGGCTTACCTGCCAGATTACACCAGCTCACAAATGGATGCTGTTGTTAGTTACTGGTTCACATTCAATACTGCTCATTCAAGCAGACCACTTGCCAGAGCTTGGAAAAGTTACTTTTTTGAACTACAACTCCCATCAGCCCCAGCCAGCATGGCCACTAGATTGGGCTGATGGGAGTTGTAGTTCAAAAAAGTAACTTTTCCAAGCTCTGCCACTTGCCTCGTTGGGAGGAAGAAAAAGAAGTGTGCCTACGTAACACGTGAAACATCCCTAAGGGACCGTGGACTGAGCTGATTTGGGACCAATTTCTAAGTCAGTCTAGCAATATTTTTCAATGGATAGGATAAGCTTTTCATAGGCAAGTGCAAGAATTTCATAATCAGAACATTATCAATGTCATGTATCCACTAACTTGCAGTTTGACATCTGCCCAACTTGTATACAAGCTATGCAAACTCTGTTAAGTATATGCATATCAGCACTGTCCCTTCATCTTATGGTAGTTTTGCAATAGAGCCTTCACTGCTGGATGAACTGCCCACTTTTGCATTAATGGTCAGGAGAGGGTGAAGCTTCAGCTTTGCATTTCATTCCATCCATACCATAAAGGAATGAATGTGCATAAAGTTATTTCTTCAGGCTCTAGGCAAAATAATTTGAAGTGGGGAGTAGCATCTCCTCTGCCTGTAAATGTTAATGCCTCAGATTTAAGTCTGTATCCTTCATACACAAGAATATCCCCTTTTCATGATCTGCTTGCAGGCAATGTGCATGCTTTCCTGTATCATACTGTGTGTGTGTGTGTGTAAATCCTAACTTTCTCTGATTTCATTTTCAAAATGCTGATTACAGAAGAAAGCTATAGTAGTGCTCTTAAGCTTTCTTGATTCCCCAAATCTTGTAATGATTTATATAATGTTTAAATCCCTCAAAATAAAAGGACTGTTACATACATACTGGTGTTTGAACAGAGTGTTCAGATTTGATCTATATAAAGGTATCTGGTCCTTTCATTGTTTGATCACTTGGGATATCTCCCAGCATGCTAGCAGCTGTGCAAGCTCAGGTTTTAATATCTCCTTTGGAAAAGTCAATCTACTTTTTCACAGCTCTTGCTTGGACATGGCAGAGCAACTCAGGACCATTGCCCCTGGCTTTATATTCCTCTCCTATGAAACAAAGGATAATTAAAACAATAAAACTTTGGTTTCTAACAGGTTTTGCAGTTTGGGTTTTGTTTTGTTGTCATCTCTCTCTCTCTCTCTCTCTCTCTCTCTCTCTGTCTCTGTCTCTCTCTCTCTGTCTCTCCATCTATGCAGTTTTCAAACTCAAACTCCCCAGGTATCAACACATCCATGTTCCTTTACTGACACTAATATCATCCCAGATCAGTCTAAGGCTGCAATCCTATGCATACTGACTTGGGTGTAAGACCTATTACACCTGATTAGGTTTAGACTTTGTGCCCCTGATAGCCTCTGCAGGGATGATGGGCCGATTAAGTTAGTCCGCCCCCAGAGACTTATGGATTCTGATGGTTTCCTGAATGCTCTGGGGGATGTTCCCAACATGGCTGTCGCTACTGCCGAACCCCTGGTCAACCTCTGGAATATGGAGGTAATCAGGGCGATGGACACTATCACTCCAAAGTGCCCTCTCCCACCAAGGAAGGCCAGTAATACACCTTGGTTTATTCAAACCTTGGGCCTGATGAAACGGTAGGGACAATGGCTAGAGCAACGATGGAGAAAAACTCAATCTGTCTTTGACTGGACACTGGTTAGAGCTCATTTTCGAGCCTACCATGTGGGGGCGATGGCGGTGAAAACAGCTTACTTCTCTGCCACCATTGTGTCTGTCCAGCGCCGTCTGGCGATGCTTTTTTGGATGGTCCGGTCTTTTGGGCTCTGGCCAGACAGCAGACTCTTAACCATCAGTTGCTTGCTGTGAAATGTTTGTGAGGCACTTGGCAGATAAAATTGCTTGCATTCGGATTGACTTGGACTCCTTGTTAATTACAGTTGTGCCAGATGTCCCCGTTGCTCCCTCTGGTCATTTTCCCATGGATACGTTTCAGCTTGTAAAGCCTAAGGATGTGGACAGGATTCTGGGAGAAATTAGGGCCACTACCTGCTTGCTTGATCCCTGCCCATCCTGCCTAATTAAATCCGCCAGATTGGGAGTGGCTGTTTGGTTGACAAATCTGATTAACACCTCTCTAAGGCAAGGCTCTATGCCAACATCGTTGAAGGAGGCTGTGATTACACCTTTGTTTAAAAAGCCTTCATTAGATCCTGCAGATCTTAATAACTTCCGGCCAGTCTCTAATTTCCCCTTTCTTGGCAAGGTGATTGAGAGGGTGGTGGCGGCTCAACTCCAAGTTTTTGTAGATGAATCAGATTATTTAGACCCTTTTCAATCAGGCTTCAGGCCTGGTCATGGGACAGAGACTGCCCTGGTCACCCCGCTTGGGCATCAGACGGGGGAGAGCATCCCTGTTGGTGCTGCTAGACCTCTCGGCGGCCTTTGATACCATTGATTATGGTGTCCTTCTGAGCCGTCTTGCTGGGATGGGTCAAGGAGGCACTGTTTTACAGTGCCTCCATTCCTACCTGATGGACAGGACCCAGAAAGTGATGCTGGGAGACTACTGCTCGACCCTCTGGCCGTTGGCCTATGGGGTACCACAGGGTTCCATTCTGTCTCCCATGCTCTTTAACATTTATATGAAACCGCTGGGAGAGGTCATCCAAAGATTTGGAGTACAATGTCATCAATATGCTGATGACACTCAACTCTATCTCTCCCTTCCATCTGATGGTAGGGTGGGAGCGCTCATCCTAAACCAGTGCCTGGAGGCTGTGAAGGGCTGGATGTGGGCTAACAAACTGAAACTTAATCCAGACAAGATGGAAGTATTGCTGGCCAAGGGGAAAACTGCCTCAGGGATAGGGTTGCAACCTGTTCTGGATGGGGTTGCACTCCCCTTGAAAGAGCAGTTCCACAGTTTGGGAGTTCTTCTGGATTCTGCCCTACTGCTAGAATATCAGGTGGCTGTGGTAGCCAGTAGTGCTTTTGGCCATCTCAAAATGATCTACCAGCTGCATTGGTTCCTGGAAGCAGTTGACTTGGCCACAGTGACACATGCATTGGTGACATTGAGGCTTGATTACTGTAATGCACTCTACATGGGGCTGCCTTTGAAAATGATTCGGAAACTACAGTTGGTCCAAAATGCAGCAGCCAGAATCTTATCAGGAGCACGGTGCAGAGAGCATATCACCCCTGTGCTTTATCGACTCCACTCGCTCCCAATTTGTTTCCGAGCCCAATTCAAAGTGTTGGTTTTGACCTTTAAAGCCCAAAACGGCATTGGATCAGTGTACTTAAGGGACCGCTTATGCCCATATGTTCCTACTCTGGATTTAAGATCATCTGCCTCTGGTCTCCTCTGAGTGCCTGGAATGAAAGAAGTTAGATTGACAGGCACACAGGAGACAGCCTTTTCAATTGTGGCCCCAGACTTTGGAATTCCCTGCCCCAAGAAGTCTGCTTTGCTCCCTCCCTGATGGTCTTCCTGAAACTTGTAAAAACAATTTTGTTCCAGAGAGCCTTTGGTTGGGACTGACAGGTCAGCCTGACATTGTTTAATTTTTTTTCTTTTATTTTTTATCTTTTAAGTTCTTTTATTCTCACTCTCTTATATGTGTATGCACATATATACATGTATATATGTTTGTATGTGTATGCATAATGCATTTTATGTATTTTAATAGTATTTTATGCATTTTAATTTATTGTAATGTTTGTGTTTTTATTGTGTATTTTACTATATATGTGTGCTATTTTAGTGTAGCCGCCCTGAGTGCTGTATTGTAGGGTAGAAGGGTGGGATAGAAATATTTTAAATAAATAAATAAATAATATTAAACATCACTGCTTAGAATTTTTAAAAATATTAAGCGGTACAGAAATGTTTTTAAATAAACAAAATACCCATCAAATAAAAAACAAACCTGCCAATACAAACATCACAACCATTATTTAATATATGCTACTTTTACAATGTCACAGACTTGCTACAGATTGGTTCCATCCTAATGTAGAGAAGCAGCTTGTATGACTCAAGAACAGGGGAAGGGAAGGGACTGGTAGTTGTGGTCTCCTTCAGAAGTTAATTTTCTGAATAGTGTATTTTAAAAAGCACCTGTTCTTGCCTTTTCTCCCATATAAGAGTCTTGCTAGTTCTTTGAGGTTGATCTTAATGTACAACAATCTACTTTACAACCAAAGAATTCCAATAGTATATTACTATGCAATGATGGGAAGCGTTTTGAATGGGATCCACAAAAGCATTGCAATTATGCACGCAGCATCACATAAAACAATTGCATGGCATAGATCCAACAGCAGGAAAATCATTATGACTACAGTATGGCAGGGGCAATGCTATGTATGAATCACCTACGTGGTGACATAATCACACCATGTGTTTTGAGTTATAAAACATTACCAAGAGAAGGAGATACGGCATTGCTGTGCTTTGGCAGCTGCCATCAAACTCTTCTAATGTCTTGGTCCAGCTTTATACAATTTGATGAAACCAGAAACTTCTGAAATCTAGTAGAACGCTTTTTATAAAAAGGGTTATAATGCACAGCACATTGGATAGCAAACCTGCAGCATTTGCACATCAAAGAATATCAGTGCAGCTATGTTGGCACAAGTCACTCTATCCACAGTATCAGCCAAGTTCATCTGTAGGAATGGGGTACCTGTCAGATGCCATTAAATCTTTAAGTTCAGCCACCAGTATGTTTAACAAAAACTAAGAACAAAAGATTATATCCCATTTTCATGCATCTACCAAATATTCAGACTAAGAAAGCAAAATAAAAAATATGAAGCATGACACATTGGAAGGGGGTTAATCTCTCCCCCCATCACATTTTGCTTTTTTGTCTGAACTGAAACGTCATTTGAAACTATAACACACACATCATTTTTCTAACTGTTCCTCAGGAGCATCTACTTGACACTTTAGATTAGTGACAAAGAAATCTGTCTCTGGATAGAAGCCATTTAATTATAGTGGCAATGTTATGAAGATCAGGATATATCAGCTACTGCACAAGCAGTACAGCAGGCCTCATTTTCCTTCCATGGCAACAACGAGACAGTGCCCAAGGGGTGGGGGGTGGGGAGGAATTGTATCTCAGTCAGTGATCTCAAGTAATTATTAACCTAGATTCCCAATGCACAGGGGATGTTTTATTCCTATATGTCCAAAGGTCAATGTTTATCCATTCTCATCCCCTGCAAGTCATCACTTTGATAAGCATCCCTTATTAGTCATCACTCTGATAAACATTAGTTCACTGGAATTATGGCCTATAGCTTAAAGAGAGGAGGTTGAAATGACCTTCAGGTTTGCAAACATCCTCTGGACCAATATTGCTGGCATGCTAGATCCTTCATACAATAAATTAAGACAGATTCAGAAATCAGACCTAAATCACTACAGAAAAAGGAGAACTAGTGTAACAGATACAGCTTTTTGTGTAGCTGTCCAAATATATGGCCTTACTGTGTTTTTTTAATATAAAACATAATCAGCAGTCACACTGTTATTATAAATTCACAGCAATACTAATTATACCAATGCACTTCACAGGGAACCTAATCACAGTTACCACCCCCAAACCACAAGCTTCCAAGCATCCCTTTGGAGACAGTTGTTGAATATTGCTCCAAAGGATGTTAAGAGCCTGATTGTCATAAGCTGAACACAAAGTATGAAGCATAAACCTTAAAATAATTACAGCTAATCTCCCTAAGTTAGATGTGGGGAACATTTGGCCGTTCAGATATTGCTGAACTACAACTAGTATCATTCCTGGTCATTGGTCATGCTTGCTGGGGCTGAGGAGAGCTGTATTCGGCAATAACTGGAGGGCCAAAGGCTCCCCATTCCTGGCCTAAGAAGTAAGACATTCAAGCAATGAAAGGTGCATTTGGGGTTATGTCCCATTGAGCTTTCATCCTCTTAATGATACTATCCTTATCCTGCTGTAGTCATGTTTGTAAAAATGTTAACATGCGACTAGGGGACCCTCCAGACTGGGGGAGTTTTTGTTTTTTTGTGCGTTTATTCTGCAACATGTCATTGAAGCAATAATAGTGTATTGGTGGAGGATTTGTAGTGAACCATCCACACACCATTTCACTTTATTAGTTGTTCTGCAATGCTTCCCCAATGTCACTGCATTATTGCTATCTGGAGGGGCACCCATGTGCTATAGCACAAGAAAAGCAGGAAAAAACAAAACAAAATCCGGACCATTTGTGGTATGAAAAGTTACTGGATTTCAGCAGGAAGCTTTGGGACATGTATCAATTGAAAACAAAGCTGTGTGTCTGCCCCAAAACGTTTGCAGGTGCAAAGGACTCAAAGTGGGACTGCATGTAACTGCCCAGCCTTAATATTATCACGAGCACAAATAATCATGCATACATGATAAAAAGTATGAGTGGAGGGGTCCAAACAATGGGGGAATGTGGTAGGGGATACATACCAGGGTGTGCCTAGTTGAAAACAATGCAGTATGGATAGAAGGCATCCATATATGAATGTGCATTCACATGCACATTTAGATCTGCATCTTGTTGATACTCATGACTCCTGATCCAGCAAGTGATGTGTACACATATCTCCACATTAGCTGGATTAAGGTGATAATCTTTTACCAAGTTCAGGCAGCAAGAGCATACAGAAAAGCAGTAGTTGCCTACCGACCCCACCCCATCCCCATTTTGGATCTCCATCCCTCAGGGAGTTGCCAAAAGCTGAAGCCTAAGTATCATCCACAAGTGTTGTAGGGCAGTTATTTGGGGATGACTTTAAGGCAACAAAGCCGAGGGAGATGGGAGGTCATTCATGGTATTATAGTCTGATTGCATTTTATTCTTTTCTTATGGATGTTTCATGGATCATGTCACTGTTTAGGGGCTTGTTTTCAGACTCATATAGGGCATACATTTACATAAACATTTTTGTGATCTAGTTTATCATCATTTTTATTTTAGAGATACGAAGCTGAGAGTGCTCTTACACTCTGACAATTGCTGAAAAATGATGCCCAGCTGAGTAACACTCCCTCTTTTTGCACTTCATCTGTAATGTTCTAAAAGGGAGCTTGTATATTTTCCCTGTGTCCACTTCTGATGTGGCAACAGCTCAGATATTTCCCCAGACACACACTTCCCTTTTCATACTCTATACAATAAGTACAGTAATGGAAAGTGTGACTCATTTGTCCTTCACCCCATCCCACAGAATTCCCCAACTCTGCCCTCTAGTCTCCAACAAATTCCATTCTGGACAGAGATTTATGTATTCAAATAAATGCTAATTCTATCAGACTATTAAAGGAAGATAGCACCCACTATAAACCTTATGAAATTCCTACATAGTATGATGCAAATGAAGACTGGCAAAAAGAAAATAAAAGCAAATTCATTCTCTTTCCCGTGTTTGCAGCATACAGAGCATTTAAAAAGGCATTATTAATTGAAGCAGTGCCTGCTTATATATTCCTTACACTAATAACCAATTAGAACCTGTTTTGATCATGTTTTTATAGAATAAAGTTTTATTAGTGGAAATTTTCTCTTGTATCTGAAAATCCAGTGCTGTCATTTGCTGGGTGGAGTGGGGATTCCAGTACCAGGCTTGTACCTAGATGTTCTGCCTAGGGTTTCCTAGAGACCTCTAGCTGGCCAATGTGTTACAAACTGAATGCTGGGTTCAACAGATCTTTGGTGTGAATGAATTAACAAATTAAGGCCTGCAATTCATTGATTACTGCTTTGATCCTTAATATTTTGCTAATGGAATTAGTATCCAAATTCCATATAGCACAACCAGGGCAAGCTCTAAAGGGCAACAAGGTTGGGCCCTGGCCAATGGCCCCATGGCCCAGAGGGGCCCCTGAAGGGCCCCTCTTTAAGGTGGGTGAGTAGCTCTCCGCTTCTGCGATCTGCAGCAGAATTGCTGCCGCAGATAGCATTGCCCGCCCGTCCCCTCACTCTACCTACCTTTCCTGTGTTTTGTGGCTGCGTGTGCAGCGCTGCCCTTAACCAAGATGCCAGCCAAGGTTTCCCTAAGAGGCTGAAGTGTCTGCTGCCATCTTGGTTGATGGCAGCCCTGTGTGTGCATAGCATCTATGCGTGCCAAATGGCGGTGGAGGCTTCAGCCACTGAGGGAAACCTCAGCCACCATCTTGGTTAAGGGCAATGCTGCGTGCAGAGATGCAAAACACAGGACAGAAAGATAGGCAGAGTGAGGGAACAGAGGGGACGGGTGGGCAGGCAGGAGGTGCGATCTGCGGTGATGTGTGCCGGGGCCTGGGACAGGCTGGAGCCGGCCCTGAGCACAACCATACATGTATGTGGTTTTAACTTTATTTTCCACATACCTGAATACTGAGAGAATTTATTTTTCTAATACCAATTTTTTTAAAAAAAATGTTTTTAGGAAATACATAACACTAGGATCTCTAAATAGCTCTGGTTAACTATCAAAGTCACTTTATATGCATATGTGTGTGTCTGTGTGTATACACACAATGCCATCTCAAAATATCTCAAAATTAGTTTTGCATACATTTGGCCTCACAATCCTTTTTAATTTCCTTTTTGTAAGAGTGGCATGGTGCTTTTTCAAAGGCCTTTTAAAGAAACCAGCAAGAACCAAATTCTCTGAAAAAGACAAACAAAACCCACTTGTTCTACCATCAACTGGCATTGGGGCCTCCGTCTATGCTTTCTGACAGTCGGATATGCATTTTTAAAGAAATCACACATTTTATGGGTGGACGACAAGATTGTGCAATGGCTTTCTGCAAGTCTAAATTAGCCTCTTATAAGACTGGTTTGCAGACTGTGTGCCTGTCTTTTCTTCTTATACTATCTTGTGCCACTGGAAAACATGCTGATAACTGAATGATGCAAATCTCTCTATTCCACTGGTGAGTGTGATAGCTGTTCAATGAAACTGAGCTTTGGACAGAACATGCAAGCTTGTGTGTATGTATATACACAACACACAAACACACACCTCTTCTTTTTCCACAGAGGAAGACACCCCGTCATCATAGGGACTGGCTTATTCTGTTTCTCATCATACACCTGGAATCTGTCTGGTGAGAGATAGACACACTTTTCAGCTGTTTTTGCTTGGCATCTCAGCAGGAGCTGCTGCTGCATGAACATTACTGTCTGTGACACTCAATCTGCTACAATGAATTTAACAGTTTAGCATCAGATGCAAACTGAGGAGGAAGCTTTCCATGTAAAGTGAAGCTGGTGGATATTGGCTTTTGTACCATTTTTGCAGGAACAGAAAACACAACATTGCCTGGCTCAGTTTGCAAGCACTATCTTTGGTTACTGGGTTTTTTTTGGTTTTTTTTAAATACAGCTTTCATTCATTGCATTATGGACCCTTTGCCTTCACCAAGGGGAAAAAAATTGTCTTTGCCCTAAGCAACATTTCTTCCATCACTTTAGGCCTGTTCACACATCACACTGAACACAAGTAGAAGCTGTATTTACACATGTACAAGTGTTAGTGTGGAAGAGTATACACTTGTTGAGTTGTATCACACAGAGAAATAAAGAGGCAAGACACAAAAGTTGAGTGTACCGGGTAGAGTTGCCAGGTTCATGGCCTGAGACTGACCCTGTATCTTTAGGAGAAGAGAAAGTCAGCCAAGTTCAGGTGTTCTTGCAGTACTGTAATGCGAAAAACCACAAGGTGGAATTCTTCCTTCCCCCTGCAGAATCCCTCGGACCGAACGTTACTGTCCTTGCGACAGTGGTGCCATTGAGACAGCAGAACACGTATTACTGGAGTGCAGGTTTTATATCAGCCTTCACAGCCATTTTATTATTCCTCTCTTCCAGAAATTTCCAGGCAGAGATAAAAAATTTTTTGCACAATAACTATTAGGCCTTACTGCTTCAATCCCCCCTGGGGCCACACAACTCTGAGCAGATATTACCGGTTGCCCTCAAAGGTGCTCTTTCTCCTGGCAAAGTGGGTCCCTTTTGGGATTACACCCTTCCCCCTTAAAGGTACTCACCAAACTTAAAGGTACTCACCAAACTTTAACTACCCGACTTCCTGCACAGAGCTGCCAATGTGACCAATTAGCCTAGTCAACAACAGCTACCCACTGAGAACACCCATAACAAAACTAGTATAGAGTAGGTAAAAACAAAAACAAAGAAAGTCAACATCACCAATCAGCAGACATGCAAAAACAAGCAAACATGCCTCTTTGCAAGAGGAAGTGGTCCCGGGGGCCCTGAAAGAGGCGGTAGTGAGACCGCTCCTGAAGAAATCTTCCCTGGACCTGGAAAATCTTAATAACTATAGGCCGGTGGCAAATGTTCCATTCTTGGGCAAGGTCCTGGAACAAGTGGATGCAGGCCAGCTCCAGACACTCTTGGATGAGACCGATTATCTCGATCCATTTCAGTTGGGTATCAGGTCTGGTTTTGCACCCTGTATGATGACCTTTGTCGGGAGGACAGGGTGAGTGTGATTCTGTTGATTCTCCTTGATCTCTCAGCGGCTTTTGATACCATCAACCATGGTATCCTTCTGGGAAAACTGGCTGAGTTGGGAGTGGGAGGTACTGCATGGCAGTGGTTCCACTCCGACTTGGGTCAATTCCAGAAGGTGGTGCTTGGGGAGCACTGCTCGACCCCATGGATTCTCCAGTATGGGGTTCCACAGGGGTCAGTTCTGTCCCCCATGCTGTTCAACATCTACATGAAACTGTTGGGTGTGGTCATCTGAAGTTTTGGAGTGTGTTGCCATCAGTACGCTGATGACACGCAGCTCTACTTCTCCTTTTCATCTTCTTCAGGAGAGGCTGTCAATGTGCTGAACTGGTGCATGGCTGCGACAATGGACTGGATGAGGGCTAATAAACTGAGGCTCAATCCAGACAAGACTGAGATGTTGTTAGTGGGTGGTTCTTCTGACCGGATGATGGATGTCCAACCTGTTCTGGATAGGGGTTGCACTCCCCCTGAAGAAGCAGGTTCATAGTTTGGGGGTTCTCCTAGAACCATCTCTGTCACTTGAGGCTCAGGTAGCCTCGGTGGCACGGAGTGCCTTCTATCAACTTCAGTTGGTGGCCCAGCTATACCTCTATCTGGACAGGGATAGCCTGGCTCCAGTTGTCCACATTCTGGTAACCTTCAAATTAGATTACTGCAATGTGCTCTACATAGGGCTGCCTTTGAAGACAGTTTGGAAACTGCAGCTTGTGCAAAACGCAGTGGCCAGATTGGTAACAGGGAGCAGACTGTTCGAACATATAAAACTGATTCTGGCCCGCTTGCTTTGGCTGCCTGTATGTTTCCGAGCCTGATTCAAGGTGCTGGTTTTAACCTATAAAGCCTTACACGGCTTGGGACCACAATACCTGATGAAACGCCTCTCCTGACAAGAACCCACCTGTACATTATGGTCAACATCCAAGGCCCTCTTCAGGGTGCCTACTCCAAGGGAAGCTGGGAGGGTGGCAACAAGGGAAAGGGCCTTTTCAGTGGTGGCCCCCAAATCATGGAATGATCTCCCCAATGAAGTTTGCCTGACACCAACATTGTTATCTTTTCAGTGCCAGGTCAAGACTTTCCTTTTCTCCCAGGCATTTTAACAGCATGTACTGAGCTCTGACCCCAGGTCTTTTACCTGGTTTATCTGTGTTTTTTACCTGGTTTGTCTGTGTTTCATAGTTTTAAACTTTGTATGGTTTTACAAATTGTATATTTGTTTTTAATGTTCAATGTTTTTGATTATTGTAAACCGTCCAGAGAGCTTTGGCTATGGGACAGTATATAAATGTAATAAACAAACAAACAAACAAGCCACCCACTTAAACTTCTACTTGGCCCCAGCAAGGCAACCAGCCATTGTCTTTACTGAATAAAGGGAAGGAGTGTAGGTGCAGCAAAGTCAAAGAAGGCCAAGAGGAAGGTGATGTGGCTTTAAATATCCCAACATCAAGCCCCACCCTTCTGGTGACAGCACAGCATGACTCCACACACATGAAGCTGGGCCTCCCTACCCTAAGCGGCTTCAAAGGCACCTTGATGCCACAACTGTTTTGGACAGGATGTTGGCAGGATTGTGTACACAGGTACACAGACTGGCATATAATCTGGCATATAATATACTCATTGAATGTGGCATGAGTCTTCAGCTCAGCTGTTTGTGTACATAGATTGTAATCTTGTTGAATGTAATGTGTGAACATTCCTTTTATCTGCTGGTGAGAAACCAAGAGAAACCATTTATTTATTTATTTATATCCCACCCTTCCTCCCAGCAGGAGCCCAGAGAGGCTGGGTTCCTACTGGTTCCTACCAAGGGTTATCTGCTGGTTCCTACCAAGTTATGTTTTATATGCCCCAAAGAAAAAAATACCTACATGTCTCCGAGTACTAGAACATTCACAACACAAAGCAAGGGCCATTTTACATTTTCTGCCCATTACATGGAGGCTACCTTCAGAGCCAAACTGCATATTACACAGATTAAATGTGCTGTTGCTTTTGATGTAAGAAAGTTTTCAGACACAAATCATTGTCATGATAGTGGTGGTGGTGGGGAACAGCGAGGACTGAGAATATGGCAGGCAGAGAGCGGAAGGTTAACTCCTCCCTTTGGTCTTGCAAAACTTCCCCCAAGCGTCTGCCATAGGGTTGCCAGGTCAGAAGCATCCCAAACCCTGAGATTTGGGGGTGGGCCCGAATGATGCCATGGGGCATTTCCTAGTGATGTCGTGGGGCGGGTCCAAGTGGCATCATGGGGCGGGTCCAAGTGATGTCACAGGGTGGGTCCAAGTGACATCATGGAGTGGGTCCAAGTGACATCATGGAGTGGGTCCAAGTGACATCATGGAGTGGGTCCAAGTGATGTCATTAAGCATGATACATTAAGCATCAACCACAGTTGCTTGGCGCATAAAATTCATACAAATACATTTATCTGATTGGCAATTAGGATAGAAATCTTAGCTAAAAGATGGAGCCTGGGTAGGGAACATTTAATCTAGCCAATTTGCTTCTGGCAAAAAGGGTTCAAATGCCCTCAGGCCAGGCCAGGGCAGGCCAGTCACCAGAAGGCCATTGTAGGAAGAAAGGAGCCTAGTGTTGTGGAGATGTTAGGTGGGAGCACTCAGAAGTAAAGATGGGTGGCCGTGAAGGCTGCAATTCTAAACACACTTACCAAGGAACTAAACCCCATAGAACTCAATAGGACTTACTTCTCAGTAGATATGGTTTGGATTGTGTTGTTGGTAAAGCTTGACTAGGGATCCTCTGCAAAGATATCCATATCCAAGTAGGGTTGGCAACTCCCTGCCTGGAATGCCCTGCTCCTACCTTTTAACATCCAAACTTCTTTACACTTTTGACCCTTCACTTCAGAAAGAAGTCTGAGTGATGAGTAAGAAGATTATCTCCCTTTTCTGTCTCGCCTGTGGGCTGCTATAAACTCACTTTATCAGCCAACCCAGTGAATATAATTGACAGACAGAAAGCACACATGGTTTGGTCTATCTTCATAGGCAGCAGCTTGGGAACAACAACAATTGCACCCATGCTTCCCAGTATGTGAATTCTCTTTTTCCATTATTGGACAAGAAACAAACAAGGTTCATCATCAGTGGGTTTAAGAAGATTGAGTGGAGCACATGGAACCACTGTTGTTCTGTGGATGAAAGGGAGTGAGGATAAACGTAGATGAAATGCATATGGAAAAAGAAGAACAAAAGACAGTGATGATTTCTTAAATTTAGTACCATACCAACCACAACAAGATTCCTATGAGTAAGGCAGAAAACTAAGCTTCTCAGAACGAGTCAGGATTCCTATCCAAAAACCAAAAATATGATGAAGAAATATTTGTATAGGCATGACTATCAAATATATTTATTATTTATACAACCTGTAAAGATATTTATAGTGCAATCCTACATTTATTTATTCAGAAGCAAGTCCCAATGTATTCAGTGGGGCTTACTCAAACAGGGACAGAACTGCAACCTCAAGTGATAAGCAACTTCATGCACGCAACCCAAAATTCAGAATCATGCCACTTTAAGCTGTTCTGCAACTGTTTATACTTGTTTTTATGGTTATTGGATTTTAAAGGGATTTATTTCTTATTGTGAGCTGTCTTGGTTTCCAGACTGCCATCCTACCTCACAGGGTTGTTGGAAACATTCCCATATACACACATACACTGGAGATGTAAAAATACATACACCCAGGGCCGGCTCCAGGCATGCTGGGCCCCTTGGGTTCCAACCTGCTCTGGGCCCTGGCACATGCTGCCGCAGATCGCACTGCCCACCGGTTCCCTTACTCTGCCTATCTTTCTGTCCTTTTTTTTTGCAGCTGCACGTGCAGTGCTGCCCTTAACCAAGATGGCGGCTGAGTCCCTAAGGGGCTGAATCCTCCACTGCCATTTTGGTTGATAGCACCCATACGTGCTATGCACACACAGGGTTGCCATCAACCAAGATGGCAGTGGATGCTTCAGCCTCTTAGGGAAACCTCGGGTGCCATCTTGGTTAAGGGCAGCATTGCACGCACCGCCGCAAAATGCAGGAAAGGTAGGCGGAGTGAAGGAACAGGTGGGCGGTGCTATCTGCAGCAACTATTCTGCTGCAGATCGTGGAAGGGGAGCGCTACCCTTCAGGGGCCCCTCTGGGCCACGGGGCCCTCAGCCAGGGCCCAACCTTGCTGCCCTTTAGAGCCAGCCCAGCATACACCCCATATAATAGTTCATTGTCAAAACCAGTTGATCATTGCAGAACAGTAAAAAAAATCAGTATTAGTTTCCTGCAAAATAAAAACAGTGATATGTATGTAAGCCCCGCCTAATTGCTTTAAAAATAGAATTGGAGGGGGAGAGAAAGATATACAACACAAACACAATTCTTTCCTTTGTTCACTCAAAAGTTCCATCAATTTACAGCACAATCCAATCCATGTCTACTCAAAAGGAAGTCCTATTGAATTCAATGGGGTTTACTCTGGGTATGTTTACTCTGGAAAAGCAAGTACTGGATTAAAGCTTCAATTTGGGAACTTTGCAAAACACTGCCCTCTTTAAAATTTAAACCTATCCGACTCCTATACAGGCATACCCCGCTTTAACATACGCAATGGGACCGAAGCGTGTATGTAAAGTGAAAATGTACTTAAAGTGAAGCAATTATCTATGCATGTACTGCACTGCAATCGCCACTAGATGGCAGCAGCGTCATGCCATTAAGTGTCCATTATTGTGAAGCGTGTACGTTAAAGTGGGATATGGTGGAGTATGAGCATGTACTTTATAGCGAGGCGACTTTAAGTGAAGCGACTTTCAGCGGGGTATGCCTGTACACAAGAGAGAAAAATACTGAAAGTTTACTTATTCAATCTATGAGATGTTCAGAAAAGCAGGAAAAAGCACGTTTCTGAGCCTTGGGCCAGTCACTGCCTCTCAGCCTCACAGGGAGGCAATGGCAAACCCCCTCTGAATACCGCTTACCATGAAAACGCTGTTCATAGGGTCACCATAAGTCAGATTTAACTTGAAAGCAGACAATTCAATTTGACTCCATATTTTCTGGCTCTATAATTCCTTGTCAATCACAACCCTGATTTCTTATTGGCTAAAACCCTGAAAGGACAAGGATTAGAGCAGAATTTAGAGCAACTAAGAAGTTGGGGCAGCAGCTGACATTTTGGTGTATATCTCTGGAACCAGACCACCTAGAAACTTAATTTTTAAAAAAAATGAAAGCTGGAAGTCCGGAGATTAAGATGAGACACCCAGAAACCCAAAGGGGACCCCCAAAACCCAGAGTCTCTGGCTGAAAAATGTTTTGAAAGCAGCTTTCAGAGCTAGGCCTTGATCAGACCCCTCAAGGGTGTTGCAAATCAGAGAAGGGATAAAATAGGAGGAGGAGTCAAGAGGAGGAGGATGAACTCCTATTCCTTGTTTCCACTATTCCTGCTTGCCATGTCCCTGGTTCTTGGAAACACAGAGGCATTTTCTCAGGGAATATCCTATAGTTGAACACAGACATCCAAGTACAATATATGTGTGTGCTGCTTCTGTTGTGAAGGATGTATGTGTGTATTATATTTTCACCTCTTGGCTCTTTACAGTTTACAGAGTTTCAGACAGAATTTCAGCTGCACCTGGAGATGTCAGGGATTGAAACTGGGTCCTTCTGCATGCAAAGCAGATGCTCTACCACTGAACTACAGCCCTTCCCCTGATCTATGGGTTACTCCTATGTTGTGGTTCTTCCTGCCATTCTTGAGCTGGTGGATCCCCAAAATGGGTGCTGGTGCTTCAGCTGAATCTGTGTCCTAGTTCTGATTGTGAACAGGCATTATCAGCTTCACTACCTCTGGATTGCATACACCATCTTGAAGGCTGTGTCAGAGCTGCAAACTGGCACCTAATTCGCAGTTCAGTTCCACTGTGACAGCACCATCGTTCCTTTCCTAGCTAGATAATTTGTATGTGTGAGATATTCCTTCTTTGCCTTCCTCCAGGCATATTAGCATGCGTCCAACATGCCCAGGGAAAAGAGAGAGAGAGAGATGAAGAAAGTATTCCTCCCACCCCATTCTGCATCAGATAATCAGGTCACTCACTCTATGTGACCAAAAAGAAAGAGAAAACGGCCTCTCTGTGAAACAAAAATAATTTCAGAGAATATAAATCAAAGTTGGAAAAGCTTCCATGGATGCCCACAGGATGTCATACATCTCCCTTCTCAGTAAATTACCACAGTGGTGGGACCAGACAGAGACAGTAAAAAGGCAATAAAAAGCTATTTAAATTAAATTCCACAATAAAGCTAAGAGGAATCTGAAAAAGCAATGCCTGGTTATTGCCCTCATCATATTCTTTGAATGTCCAGAGTATATAATCATCCCCCCAAATAAATGTTCAGCTAGTTGCAAATAATGTCACCTCTTACTTTTTCTTCCCATTTTATTTGCTGAGTCTGGATGGTGTTGCTACCCAACAAGATAACTGCACCCCCCCTCTAAATTAAAGGTTGCTATAGCATTTCCAACAAAAAGAATGCAACATAAGCACAATATTCACTCCCATGGGTGCATTAACCTCTTTATGTGTGTCTCTTAGGTCTCCTTACCTTAGTTACAATTTTGCTCTTAGCAAATAATATATCTTCAGCATACTGGCTTGATATCTTCAAACACAAAAGTATAAATGTTTTGAGAGTAAAAAACCCAAGGCAGCTTAGCTCTGATATGGGACTATGGTTGCCAGGTGTTTTTGCCCGGAGACTCTGGATTTTTAGGGTCTCTGGGTGAGTCACCTTAATCTCCAGATTCTCAGCTTTCATTTAAAAATGAATTAAGTTTGTAGGTGGTCTGGTTCCTGAGATATACACCAAAACATCAGCCGCCACTACCACCACCCCACAACTTCAGTTAAATGAGCTCGTAGCTGGCTGCTCTAATCCCTCCCTTTCAGGTTTGTAGCCAATAAGTCAGGGTTGTGATCGACAAGGCAGTAATTAGAGTCATTTCCAAGTCAGAAAACTTGTTTTTTCCTGCTTTTCTGAAAATCTCATCAATTGAGTAAGTATATAGGTTTCAGTCTTTTTCTTTCTTGTGTGCAGGAGTCAAACAACTTTAAATTTTCCTGGGCTGTTGAAGAGGGCACTGTTTTGAAAACTTCCCCAATATGAAGCTTTACTCCAGTACTTGCTTTTCTGGGAGTAAAGCTGCAATGCTAATCCCACATACCCAGAGTAAACCATATTGAATTCAATAGGACTTTTGAATCAAAATGGTTAGGATTGTGCTGTAAATTGATGGGACTTTTGACTGAACATAGCAAAGAATTGTGTTTGTGTTGTAAATCTTTCCCCCTCCAATCCTATTTTTTAAAGCAATTAGGCAGGGCTTACATAGGTATCACTGCTTTTATTATGTAGGCACCTAACACTGATTTAATTTTTAAAAAAGTTCTGCAATGACCAACTGGTTTTGACAATAAACTATTATATGAGATGTATATATTTTTACATCTCCAATGCATGTGTGTATATGGAGTCTTTCCAACAACCCTGTGAGGTAGGGTTGCCAACTGGAAACCAAGGCAGCTCACAATAAGAAATAAATCCCTTTAAAATCCAATGGCCATAAAAACAAGTATAAACAGTTGCAAAACAGCTTAAAGTGGCATGATTCTGAATTTTGGGTTGGGTGAATGAAGTTCCTTATCAATTGAGGTTGCACTTCTTGGCATGCTTCCCTGTTTGAGTAAGCCCCAACTGAATACATTGGGACTTGCTTCTGAGTAAACAAATGTAAGATTGCACTATAAATATCTCTACGGGTTGTGTAAATAATAAACATATTTTATAGTCATGCTTATATAAATATTTCCTCATACTATGTCCCAATAAGTATCTGTTTTCACACTATGGTTGTACAGTACAACTTCCTCTACGTTCCTTGAAGTGGTCATGCCTCCCCTCTGTTGTTTTTATCCTGAGGGGCAGATAAGGCTGAGATATGGTGAGTAGTCCATGGTCACCCAGTAACCTTAACAGCTTATTTCCATTTTTAAAAATTAATTAAAACAATTTTTATTAAGTTGATCCACACAATACTTTTAAACCACATCCAACTTGCATTTAAAGCACATGACTTCCCCTATATTATCCTGGGAAGTGTAGTTGCCCTCTCACAGTTATAGTTCCCACCACCCTTAACAAATTACAGTTCCCATGATTCTGTGGAGTGATTCATGTGCTTCATATGTGTGTTGAATGTGCTTTAAATGAATGGTGTAGATCTGCAATAGGTATGATGTGCATTCATTAGTAAATTGAAAAGAACAATTCTAAAAGATTTTTTTCTTAAAAAAAGGGAAGGGTTGTAGCTCAGTGGTAGGGCATATGCTTTGCATGCAAAGGTCCAAAATTCAATTTCTGGAAAAGACTATTGCAAAGTCTTATTGCAAATAAACAAACAGGTGCTGAGCTCATAGAGCTCATGCAGAGGTGGCTGAGACCTGCCCTGTGGCACATCATCACCCAGGTCGATGGTGCTGAGGGATATGAAGCAGAAATACATCAACTGCAGGAAGTTCCAGTTGTGTTGAAGTGCCCAGAAGCAGATGGCAGGGATGAGGATGGCCAGCCCCAGCTCTGTGGCATGGGCCAGTGCCACATGGGCCAGAGGGAACCCCAGTGGGTGTGGATGTAACAGACGGGGCAGTGGTTCAGGAAGGGAGGCAGGTTCTGAAGCAGGTAGGCCAGGAGCACCAAGGTCATGAGGATGCCCACACAGGTGTACAAGATGCAGAAAGTTTTGCCCCAAGCCGAGAGAGGTACCATGTGCCCGTAACCTCTTGTGTTGGGATGCTGGCAATGAAGAAAAGGGCCGAGGTGAACTCCCAGTTCCCATCACTGGAGATATTGCCCAGGCTGGAGACACCATAGCTGCCGGTGTCAAGGATGTACTCCAGGAGGTCAGCCAGCCACTTCTCCAATAGGTAGGTCTCGTGCTCGGCCAGTGAAGGAGCAGATGTGGAAAAACAAACTAAAGCATAATCCAGTCAAGATATAGTGATGGTAGGACTGATTTGGAAATAGGTATTCAACCTGTTCTAGATGGGGTTGTACTTCCTCTGAAAGAGCAGGTGAACAGTTTGGAAGTGTTCATAGGCTTAGCTCAGCTTTGCTTAAACAGGTCAAGATGCTTTTCCCACCTTCAGGTGCTGTGCCTGCTGCAGCATTTTCTGAAAAAAGCTAATATCCATAGATCAATTTGACTACTGCAATGTGCTTTCCCTGGGGCTGCCCTTGAAGAGTGTCCAGAAACTGCTTTTAGTGAAAGATACGGCAGCAAGATTGCTGATGGAGCCTAGTCATATGACCATATTACAGAAGAGTTTCACCAGCTGCACTGGCTCCTACTATGTTTCCAATTCAAGCTGCTGGACTGGTTCCAGTGGTCCAATTCAAGGTCCTGGACTGGTTCTTATTTTTGAATCCCTGAATGAGTGGGACATGGAAATCTGAAGGATCAAATAGGAATTTACATGCTGAGTTCATTGAGAGAGGCCCGAGGGTTGCCAGGTGTCCAGTTTTTGAGGGGTCCTCTCCAGTTCTCTGGCTAAATCAACTCACTCTCCAGACTCTTAGCTTTAACTAAAAAAAAATTAAGTTTCCAGCTGGTCTGGTTCAAAAGATGTAAACCAAAATGCTTCCCCTGCAACTTCTGTTAGTACTGGCTGCTCTAATCCTTGCCCTTTCAGGTTTTTAGTCAATGACTGAAGAAAGGGTTGTGACTAGGCTTGCCAGGTCGGAACCATTCAAAAACCTGAGAAAATGGGGGCGGGCCCTAGTGACGTCATGGGGTGGGCCCTAGTGACATCACAGGGTGGGCCCTAGTGACATCACGGGGTGGGCCCTAGTGAGGTCATTAAACGTGATACATTGTATCAACCACAGTTGCTTGGAGCATACCATTCAAAAAAAATTCTCTGGAGATTAAAATAGAAATCTTACCTAAAATAGGGTGTTCCTAGGTCCATCTGAAGTGACAAGGTCATTCTTTCTCACAAGCTTAGGGTGATGCAAAATGGAAATGGACTGCCTTCAAGTTGATCCCAGATAGGGTCTTCATGGTAAGCAGTATTCAGACAGAGGTGGCTTACTATTGCCTTCCTCTGAGTCTGAGAGGCAGTGACTGGCCCAAGGTCACCCAGTGAGCTTCATGGCTGTGTGGGGATTCAAACCCTGGTCTCCCAGGTCACAGTTCAACACGTTTAGGGAACATTTAATATAGCTTACTTGCTTCTGGCAAGAAGGGTTTACGTGCCCTCAGGCCAGGCCATTATTGGAAGAAAGGAGCTTAGTGTTGCAGAGATGTTAGATGGGAGCACAGATGGATGACCCTGAAGGCAGCAACTGTAAACATGCTTATTAAGGAACTAAGCCCCATAGAACTCAATAGGAGTTACTTCTGAATAGATATGGTTGCAGCCGTGTTAAGGACAAGGGAGGACATTCTAGGCAAAACAGACAAATAATTGGGTGTCAGAACAAATTAAACCAGAACTATCACTAGAAGCTAAAATGATGAAACTGAGGTTATCATACTTTGGACACATCATGAGAAGACGTGATTCACTAGAAAAGACAATAATGCTGGGAAAAACAGAAGGGAGTAGAAAAAGAGGAAGGCCAAACAAGAGATGGATTAATTCCATAAAGGAAGCCCAGAGCTTGGAAAAGTTACTTTTCCAAGCTCTGAGGAAGCCACACACCTGAACTTGAAAGATCTGAACAGGGTGGCTCATGACAGATGCTCTTGGAGGTCGCTGATTCATAGGGTCGCCATAAGTTGAAATCGACTTGAACATAACAACAACTGAGTGACTCACAGAATAAAGAATAAAATGCAAAAGTTAAAAATATGGCAACACAATAGTTAAAAGTACAACAAACAATAAAATGTACCATAAATTTTCCTTCCTAATAGAGGAAAACAAAAACTACTTGCAGCTCAGATGACAGAATATTATACAAACACATAACAAACAATGAGAGTTATTTAAAAAGCCTGGGTGGGCCTCTCTGGGGAGGCTATTCCAAAACAGGGGTGCCACCATTAAGAAGGCCACTCCCTGCCTCATGTCACTTGGCAGGGGCTCAAGGAGCAGGGACTCTGATGGAGAGGCAAACCTGTGGGACCCCTCCAGATGTCACTGAACTACAACTGGAGCTGATGGGAGTTAATTTTGGGTAAGTATATGGTGTGGTGTACAGAGCCAGTGTGGTGTAGTGGTTAAAGTGTTGGGCTACAACCTGGGAGACCAGGGTTCAAATTCTCACACAGCCACAAAGCTCTCTGGGTGACCTTGGGCCAGTCACTGCCTCTCAGCCTCAGAGGGAGCCTCATAGGGGTGGTAAACCCCTATGAATGCCGCTTACCATGAACACCCAATTCATAGGGTAGCCATTAAGTCAGGAGCAACTTGAAGGTAGTCCATGTCCATTTCCATATGGTGTGGCAGCTGGCCCATGAGGCCAAAGGGGGCCCTCCTCCCTCAGCCTCCCTGCCTGCCCCCTTACTCACAACCAATCAGGAGACACGTCTGCCTGCCGGGGCTCTGGGTCCACCTACTGTTGATCTTCCTGCCTTCTCCCCTGACAAATCCAATGAGGGACAGCACTTTATTTCGATTGATATTATATCCCACCCTTCCTCCAAAAGGAGCCACCTTTAAACTGGGACACACACACGTCTTCCTTCTGTGCTGGCATGTGCCTCTGGTGCGGGGTGAGCTATCCAGGAAGATTTTGCAATGAAATGGAAGTGAATGAAGAAAACAGGAGAACTATTATGTGTTAGCTTTACAGTTGGGGGTGCAAAGCAGCTCTTGGTCACCCACCAGAAAGGGCACAGATCGGCACCTCAGCATGACAAGAGTCACTCACTCAATCTCTCTCTCACACACACAGAGAGTCAAACAAAAATCAATTTAATTCATACACACAGTGTTGTGCAAAAGGCTGCATGGGGTATACGGCGTGGGATTCGGGCTCCCTCACTCCCCCCATAGCAGAAAGGCTTCATTTAGCTGCAAACAAATATGTCTAAATTGTTAGAGTAACCAAGTCACAGGCACTCTTACTCAGAGCTCCCCATACTCTCTCTCTCCTTATCTGCCCAAATTCTGGCTCTGGGTTTAAGGAGCTGTCCTGGTGCCCACTTTGTGGGCTTTGGAAGGGTGTGTGGTTTTTAGAAAGAAGAGAGTGGGTGGGTGGCAGTGAAGGATCATCTGCCCTTGCAACTTTCAAATGTGTCTTTTGGATCACAGGGAAATATCCTTCGTAAAACCAGTCTTTCAAAAAACCCTAGCCAGGACACCATCCAACCTCAGGCTCATGCATTCAGCTGGGCTTGCTATCAACCCCCCTTTTACCTAAAGTGCGACCCACTCTTTCTGGGCATTTCTTTCTCCCCATACTGGGAGGCTCCAGAAGGGGGGAGGGCACTTGGCTCTCTCCAGCCTCTCTCTTACTCTCTCTTTCTCCAGCATCTCTCTCTTTCTCTCTCTTTCTCCAGCATCTCTCTCTTTCTCTCTCTCTCTCCAGCATCTCTCTCTTTCTCTAGCATCTCTCTCTTTCTCTGTCTCTCCAGCATCTCTCTCTTTCTCCAGCGTCTCTCTCTTTCTCTCTCTCTCTCCAGCATCTCTCTTTCTCCAGCATCTCTCTCTTTCTCTCTCTCTCTCCAGCATCTCTCTCTTTCTCCAGCATCTCTCTCTTTCTCTCTCTCTCTCCAGCCTGCCACCCACAGCAGCAGTGGACGCCGGACAGGGCCAGCTCCTTCTTAGCCCTGAGGACACCTGGCCGCTTCACCCCTCCTGCTGTGGGCACCGCTGGGCGGCAGCAGCCACAATGCCCCCCCTCAGCCAGAGACGCTGCGGCCGCCGCCGCCACTGCCGAGCTCCATCACAGCCACTCCCACCCAGCAGCGCCCACAGCAGGAGGGAGAATGACAGCGCCGCGCTCGCCCGACCGGCCTTTTAAGCAGCGCCCACCTCACGTGCCCGGGGCCAGCCCCTCGTTGCCGCTCCTGCCCGCCCCTGTCCAAGACAGGCTACACCTCTGGCCTCGGCCTCAGGGCATCTCTGGGCATGTGCAGAGTGTCCTGGCCTTGCCACCCGGGAAGACAGAGCCCGGCCCCAGCGGCACCAGCTCTCCCTGCCTCAATGACAAAGGGCGGGAAGGCGGCCAGCCACACCCATCATGCATGCATGTCAATCACGCATGCGTGGCTGAGGGGGCCAATGAAAAGCCGGAGATCATCCAGTTTAAAGAAAGTATTGCTGGAGGCCGGAGACAGCCCCCTTTTGCCGGAGACTCCGGCAGAAAACCGGAGACCTGGCAACCCTAAGTGGCACAGATACTTATGCTAAGGAACTACAACAGATGCCCACTCTCAAAGCTTATGTCAGAGCATAAGAGGCATGGCTGGTTGTTGCACTGTGGCACCTGCTGTGGTGCAATCTGCTGCTCAGGGCCCCCAAGATCAGCTTCCCAAAGTTGGAGCCTGAAGTACAAACACATGCACACACACACATACACAAACAGAGAGAGAGAGAGAAATCATGGACTCCTCTGTTGCTTGCTTGTTTGTTTAAAAATTCTGTTTAAGAGAATTTATATACCACTTGATGATAACAAAACCTCTAAGTGGTTTACAAGAAATTGTAAAGGCAGAAGGCTCTGCACTTTTTATACCAGATTTGGCCATAGTTCTGGAATTGGAACAAGGCCCGGGTTTTGGGATGGAGGCAGATGGCACCACCCTCTAACTTTTGTGATGGTCTTCTAGTTCCTCTTTTCAGAAAGCTAGAAGGGATAATTTGACTAAAATTGGGAGGAAGTAGAGTAGGGCCCTTTCTTTTCCCACCATAAATTGAGCACTATCTGAGACTTGAGCAAACCTGGAGTCACACCTGGCTAAGCCTCAACTTCAGGTTTGTGGTTCAAACTCTACAGCAGGGGTGGCCAATGAGGTGCCCCCTAGCTGTTGCTGGACTCCAGCTCCCATCAACCCCAGCTGACATGGCCAATAGCCAGGGACAATAGGAGTTGTAGTCCCAACAACATCTAGAGGGCACTTTGTTGGTTATCTCTGCCCTAGAGTCACTAATAGGGTAGAAACACACTTACTGTTGTGTCATTTCCAGTGCGTCTCCACCTCTGTTTTCTGAAAATGGGGGCACACGATGCTAGTGAAACTCCATCCCTTTTTACTCTAAAATCTGATTGGATCAGCACAAGTGTTTTTTTAAAAAAATTCAGCTTCATGCATATTTCACAACTGATTGATAGATCAACCTGTTTGTCTTCCAGAAGTGGCCAATGGAAATGTTTTTCTGTAGGCTCAGGCAGTTAGTGATTAGCCTATGGGTGGTCCTGGAAGATCTAAAGTCAGTGTGGTGAAGGAAGGTGTGTCCAGCCAAGGGCACAGTCATTTCAAAATGCAGCCAGAAAAACCATTTGAAGCAACTAGTGTGCCCACAGCCATGGTGAGTGGAAGTGAAAAACTCTGTTTGGTGCCATGATTATGGATGCTCCTGCTTGCAACTACTAGAAGCATGAAGTTACCTATTTTTAAAAATAAAATAAAATAATCTGTGATGGAGAATGAACATGTACTTTGTCCTGATGACCTGTCACCTACCCTTCCAAGAAAGGAAAAGAAAGTAACATGTTTCCCTATTACATAGCTGCACATGAATTTGTGGTGTTGCGCTCCTCCCCCAATCTCCGAGTGGTGAGATTTTGGGGGTCCCTGTGCCAGGGCTGTGGAGTCAGAGTTGTGGAGTTGGAATTGGAAGCAATTTTGGGTGGAGTCGGTAGAAATGTACCGACTCCGACTCGGGCTTCAAAATAAATTTTGATTGACAAATTTTTTAAAATATAAATTCAAAATGTCAAAGAAGCTTCCCATGAAGTCAGCTGTAGTTGAGCATTTCACCATAACTCAAGATGGAAAACATTTTGTGTGTCAGTGTATGACACAGGACCCAGATGAAGACAAATGCTGTGATGCCAAGATCAGTGCATATTCAGGCAGTGATAAAAATGCTCCTATGAGAGCTTCCAATTTAAAAAGACATTTACAGCCCTTTCCAGGGCTGTGGAGTTGGAAGCAATTTTGGGTGGAGTCAGAGTCGGAGTCAGACAGTAGAAAAATAGAGGAGCCAGAGTTGGAGTCGAAGGTTTGGCGTACCAACTCCACAGCCCTGCCCTGCGCTTCTCCAGGGTTTGGTTTCCTTTGGGAAGAAGGTCAGCGGAGACTGCAGTGTCTTCATGAAATATGGTTTGTTTATTTACACACATTCCAACGTGAGCTTCAGAATGGAGGAGTTCAATGCATCAGCAGTCCAATATCCAACTTTTCCATCTGGGTGCAGGGGCATCCTATAGCCATGATGCAGAGGGATAGCCTCTCTGCGTGCCTGCAGCCCCAGCCATTCTCTAGAACACACTCAAAACTACCAGCACACACCTTCTGCTAGCTGCCAGGAGTCGGGGGAAGGCTCTCCTACAGAGTTTCAATCACAAAAGGGGTCTTCCTAACCCATTCTCCATTGCTAGGCGACTGATCGGCCCATTATCTTACCTGGCCAATCTATTTGGTTAACAAAAGGGATTCATCTGGCTAGCAGAGCCAGCCCCCAGGGCATGGGATTCCAAATCAGAGGCTGGAAAGGTGACCCATAGAAATCATCCATTCCAACCCCCCCATGCTCATAACAGTGGATTTTTAAAAATAAATAAATTGTATTTCTCCCCCTCAAGTGAATCCCTTTTAATGCCATCATACCTTTCTATTGCAGGCAATGGATGTATTGGATTTGCTGACACAAAACTTAGATGGTATTAGGCATAGACCGAAGAAGCATACACATTCATCTGAATAGCAAATGTACAGAAATTCTTTTTTTTAAAGAGGGAAAGTAGGTAAATAATCCTCATGATCAGTAGTTTTCTCATTGCCCTATACATACATTTAGAATCAGGCATAGGTATAATTCTACTACAGATAAATCTCCAGTTATTACCAGGTCTGCAATTCAATTACCCAAGCAGCCTCAAGTACCATTGATTATTCATGGGTTTCTTGGGCTGGGCTGGCTACAAAACTGTTCATTAATCCCCTGAGTGCCTCCTTGCATCCGGCATGCATCTGACATAGCAACGCTTTACCCTTAAACTACTGTAGGCAAGCAGCAGCAGTTAGGAAGTACATGTGATGGGGCAGGGCAGGTAAACTTAAAGCCAACTGATACATTCCAGTGCCTGTTACTCTTCTAAGCAAACAGATGCCATGCTGAAGAACAGTCACTGCAGGCATTCTGGTTTGATTCATGGATTAAGCAAGCCAGGTTCAAGGAATTCAATAGTTGGTTGTATGCAGCCACAGCAGCTGTAACAAGAAAATGAAAATGGACAGTACATTTTGGGACAGTGTACGATTCTTGCCTTATGATATTGTGAGTGCTTATCTGATAAACCCCAACAGCCCCAGAGAAGCATTTTCAATGGGGATTTGGAAAGCATTATAAAGACTTGAGCCACATGTGTCTTGTCCTTACTTAGGTCTGGGTTGCTTTAGCCTGCCTGATAAGAGTTCAGGTTTCTGTATCAAAGCTCTGTGAAAATCCTCATCCATTTACAACCACACGCCTCTGAAAAAGCATGTTATCTCTGTCGGAATTCTCTATTGAGATGCGTAGCAGACTTGCGTAGCACTGCGGAACGGAGAGTATTGCGCGAGCTTAGTGTGTGTGTGTTTGAATCTTTGCTAAGATTCTACCTTCCCTGCAAATTAGTCAGACAGAGACTTTAAGCTTTAAAATAAGAAACAACTACTTTATTCTGGAAGTACATGCTTGATAGGAAAGAGTTCTATATCTAGCTAACTGGCTATGCTGGAGCAGCCTGCACTGGTCCCAGTGCTGGCCCTCATCCTGGTTGAGAGGAGAGACAAAGAGAAGATGTCTGCTCCCCTCTCGAGAGAAAGAGAACACTGAGAAAGGCGGGAAGGAACTGGGATCAACATTCCTTTGCTTATCAGCCTAGCAGGAAGGGGAGAGACGGCAGAGGATCGAAGGGATAGGTATAGCCTCAACCAGCAAGAGGTCTAGCTCTCTAGCTACCCTTATTAACCCCATGCAGCCTCAACCCACCAAGTTGGAGTTGAACCACATACATTCCAACAATCTCTTGCCACTGTGATGAACTGAGGCTCTTTCCCTCATTTGGACATGCTGAACTCCCGGGTTTTGAATCGAAAGGGAGGAGAGGCAGTTATGGGGATGTTGTGCTGCATCCGTCCTCCAATTTCTCACAATTTTTCTTCCCCTGCAAAAGAGACTTCAGTTTTTATACCTCATTTTCAGGGCATTTGAGAATTTCTTTAGATTTTCAGTTTGTGGGGTTTGTGTGTGAGAGAGGAAGGTTAGCTCACTGTATTATTACTAGGTGGCCAAGGATAACGTGTGTGTGTTCTACTCTCTGAAGAAGTTCCTTGGGAGGAATTACAAGTCTTCCTCGTGTGCTTTAATTACAGTGCAGGCACCTGGGAAGTCTACAGAGTGCAGCCCTGTGGTGAGATGATTTGTAAAATGCAGGTGTGGGGAACCTTTGAACCTCCAGTTGTTGCTAAAGTACAACTCCCATAATCCTTTGCCATTGGCCATGCTTGCTGAGACTGTTGGGAGTTGTAGCTCAGCAATATCTGAAGGACCAAACATTTCCCACGTCTGGTAGATTGAAAGAAAAGGACACTCACAAACACCTGTCAGCTATCTTACATGTAAGGTAAGCATGACAAGATATCTGCACCTCACCCATGAGAATTTCACCAATTTTTTCTTCCCCTCTTGATAATTTTCAAATGCATTTTTTTTACTCATGAAAGGATGGAGAATGGTGGATAAAAAACATGGGATTTTTTTTTACACAGCACTACATTATTTATTTATTTGTTTGGTTTATATCCCGCCCTTCCTCCTGAAGGACCTCACATAAGTTGTGGCTTATGTCCGGTTACAGAACGGTAGCATTTGGCTGAAGGTTAGGAGAACTGTCTTAACAGTAAGAGCATTTCAACAATAGAACTAATTACCCAGAGGGAACGGGGACTCTCAGTTGCTGAAAGTCTTCAAACAGATGTTGGTCAGCCACTGGTTGGAGAGACTCTCTGCATCTAGCAGGGCGATGGACTAGATGTCCCTCATCAGCTTTACAATTCTGATCACATCCATACAATACATTTAAAGCACATGTAAGGTCCATGACTTTTCCTAAAGTTTCCTGTAGTTTGTCAAGAGTGCTGGAATTTTAGCTCTGTGAGGGGTAAACTACACTAACCAAGATTCTTTGGGGGAAGTCATGGGCTTTAAATCTGCTGTAAATTCTGGTGTGGATGTGAATTCTGTCATATTCTTATTCCAAATGAGGTGTGGTGATTATTACACATCATATTGCTGAAGATAAGGTGCAAAACATAGTTATTCCTTGCTGATTTGTATGAAGCATTATGCTAATCAGAAATAGCAAGGTGATATTAGTATGCCAGATGTCTAGGAAAGAGCTGTGTAAGTGTCCAGGTCGAGCTTACAGGTGATGTCCAAAAAGGACACCTGGAAACCTGAATGTGGTGGCCCTCAGCTCACAGCTAGCTATTGTGCACTTGCTGCCATGCGTGAGAATGATCTGTCAGCACATATTGAGAAGCTCTGGATAAACTGTGCTTGCTAAACTGTGCTGAAAACCAAATGTAAGATGTGGCAATATTTTGTTTGTTCAATTAAATTTTGATTCTGCCCTGTGTTTCAGATAGATCCATCATGGCAGCTTACATACAATTCCTACAGATGGACAGTTCTATAGTGAGGATGCCACAACCAAAAAGGCTCCACTTCTTCTAGCCCCTGCCTTAATTTCAATTGGCATCAAGGAATGTCAGACATAGGTATTCTCAAACTTGAATCATCCTTCAAATGCCATTTTATACATCCTGGAGTTTTGAATAAAGGTAAAATATCCAGATGGAACATTGCAGGTGCCAGAAAAAGTGGAGCACCCTATAAAGCACAGTCAATGACTTTTTCATCTACAGTTCGTGGCTTTTCCTCATTCTCTATGCAGGCTCACTTTGGAGGGCTTCAGTTTAATATCAGGGAGCAGACAGTGTCTGGGGATCTGCAAATTGGCACTTTGGCCTCTCCAAGGAGCTAAGCTTAGGGTGTCAGCTGGCTTGTTAATGAAACAAACCTTCTTCAAATCTGCATGTGCAGCTCTTATGCTAAGGCTCATGCTTTGTATCTCTTTTCAGCCTTGCATTTCTAGTGAAATATTTGACATTTTCTGTATTGCTTATTTCTATATGTTATTTGATTATTGGATTCAAAGCAGTTTAAGAACATTTTCCTACAGAGCGGATGACTATGTAATTTGCCTGTACATTATTAGATATACAGAGACACTTCTCTCTTTCTGTCTCTCATGCATGCACCCCCACCCCCATACAATGAGGGCATTATTCAGAAAAAAAATAATTCTCAGCCGTACAAGACTATGATTTGCTCTCACAAACCTGTTTTAAAGTTGCTTTTTGGTACCTGGTCATCTAGTGGCTGATTTGAAAAATGCAACCAGAACAACTATTTATTTATTATTATTTTTAAAGGGGGGAGGGAAAAATAACTGAGGCAGAGGAAGAGGAAATGGGAAGACATGTTTTAATCTAGGAAACATTTCTGAGGGAATGCATCTCAGTATACTAAGCAAAAAATAATTTATTTAGATGTGATGTCATCCCTGGAATTGTGTAGAAAATGCCTACAACATATTTATTTTGTAATGTACTAAAGGATTTTATGGTAGCAATGAAGGTTCTAGCAGTGATTGGTTGAGCTGCCAGGCTGTCACAGTATGGCCTTTGTGCCATTGGTCAAGTGACTTCAATCTGCCTAAGCTGTTGTACAGAAATGGCTTGCAAGGTGGGGTGGAGTCACAACACAAGCTTCCTGGCAGGTGTGTTACTGGGAGGGGTGAGGCGGCAGGGAAGTCAGCATGTTTCAGGGTGCACCGGCAGAGTCAGTCCAGTGCTCCCATCCACACCATATCAACCTCCCTGCCATCTTATCCTTCCTCCCTTTCTATTGGTAAACAGCAGTGACACACCTACCAAAAAGGAAGAGTAGTGGCTGTGCCCCACCACAGCAGCCATTTTTGCTGTTGTCACCACAGAGGAAGCAGGAAAAATATCATAGGAAAGGAATGGGTAGGAAAGAAATTAGGGCCCAAGAAAGGATGGTTGGCATCAGGAGTGGTCCAGAGGAATGGAGTGAATAAGAGAAAGCAAGAATTGACGGGGTGAGAATAACTGGGAAAAAGAAGTGAGTAAGATAAGAGAATAGGAGCTACAAAGGCAAGGCAGGCTAAAAGATGTCCATGTTGACTTGAAATAGCTAACACAATGGTTGGCGGTTGGCTTTGCCCCACCACATGAGATAAAGTGGCTGGTTACTTCAGCAGGGCATTCCAGTTGTGGAATCCTCTCCCCAAAGAAGCATGACTGGCACCTGCACTGTGGCTTTTTCAGTGCCTGGTAAAGATTTTATTCTTTCCCCAGGCTTTTCAGTTTCAAAAACATGTCTGGGTGCTTTTTTAGAATGTGGGCACTGGTGGTGTTCTTCAGTTTTTTTCTGATGTTTTCTTTGATTTGTTGTTCAGGTTGTATTTTTATATTTTATTATGCTGTTGTTTTAAGAATGTACACCACTCAGAAAATGTATTGTTTCTTAATGGGCAGCATAACAGTGCTGTAAATAAATAATAAAACAAAGAAATGGAATAGGTCTGAATGTTGTTAAATGGTACAAAGATGAAAAATGGCAACTTGCTGCTAAATGTCTTAGAAATGGTACAAAGATGGGAAACAGCTAATCTCAGTACTAGATAATGATGGGCACATGTGGGCTGGGATTTGGGCACATGAATCTGCCCATTCACTGAAACTGTATGTTGAAACCCTTTTCCAGATGCCCCCACTATATGAGGGATCTGGCAGGTTGCAACTGGGAGAGGCCTTCTCAGTGGTGCAGCCCATTTGTGGAAAAATGTCTCCAGGGAGGCTCATCTGGGACTACTTTGATGTCGTTTTGGCCCCAGACAAATGCTTTTAAATTGTGTAGTCTTCAGATGTTGTTAGACTCAGTAGCAGACAGGGTGATGGGGAGATGGCACTTGCCTGACCTCCCAACAGCTGAGTCACTGCTGCTTATTGGGAGGGGTGAGGTGACACAGAGGGTGGTATGGTACAAACATGCTGGCAGAACCAATCCAGTGCTCCTGCAGGTGCATCTGCACCATACTGATCTCCCCACTGCTCCACCCCTTACCCTTTCCTTCCTAGTAATCAGCAGGGACTAAGCTGTTGGGATGTCAGATAAGAGCCACCACCCCACTATGCTGTTCACGATTGTTAAAACTACAAGTCCCATCATGGTTAATTGGAAAGGCACGAGGCTGGGGAATGCTAAAATATGTAGTCTTAAACCCTGATGATTGTTTTTAATGCATCTATTCTAATCTGCTGCATTATTGCTTTGTACTATATTATGGTATATGTTTGCAACTGCTTTTGCTTTGCAAACTATCCTAGGAAAGTTTGTTTAATGGGGGAGAGGGTGTATATATGTTAAAATAAAAGAATGAATGAATAGATATGCCACAGTAGTGTACACCATGCACAAAACACCAATTAATCCTATATTTGGAATAGATTTAATACATTTACTATGTAATTTTCCCAGGGTGAATTTTTTGTGTCGTTGCTTTTTTAAACACATGGGCTATGTTCAAATGTAAGACTGGATCATAGTTTACTGCAGCAGCAGCCAACATGGAGCCCTCAAGATGTTGCTGAATTACAGCTCCCATCATTCCTGACCATTGGGCCATGCTAGCTGAGACTGGTGGGAATTGGAGTTCACCAACACTTCCATGTTAGATATGCCTGCTTAAGTGCTAGTGCCTTGGGTTTGTGCCTTGGGTTTGTGTGCTTCCCCCCCCTTCTCTTCTGGTGTGGCCACAAGGAGAAGACTGGAAACATTTGCTTCCATGTTCAACTAACCACGGTATGTCATTATGTCTGAACAGGGACAAGCTGTAGTTATTTTAGCAATGGGTTGTTGAAGAAAGCCAGCTTCATACTGTGGTTTATTATCTTGGCTTGTTTGGATACAGATAGACCATAGTTAAAACTGACTACAGTTTGTCCCTTTCAGACATGACAAATTTGTAGTTTGCTAGAAACAGAAGTAGGTGCTTCCAGGGTAGAAAAGATTTATCCGTGTAATGCTAAACTATGTTTTGGCATTACTTCTGAAGCAGGCCAGTAAATTTATTGGTGAAATGGGGAAAGATGCTTTGCTGTTTCTCCTAGTACACTGTCCAAATCAGGACACCCTTCCATCTCTACACAGAACTGTCCTGGTCCTGCAACCGAACTCTCACCCTGATTTCCTGATGGTGGTTGTTTTTCCTGTAAACACAACCTGCACCAGAATATCCTGTTCTGATCATGTTTATTGCAGCAGCTCTGGACTCTGAGTTCAAATTTGGAAGTAAACCTGAATTAAACAAGTGATGTTCTTTCAAAGGATATTCAGTCCTTGCCTAATAGGAAATGAGATTTATGAGAAAGATATCAGGCAGAGGCTTGCCCTGTTTTTGATGCTGTTTCATCTCTCTCTGATCCATCTGCTGCTATGAGACCTTCACCTCATGAATTCCACATTTATTCCTCATCTTTTCCCCCATATATAAACTGAACTCCTTGGCAGGGCTTGGGCTATCTGAGAGTGCAGGACGTTTTAATTGAGTATTTTAATTGCCTGACCTGTCTTTGAACTGATCACTGCCACTATCCAAGATGACACCATTCCCAGAAGTGCTGCTGAGGGCTGTGAAAAGAGGCTGTGGGTTTGGATTTCAACAGCATTTAGCCTCTTGCAGTGTCACAGCTCAGCTGTTAAAAGGGACAAATCTTGGTAGACATCTATTGCGCTGCTCCCTGGGGAACGGTGCACAGCGGTCTTTACCTTGGCTGTTTTCTGAGAGAGCTGGTCAAATAATAATAGGTGTGTGTGTGTGTGTGTGTTGTGGGAGAATAAAATGCTAATATTGACACAAATATGTTTGTTTGCTATCTGCTAAGAGGAGGACGAGGCAAGTAGCAGGAAACAAACTGTGCTGGGAACAATTTGGGAGCCAGGTTTGCAATCTAGAGTAGCAAATATTACTAGCACAATCCTATGCATGTCTATTCAGAAGTATTATTATTATTATTATTTAGCTTTTCCTTAAAAAGAAAATCAAAGCAACTTGCAACATTTAAAACAGATAAAACAAGAATAAAAACATCCTAAAATGCACACTAAATGCATATAAAAAGTAAGTCCTGTTGAGTTCAGTGGGGCTGGTGCTCAGATAAATGGGTACAAAGATTGCAGCATGTGTGCTTAAATCCAGACTGGCACACAATTAAGTGCATTTAGACCTCTTTGATTTTCACTGGGAAAGAAATGTGCTGAACCATGTAGATGACAGTATATTTGCTGTGATTTACACTAATCAAATAATAATAATAATAATAATAATAATAATAATAATAATAATAATAATAATAATAAAAAAAAAAAATTTTATTTTTCAGCCGCCTATCTGTCCGGGTTAGGGACACTCTAGGCGACGAACAACAAGAATAAAAACAATACATATACATCAACATAATCAAATTTTAAGCTAAAAAACCATTCATTAATTCAATTGTAACATAAATTACTCTGTCCCAATCTTGTAGGCCTGCCTGAACAGCCAGGTCTTCAAGGCTCGGCGATAGCTGGACAGGGAGGGAGCATGTCTGAGATCGAAAGGGAGAGAGTTCCAGAGGGTGGGGGCCACAACAGAGAATGCCCTCTCTCTGGTCCGTACCAGCCTAGCTGTTCTCACCGGTGGGACCGAGAGAAGGTCTTGCGAGGCTGATCTCGTCAGGCGGCACAGTCGGTGATTCTGTAGGCGTTCCTTCAGATATACTGGGCCGAAACCATATAGGGTTAATAGTTAAACTGCTTTGTGTTCAGCCCCAAGGAGGAAAATCTCATTCTTTGCTAAGAGTAATGGAAAATAGCTGCTTGGTTTAGCCTCAACTTTCACACAGAATTCTCTACATATTGAAATAGTACAAGAACAAATGGAAACAGAGATGGGATAGGGAGGATGAGCTCAGTGGTACAGCAGACGTATTTACATATAAAAATTCTGGAATCGGACTGTGCCATTTCAGGAACCCCAGCTCTCAGTGGTGTTCATGGACATACTTGGGCTCTTCACAGTGGCTGCCTGGGTCTTATAACCACTGGCCATTTGCAGAGCTTGGAAAAGTTACTTTTTTGAACTACAACTCCCATCAGCCCCAGCCAGCATGGCCACTGGATTGGGCTGATGGGAGTTGTAGTTCAAAATAGTAACTTTTCCAAGCTCTGGCCATTTGTCTAGCCAGCCCTTTCTGCTCCCTTCCAGCCCTTCTACCAGCACACACCATGGTATGCTGATCATCACCCATAATAGAGCTTTAGAATCCACCACACACACCGTCATGGTTTTTTGTGGCAGAGGGATGGAAGCACACGTGTGCTTCCAAGACCCCACCTCTAAGGGATGCAATGTGTCATTTTTAAAAACAAGTGGCTTGGTCACTTTCTGCTATGCAGTTTTACCCTTTTGTGACTAATCGTATGCATAAAGCTTCGTTAAAACAATTAAGCATTCTGGCAAAAGAATACCTTTTGTCAAAATTCTATTGGCCAGGGTTAGGAAACATTTAGCCCATGACACATCTCCACCCTGCTGAATTCTCTCCCCAGTCTATGCATTGCCTGGGCCTTGGAAAGTCAGCACAGAAATGTTTCCAGTAAATGAAATGAATTCCTGCCATGTGGCCAGCCATTCTAGAGAGACAGGGAGAAAAACCGTATTTGGCCTGCGGGCTTTTATATTGCCACCTCCTGCTATTGTTTTATACTAACTGATTATAGTTCTTGCCCCCAGCCAAATATATTCACTCGTGACATTACGCACACATGAAAATTAGTCTCCTGGAACTTTCCTCTGCAAGCTGTTCGAAGGTTCAGGGTGGAAATGTTTCCAGTTGTCTGAGTGAATGGTGTGTGGCAATGCTGAGACAAACAGAAGAAGGCAGATGTTTTTGTAAAAAGATGCATGCACAAGATAGCAGATTCTTGTTTCAAAGTGTACAGTTCAAAAGGCAGAAAACTCATTCATTTGCATCGGAGCAGTTGCATAACTGCCAGTAACAGATGTGAAAGAAAGAGACAAGACAATAAAGCTTTTATATGCTTCTCTTGTAGTCTTTCTCAAAAGCTCACCTAGAGGAAATGGGAGTGTTTTGTTCTGGGGAAGAGAAGATGTGCTTTGAAAATGTGCATGCCTTGCATCAGCAGGCTCAAAAGGAGCAATCAAAACCCAATGTGATCAAAAAAAGTGTGTGTTATCCTCAATTATGCTATTAAGAGAATTAAGTGGTCACATGATAGAAGGTACAACACTTTCATGGATCAGTAGATGGTTAAAAGACAAGGGAAATGAGTAGGAATAAATGGCCCATTTTTGTAAAGAAATACAAAAAGTTATACTTGCTATTCTCATAATATAATAAGCAATGTGACCAAATACATTAACAAGATGTATGCTTAAAACAAACAAATGGAAGCACATTGGCAGGGCTCCAAAGAGCTACTTAGGCTTATGCAAGGGGTTGGTGGTAGTCCAGTACTAGACTTCCTTTCTTTTCAACAGCTGACTCAAATTGCTTTTTAAACACCCCTTGATTTCAAAACCAGTTGGCCAGGAAGCATGAAGGTTTGGTGTTGGACAAACACAAGATTAGAGTCCACATCTTTTTTGAGCAATTTATGTCCTGGTTTTCGCGCAATTTGTGTCCTTATTTATGTCCTATGGCCACTGGGACATAGGAAGCGGCCTTATACCAGGAGGAACTCTTTGTCAATCTAGTTGGGCATTGTCTGCTCCAGCCTCTCCCAACCTGGTGCCTTTCAGATGTTTGGGCCTGCAACTCCCATCATCTTTGGCCATTAGCCAGACTAGCTGGGCTGATCGGAGTTGGGTTCCAAAACATTTGGAGGTGACCACCAAGTTCCAATTAAACTTCTGCTGGAAAAGGCCAGGCCTCAGTAGTAGATTGCATGCTTTGCGTGAACAAGGTCCCAGGTTCAATTTCTGGTATCTTTAGGCAAAACTGGGAAACACTCCTATCCGAAACGCCGGGAACCATTTGCTAATCAGAGTAGACAGAACTGAGCTAAAGGGACCAATGGTCTGACTCAGTATAAGGCAGCTTCCCATGTTCCCCCAAATATTTTTCTTGGTGCACAACATCCTCAATGCATAATATCCTACATCTTTCTCTGCATGTAAGTCTTAAATTGTAAACATCACACACTCTTTACACTGCTCTGTCTTACAAAAAGGCCGACTTGGTATAAGGCCATTCCCTATGTTCCTATGCAACACTGAGCTAAGCTCCTTCCCATTCATAAATTGGCTAACCTACTAGTGGCTTTTTGTGCATGTATGTAGGGTTTTTGGATCATACTTTTATGACTGAATATTGCCATGCCCCTCCATCTAGGGGAGGATAAACTGAAAACAGTTAGATTAGGATTTTAATTTCTGGTGTTTACAATTGCAGAATAACAATGTTACCTGTCTAGTCATTATAATCTGATTTTATGGTCCCCAAACAAATGGAACTAAAATAGTTTTGACAGATGGGATTACATCATTGTTGTGTCCCTAATGCTGTTTTGGTTGTTGTTGCTTAAGAATATTGGGAAGGATTCATGCACTAGGCACGCATATATTGACCACCTGGACCTGTACCATCCTGCCTGAACTTTAAGATTTGCTTCAGAGACTCTCATGGTATGACCACCCCAAAGGACCGGAAGGTGGCTATAGGATTGAAGACTTATGGTGACCCTATGAATCAGTGACCTCCAACAGCATCTGTCATGAACCACTCTGTTCAGATCTTGTAAGTTCAGGTCTGTGGCTTCCTTTATGGAATCAGTCCATCTCTTGTTTGGCCTTCCTCTTTTTCTACTCCCTTCTGTTTTTCCCAGCATTATTGTCTTTTCTAGTCTGTGGCTTCCTTTATGGAATCAATCCATCTGGCCTTCCTCTTTTCCTACTCTCTTCTGTTTTTCCAAGTATTATTATCTTTTCTAATGAACCATGTCTTCTCGTTATGTGTCCAAAGTATGATAACCTCAGTTTCATCATTTTAGCTTCTAGTGATAGTTCTGGTTTAATTTGTTCTAACACCCAATTATTTGTCTTTTTCGCAGTCCATGGTATGTGCAAAGTTCTCCTCCAACACCACATTTCAAACGAGTTGATTTTTCTCTTCTCCGTTTTTTCCACTGTCCAACTTTCACATCCATACATAAAGATAGGGAATACCATGGTCTGAATGATCCTGACATTAGTGTTCAGTGATACATCTTTGCATTTGAGGACCTTTTCTTGTTCTCTCATAGTTGCCCTCCCCAGTCCTAGCTGCCTTCTGATTTCTTGACTATTGTCTCCATTTTGGTTAAGGACTGTGCCAAGGAATTGATAATCCTTGACAAGTTCAATGTCCTCATTGTCAACTGTAAAGTTACATAAATCTTCTGTTGTCATTGCTTTTGTCTTCTTGACATTCACCTGCAGTCCTGCTTTTGTGCTTTCTTCTTTAACTTTCAACAGCATTCATTTCAAATAATTCCTGGTTTCTGCTAGTAGTATGGTATTGTCTGCATATCTTAAATTATTGATATCTCTCCCTCCAATTTTCACACCTCCTTCATCTTGGTCCAATCCTGCTTTCCGTATGATATGTTTTGCATATAGATTAAATAAATAGGGTGACAAAATACACCCGTCTCACACCCTTTCCGAATGGGAACCAATCGGTTTCTCCATATTCTGTCCCTACAGTAGTCTCTTGTCCAGAGTATAGGTTGTGCATCAGGACAATCAGATGCTGTGGCACCCCCATTTCTTTTAAAGCATTCCATAGTTTTTCATGGTCTACACAATCAAAGGCTTTGCTGTAATCTATAAAGCACAGGATGATTTTCTTCTGAAATTCCTTGGTCCGTTCCATTATCCAATGTGTGTTTGCGATATGATCTCTGGTACCTCTTCCTTTTCTAAATCCAGCTTGGACATTTGGCATTTCTCACTCCATATATGGTAAGAACATTTGTTGTAGAATCTTGAGCATTAATTTGTTTGCATGGAATATTAAGACAATACTTCAATAATTACTGCATTCCCTAGGATCCCCTCTCTTTGGAGCTGGAATATATATTGAACGCTTCCAGTCTGTGGGCCATTGTTTAGGTTTCCATATTTCTTGACAGATTTTTGTCAAAATTTGGACAGATTCAGTCTCAGTAGCTTGCAGCAACTCTATTGGTATGCCATCTGTTCCTGGTGATTTGTTTCTTCCAAGTATTTTAAGAGCAGCTTTCACCTCACATTCTAAAATTTCTACCTCTTCATCATATGGTTCCTCCATGAATGAATCTGTCATCTTGGCACCTCTCTTACAGAGTTCTTCAGTGTAGTGCTTCCATCTTCCTTTTATTTCATCTTAGTCTATATGTTGCCCTGTTGATTATTCAACATCCCTGCTCTTACTTTGAATTTCCCTTTTATTTCTCTAATCTTTTGGAATAGGTCTCTTGTTCTTCCCTTTTTGTTGTGCTCTTTTATTTCTATACAATAACTATTGTAATAATTATCTTGGTCCCTACATACTAGTTGCTGTATTATTGAATTTAGGGCTCTGACCATGTTTCTATCTCCTTTTGCTTTCCTTTTTTCTTTAACCATTTTAAGAGTTTCTTCAGTCATCCATCGAGGTCTTTCTCTCTTTTTAATTAGAGGTATTGTCTTTTTGCATTCTTCCCTGATAATGTCTCTGACTTCACTCCATAGTTCTTCTGGTTCTCTATCAAATACGTTTAAAGCCTCAAATCTGTTCCTTATTTAATCTTTATTTTCTTCTGGGATGTTATTTAAATTGTATTTTGGCATTATGATTGCTTTGTTGTTCTTCTTTAGCTTTACTCTGATTTTCAATATGACCAGTTCATGATCTGTACCTCAGTCTGCTCCTGGTCTTATTTTCACAGAAAGTATGGAACTTCTCCATCTTCTGCTACCAATTATATAATCAATTTGATTTCTATATTGACCATTTAGTGATGTCCACATGTACAGTTGTCTTTTCGGTTGCTCAAAACATGTGTTGGCAAGAAGCAAATTATTGGCTTCACAGAATTCAATAAGTCTTTCTCCTGCTTCATTTCTATCTCCTAAGCTCCATTTCCCCACAATTCCTAGTTCTTCTCTGTTCCCTGCTTTTGCATTCCGGTCCCCCATGATTATCAGCACATCCTGTTTTGGTGTGTGATCAATTTCTTCTTGTACTTCTGCGCAAAATCTCTACAATTCCTCCTCTTCTGTGTTTGCCTTTAGAGTGTAGATTTGGATGATGGTTATGTTAATAGGTTTCCCGTTTAATCTTATTGATATCACTCACTCAGACCTTGCGTTATAGCTCCTAATTGCTTTTGCTACATCACTTCTCACTATTAAAGCAACCCCGTTTCCTCTTAATTTCTCAGTTCCTGCATAAAATATATTGTAGTTGCCTGATTGAAAATGTCCCATTCCCGTCTTTTTTAATTCACTCACACCAAGTATTGTAATGTTGATGCATTCCATTTCTTGCTTGACAATTTCTAACTTTCCCTGGTTCATGCTTCTCACATTCCATGTTCCTATTGTGTACGTCATACAACTCCAGACTCTCCTTTTGCATCTGTGCGCATCAGCCTCTGGGCTTCCTTTTGGCTTTGACCCAGCTGTGTCATTAGTCACAGTGCTACTCGTATTTGTCTGTTGTTCTTCCCCAGTAGCTCAAAGAGTGCCATCTGACCTGGAGGTCTCATCTTCCAGCACTATCTCATGTTGCGTTTTTGATACTCTGTTCAGAGGGTTTTCATGGTAAGAGATATTCAGAGGTGGTCTACTGTTGCCTTCCTCCGAATTTGGATGCATCTTAGTCTGGTGTCTCAGCTTTGACCATTCCCATCTTGGGTGCCCCTGCTAGTAGTCCAGCCTCTTGGTCTAGACTCCTGATGGCATTGCTCTCAGCTTCTTCGACACTCATTCCTTTTCTGTCATGGCCCCATGGCTGTGGGATTCCCTTCCATTAGACCCAGGTCAAATTTTTACATTGCAGGCTTTTTGAACATCCTTTTCTTTCCCAGTTGGCCTTCCAGGCATGATGCTCATTAGCCAAGTTATAGTCTACTGAATTATGTTCTCTCTCTCTCTCTCTCTCTCTCTCTCTCTTTGATTATGTGGTATGTGATTGAGTGGTAGTTTTAGGTTTTAAAATTCCATATTAGTGTTCTTTTTTATCACTTCTTATTTTTGATTGGAAGTTGCTTTGGATGGGCATTTGCCAGGAAAAGTGGCCTAAAATATTGGTAATTTATGTATTTATATGCCAAAAGAGGCTTCTAAGCAGTTTACATGTATAAAAATTGATGGTGTAATATTTTAATGTTGAAAATATAAACATCCATACTTAACACACAAGAAATATTTATAACTGATTGTAAATAAGTAATTAAACAAGGAATATATTTAAAAGCACTCATGTTTGTGTAAATAGGAAACCATCCTTAAAATGGAATACACACACACACACAGGTCTTGATAAGAACTTTGGTTAGGATGACTACAAAGCAAAGTTGAACTGATCTGGCACATGGTTGCTCCTAGTGGTGGTGATCTTTTATGAATGTTCACAGTGTCTGCTTGTCCCAGGAGGCTCTAACTGTCCATGTAGTGTAGTTTGGGGCCACCTGCCGCATTTCTGAGCCAGCTCATTTCTGCTCGGCACTCAGTGAAGCAGAGATGATTAACTTTCTGAAAATGAAAAGGACAGATAGAAGAAGAGCTGCTTATCAAATATGCACATTTCAGATGGAACTTCACACTCAGTAGAAAGATGTTAGATTGCTGTTAGCTCTCTGGAGCGCTCCTGACAATGTGTTATCAGGTCATGTTTGCATGACAGTGGAAGCCCATGCAGGAAACATTAAGTCATATGACTTCTAAGACAGAATCAATCAAGTGAGCAGTAGTGCTCCTGAAAACTAATTTCACCTTCATAAGGTCTGGTTATCTGTGTGGCAGACATGAGGTTTGTCAGCCCCATTTCAGTCTGACCAGGTTCAGTGCTGCATCAGGAATTTTAATGAATTGATATCGTAATATGTATGAAAAATGACACTGAGATGAATTCACAAAAAGGGGAAAAAAAGAAAAAGAAAGTCAAGTTCCCTTGAAATATGAACAATTATCCCCCATAAAATATAAAATGCCCATTTAAAAAAGCTTTTGTCTTTGCTGTTCATTTATAATTTTGCAAGGAGCATTTCATCACCCTTAGACAATATAAAACCCAACATGAGTGTCACTCATTGAGAGTTTGCTATAGTCTCACTAATTCCAGAGGCACTTTGGTGGTATTTTTTTTTTACTAATAGCCACTGTTCTCTAACACTCTGCAGGCCCAACCTTGAATATGTGTCATTTTTATTGTAAATTGCTTTGTTGTAAATTGTAAAGCAGCACTGAGGTGTAAGGAAGAACCAGGTTCCAAGGCTTGTATCCAGTTGGGGTTGGTATCCAGTAGCCTGACTGGTTATTTTATCTTTCAAGCTGAGTGTGGCAAGCCTAAGCCAATACACCTGCAATGCAATGTAGATGCTTTGGGTACCAATTCTTTTTAATGGTTTTAAGTGGTTTTATGTAGTCTAAACTTTTTAATCTTTATACATCATTTTGTTTTGTTTTTAAAGAAAAATGGCACAGAAAATAAATAAATAGAAAAGAATATCTGTGAGTGTGTACTGATGGATTTAATTGTGGGGGGGGGACACCAGATACACTGCTTCAGTTCTATTGCGCCCCAGAAATGAAGGTGTTTCCACCCACATTGTTCTTTGCTGGACCACTCATGTTATCATTATTGTTATCATCAAATTTGCCTAAAGTGCACAGGCTGCAATCCTATGCCCACTTACCTTGGAGTAAGTCTAATTAAACGTAATGAAACATACTACTAAGTCGTCATGTATAGGATTCTGTTGTCAGTGACAATAGTGGTTATGGCAAGGCAGATCTTTTTTAAGAACATAAGAAGAGCCTGCTGGATCAGGCCAGTGGCCCATCTAGTTCAGCATCCTGTTCTCACAGTGGCCAAGGGGATCACTGAGTGGGTGTGTGGGTGGGGGAGTACTGGTATTCTATCTACTTCTTTCCCATCTATCTACATCTAACAGCACACTCTGTGACATCATTGATACCATTTTTTAACATTTTAAAAGCCCCACATGTCCTCAAACTATTGGTTAGTTTATTATTTGTACAACCTATACATCGACTGTTGCAAATGACTTCAGGGCACTTTACAAGATAAACTCCAATATACAACAACAAACACGAACAGCAACAACAATATGGCAACAAACAGCAGTAAAATCACAAAATAAAAGTAGCTGGACATGAAGAGAAAGCATCCGCTAAAAATCATTTAAATTATTTCAAATACTAGTAAGAAGCATGTGCAAACAGAACAGACTTTACCTGGTGCCTAAAATATTACAAAGACGGTGGCAAGCAGGCATGTCTAGCAACAATAAATTAGGTACCACCACAAGAAAGGTCCTCCTTCCAGCAACTACTTCCCTAACCTCAAAAGGAATGGGACCTCAGCAAGCCAGGGCTGAGCAGGCTAATGTGCAAGAAGGTGGTGCATTTAAATATATGCATCCTTTCCTCACAGTTGCACTGTACTTTATAGCTGCTGTGTAATAGGTTGTGTAAGTAGGTAAAAAGGGGGGGCAGGATGACGAGAAAATGTAAGTGAAAAATATAAATGAAAAATCACAGTTTTTATTCCAATTTCAAGGATAAAAATGGTTTTAAAAAAAACCCAACACGTTTCGGCTAGTGTTATGTAGCCTTCATCAGGGGATGCCTGTCTATAATATGTTCTTAAATCAAAGCTGTAATGGATCAGATTCTTTCCACAGGATTGTTGAGAACCAGCAACACATTCTTCAGGGCAAATCTGTAGTCAGTGTTTTCAGAAGGAATGTACTGAACGTATCATATTATTTTTGACATTGGAGGGAGCAGCAGAGACAACTGCACATCACAAAATGTAGCCCAGAATGTGACTCTTAGACAGTAGTGGATCCTGGGCTGTGGCAGCAACTCTTACCAAACCTCCTGGATGATGTGTTGCAACTGCTGCTGCTTACCAAGGAGAGTGGAAGGGCAAGGCCGCAGGGTGGTCGGCAGCTGCCAGGAGGTCAGGTAAGTGCTACAGCTTCACCCCACTGTCCACTACTGTCTAACAATCAAATTCTGTGCTATATTTGGCTATGTGCAAGTGTCTCTCCAATGTTCCCTCCAATGTCCAGAGTGATAACATGATAGGTTCAATACATTCCTTCTGAAAATAAGGGTAGGTCAAGGATTCAGAAGTGACTGGCAGAACCCACTTCTTGAAAGTAGTAAGGCATTATTAATTCCTGAAAGAAGCCTTGGGTGCCACACATGCTCACAACAATGTGAAGTAGGTTATGGTGAGAGAGGGAATGGAGAAAGGGCTCATGGTCACCCAGTGAACTTAATGGTTGAGTGAAAATTTGAAGCTGTTCTTTATTAATTAATAAATATACCACATATATGCCAAAATGGCTTCTAAGTGGGTTACAACTATAAAATCATAATTAAAATACACAATAACAACTTAATCAGAACATTAAAATATCCTTATTTAAAATATTCAACAAAACAAGCCAGTTAAAAAGCATGACAAAACAGTTAAAAACAACAACAGAAGTTCATGCTTGCGTAATTGCCCATGGTTGTAGTCCAACAATTTAACCATCACTCCACACTTGTTCAGTAATGTATGATGCATCTCCCGTTCGTGATATTTGATGTACCCTAACTTACAGAAGCACGTGCCTGTTGTAAAACCGTAACATGTGAAGAGACTACACCTAGATGAAAACCCAGACTGACCCCAGTTTTCAGAATGCTGAAATTATTGGTCAAATGCACACAATGTAATGATGCAGAGTTAAGTGGTATCTTGGATCACTGTAGTAATTTAATTGTCATTTTCTGATGGCTATAGAGTTACCAGCTTGGACTCATGTAGCTTGCTGTAATAACGTCTTTATGCTGACACTCATTAAATAGGAGCACAGTGTGAGACATCATTCACTGTCTGTTTGAGGATATCACATTTCATTTCAGAGCCTGCTCAGCAATACAACAGCCACACGTGATTCAACAGGAGGTTTTTCCTCCAATCTTGTATATAAAGACACTAATTTATTAACATTCTCCTCATTTGGAGCTATCTGCTCTTCAGGCACCTCAGTACAGGACAATTTGTTTACCCAGACTCTGTGTGTGTATGTGTGTGTGTGTGGGAACCGGTGGCCTTGCAAATGATGCTGAATTCTTAAATTCCATAATCCCTGACTATTGACAATGTTAGATGGAGCTGATTGTTGTTGGAGTTGGACAACGTCTGGATAGTCACAGGTTCCCCACTCTAATTTAAATAAAGAGGCCACATGTGGATTATATAAGACAATCTGGTGAGGACTCCTTGGGGAGAATTCTGCCTGAATCAAGGGATTCAACTTGATACCAACTTGATTGCCTCCAGCTTTGGACTTCCATGAATGTTTTGCAGCCCATCAGGTCCCATAGAGACTTTAGAAAAGTCTAGTCATTGAGACCCATGTCACTATAAGAAAAAAGGGATTTTGTGTGTGGTTTTTTCATTAAGGTTTTTTTTTTAGATAGGCTAAATCTATCCCATTGATTTGAATGAGGTTACACAAGGGATGAATTTGGAGTTGTGAATTCTGCTTCATGAAAAGGAAAGAGAATCATTAAAATATATATTGGAGAGGCTTATGATAGTCTGTTATGCTTAATTAATTTTAAAATAGTGGGAATTAATCTGTCCCATTTTTCTTTTCTTTATTAAAAACACACACACCCTGCTTCTCATTTTTATAGATGATAGTAATTAGCCTTTGTAGAATATTTCTGAATATGAACTTCCAAGCGGTTTTGTGTTATCTGTAGGGAAGAATCATTTCTTGACTCTGTAAGACCTGGTCCTATACATTGTGCCTGGGCAAAACTTTTTCATAAAGAATATCAAACAAACCCTTAAGGATCCAATCCACATCTCTAGACATAAATAAAACCATCAATTTTTAGCCTATAGTCCAAAAGCCATTTTGCTGCAAATAAATAAATTATAAATCTTGTATTATTTACATGATGATCCTGTTATGGGTGTGGGGGAATGCAGAACAAATCATATTGAACATAAACTAATATGCAAATTTCCCCATTTTTATCAGTGAAGTTGCTCTCACTGAGTCCATATTTTATATTGATGCATTAATTGTACATTTTGAGGGGGTGAATTAGAAAGTAGGTCCCCATCTGCACTATATATTTAAAGCAGTATTATACCACTCAAAACACTCATGGCTTCCCGCAAAGAATCCTGGGAACGGTGGTTTAATAAGGGCTGAGAGATGTTAAGAGACCACTGTCCTCCTCACCAAGGTGCAATGCCCAGAGTTCCCTGGGAAGGTGATGGATCATTTAAACAACTGTAGCTCTGTGACAGGAATAGGAGTCTCCTAACAACTTTCAGCCTCCTTAACAAACCACAGTTCCCAGGATACTCTGCGGGAAGCTATGACTGTTTAAAGTGGTATAATACTGCTTTAAATGTATAGTGCAGATGCAGGCCTAGGATTCTTTTTTTTTTTTTTCAATAATTTTTATTCAGATTTTCATAAAACATACAAGACAAAATCATAAAACATTCAAAGACAAAAAACAAAATCAAAAATAGTTAAACAAAAAGAAAAAAAGAGAAGAAGAAAAAAAAAAAATAAAAAATAAAGAGTAAAATATTGACTTCCCATTTGTCAAAGATCAAATCAGTTATAAGTCTATAATATATAGCAATCCTGTCTCTTAAGTCATATTATAAAATCACTTTCCTCCAGTAGTTATCTTACTTAATCATCAAATCTCATAAACATTACTTTATTCTTTCCACAAAAAGTCAAAGAGAGGTTTCAGTTCTTTAAGAAATATATCTATCAATTTTTTTTTCCAGATAAGCATATCGATTAATCCATCTCATTACTAATTATGATAATCTTATTGTCATAACCATAGTCAAAATAAACATTTCAATTAATCCATCACATCAGAATCTGTTAGGTTCAGTAATTTCAGTAGCCATTGTTCTATTATCTCTATTAGTTCCATTTTCCATCTTCCATCTTCAGTAGTCTTGTTAAGTCCAGTAATTTCAATATCCAATCTTCCATTATCAGTATTCCATAATAATCTTGCTGTCAAAGCCATAGTCATATAATAAGAGTCTGATGGGAATTACCTCTATCCCAAATATTTTCTTGCCATCCATTCTGAATAAGTTGCTGAAATACTGCTGTAAAATCATATCTCTGTTCTTTTTTTCAAAATACACTGGGTCATCTCTTAAAAGTTTTTCCATTGTCACATGGCTGCAGTTAATTCCATAGATTTTCTCTATATTGGGCTCCATCACATCATTCCAGTCCAGAAGATAATCCATGCCATTGATAACTTTATCTCTAGAATCTTCATTAATTTCTTCAGAGATAACATTGAGTTCCAAACAATAGATTTTATTTCTAAAGTCCATAGACTCCAAATCTTGTTCCTGTTCCACGTTTGTTCCAATCTCCGGGATCTCCTCTCTCACAGGGACCCCTATTCCAGTCTCCAGGGTCTCCTCTCTCACAGGGACCCCTATTCCAATCTCCGGGGTCTCCTCTCTCACAGGGACCCCTTCCAGGGTCACCTCTCTCACAGGGACCCTTATATCTTTAATCTCCTGCTTCATTTTACTCAATTCAATTTTCGTTATCTCAATCTCATTCATTATTCTCTGAAACATAGTTATTTCCAGATTCTCAGCCACTTTCTTAATTGCCATTTTAAAAGAAAAATATAGGAAAACCACTTCTTATTTCAGCAACAATTGGGTTAATACTCCAAACTTGGTGACATCACAGTATAAACAGAGCAGACAGCCTTATCTCTCCAATAGTTAAGTAAACAAAATGCAGTTCCCAGGATCGAAGCAATTAATGGCAATCGTCAAGAAACAGATTCGTCAAAATAAAATAGACCAAAAAGAGAGTAGTCTCAAAACAGTATAATATTTTTCAAAATAAAAATCTGGAATAGAAATCCCTCTTCTGTGTGTATCTTTAGAATGCAAATCCAGGACAGCTTTTTGCAACAAAAACAGAGATAAGCTATTAATTAGTGCGTAGCAGAGAGAAGTTACGGCTCCCCAGTGAGATGTCAAAAACCGATCAATCTGGCAAATCTCTTTTAAACAGCAACAATTTAAGTCAAGTAAAAGAAAAATATAGAAAGAAGGGTGCTTGCCTGTTAGTGCGTTCTCTCTTAGAAGATAAGATGAACGTTCGCTTTAACAGATAGAGCTTGCTGTTGAAAATCCGTCCCACCTTCGTCGGCTGGACCTCGTCCCATAAATTAATGAGATCTGGTCGTCCCAACAAAAATAGGCTTTGAGGTTAATCTCTTCGTTTCTCCCTACCCGGGAGAAGTTTAATCAGTCAAAAAAAAAAGAAAAAACTGACTGATATATCTGAATAAGCTTCTTTTGAGGCAGGAGCCCGTCTCAAAAGCAGGCACAGGCTAAGTCACCCTTCCCGGAAGTCGCAGGCCTAGGATTCTTAATGTTAGGCAGAAACATGAGTTTGTATAGGATGTTGGCTAAGGCCTGAATAACATAACCATTTATTGCATGTGTTTTTATTAGGTGCTCAGAGTGAGTATGCTGAAGACTAGGGTTACCAGATGTCCGGGTTTTGGCCGGAGTTTCCGGTTTCTGGGGGTCCCCTCTGGGTATCTGGGTAATTCCCCTTAATCTCCAGACTCTCAGATTCAATTTTTTTAAAAAAGTTTCTAGGTGGTCTGGTTCCCAAGATATACACCAAAATGTCAGCTGCCCCCTGGCGACTATTAAATCTCTTTAACGGATCTGTATAGCAGCTCCTAGCTCTAACTCTGCCCTTTCAGGATTGTAGCCAATAAGCAGAGCTTGGAAAAGTTACTTTTTTGAACAACTCCCATCGGCCCAATCCAGTGGCCATGCTGGCTGGGGCTGATGGGAGTTGTAGTTCAAAAAAGTAACTTTGCCAAGTTCTGCCAATAAGTGAAGCCAGGGTTGTGATTTGTTGACCCAGACTTCACTGCAATGTCAGGAAATGGTGGCTTTGAGATCTTCAGTTTGGGTAAGTAAGAATATGGCTTAAAGTTTTTTTTCTCTTGTGTGCAAGAGTCAGACCCTGGGCTGTTGGAGAGGGCAGTGCTTTGAAAACCTTGGCAATATGAAAGTATTTAATCCAGTATTTGCTAATCCCATGTACCTGGAGTAAACCCCATTGAATTCATTAGGACTGACTTTTCAGTAGACATGGTTAGGATTGTGCTGTAAATTAATGGGACTTTTGAGTAAACATAACAAAGAATTGTGTTTGTGTTGTAAATCTTTCGCTTCTTCTCCAATCCTATTTTTAAAGCAATTAGGCAGGGTTTACCTAGGTATCACATTTTTTATTATGTAGGAAACTAATACTGATTTTTTTAAAAATGTTCCGCAATGACCAACTGGTTTGACAATAAACTATTATATGGGATGTATTTTTACAAGTGTGTGTGTGTGTGTGTGTGTGTGTGTGTGTGTGTGTGTGTGTGTGTGTGTGTGGACTCTTTCCAACAACTCTGTGAGGTAGGATTGGTGATTGGAAACCAAGGCAGCTCACAATAAGAAATAAATCCCTTTAACCATAAAAACAAGTATAAACAGTTGCAAAACAGCTTAAAGTTGCATGATTCTGAATTTTGGGTTGGGTGAATGAAGTTTATTTATTTATTTTTATTTATTATTTGATTTATATCCCACCCTTCCTCTCAGTAGGAGCCCAGGGGGGCAAACAAAACCACTAAACACACTTTAAAAATCATAAAAACAGACTTTAAAATATATTAAAACAAAACATCTTTAAAAACATTTTTAAAAGCTGTTAAAGACAGGTATTGAAAAACATTCAAATTAATAAAACCAACAATGAGTTAAAAACAGATTTAAAAACACAGGCTTGTCTAAAGAAAAATGATTTTAGCAGGTGCTGAAAAGACGCGTCTGCCTAATGTCAATAGGCAAGGAGTCCCAAAAAGTAGGTGCTGCCATTTTGCTGTTGTTGTTGTTGTTATGTGCCTTCAAGTCAATTTCGACTTATGGCAACCCTATGAATCAGTGACCTCCAATAGCATCTGTCATGAACCACCCTGCTCAGATCTTGTAAGTTCAGGTCTGTGGCTTCCTTTTTGGAACCAATCCATCTCTTGTTTGGTCTTCCTCTTTTTCTACTCCCTTCTGTTTTTCTGTATTGTCTTTTCTAGTGAATCATGTCTTCTCATTATGTATCCAAAGTATGGTATGTGTCCAAAGTCAGAGGAAGGCAATGGTAAACCACCTCTGAATACCTCTTACCACAAAAACCCTATGAACAGAGTATCCAAAATGCTGCCACTTTACAGGACTGATTTCTTACAAGAGCAGAACAAGTACTATGTGGCACCCATAACATGGAAAGCACAGCTTGAACTTGGCCTGGTAGCAAATCAGCAACCAATGCAGATTTCAGAGCAGAGGTATTATGTGTGATAGGATCTAACTCATGTCAGCAATCATGCCACAGCATTCTGCATTAACTGACTGGCTGCAAGGATTTTTTTAATTTTGGTTTTCGGTTATGAATCCTGGCTGGTTGTGGGATGCTAAGTTGTCTGCCTTACTCATAGGAATCTTGTTGTGTTTGGTATGGTATTGCATTTAGGAAAGCATCATTGTATTTTGTTTTTCATTTTCTGTTTGCATTTCATTTACCTTTAACCTCACTCCTTTACATCCATAGAAGCAACAGTAGTGGTTGCATGCGCTCAGCTCAACCTCCTAAAACCCATTGATGATGCACCTTGTTGGTTGCAGGGCAGTTTGTTTCTTGTCCAATAGTGGTAAAAGAGAATTCACATATTTGAAAGTGTGGCTGTAGTTGTTGTTCCCAAGGTGCTGCCTGTGAAGGTAAACCAAACCATGTGTGTTTTCTCTCTGTCAATTATTACTCACTGGAATTGGGTTGGCTGTCAAAGTGAGTTTATAGCAGCCCACAGGGTAGACAGAAAGGGTAGAGAATCTTCTTACTCTTACTCATTTCTCAGACCTCTTTCTGAAGTGAAGGGTCAAATCTGTAAAGAAGTTTGAAGCAGCCACATTAAAAGATAAGGGCAGGGCATTCCAGGCAGGGGGTTGCCAACCCTGCTTAGATATGGATGTCTTTGCAGAGGATCCCTAGTCAAGCTTTACCAACAGCACAGTCCAAATTATATCTACTCAGAAGTAAGTCCTGTTGAGTTCTATGGGGCTTAGTTCCTTGGTAAGTATGTTTAGAAATGCAGCCTTCAGGGGCATCCACCTTTACTCCTGAATGCTCCCATCTAATATCTCCACAACACTAGACTCCTTTCTTCCTACAGTGGCCTTCTGGTGACTGGCCTGGCCTGGCAGCACTTAAACCTTTCTTGCCGAAAGCAGGTAGGCTAGATTAAATGTTCCCTACCCAGCTTAATTTCCAATCAGATTTTTTTTAATTGTATGCTCCAATCAACTGTGATTGATGTTTAATGTATCATGCTTAATGACATCACTCGGGCCCACCCCGTGACATCACTTGGGCCCACCCCATGACATCACTCAGGCCCACCCCATGACATCACTCAGGCCCGCTCCCATGACATCACTCGGGCCCACCCTTAAAATCTCAGGTTTTGGGATGCTTCTGACCTGGCGACCCTACTGAAGACAGGCAGGACACTTATTTAATGTGCAGCAGGTATTAAATCCCATTTCTCTATGTTCTATTTGTTGAGAAAATAAAATCTACTGGTTGTGGGAAGAACAGCATCTTACAGCAGATTCCACCCTAACTTCCGCATATTTGCACAAATGTCAGAAGAGGGCCTATGTGCATCAGAGCTTGGAAAATTACTTTTTTAAAGGAATAAATTACAATTACTGTTACATGGCCCCAAAAAGGAATAAACTACCATTACAATTACAACTGTTCTGAAAGTAACTGATTTCTTTACCGTTACTCAAAAGTAATCACTACAATTACACTTAAGTTACTTTTTTAAAAAAACTAGAGTGCCTACAAGGTGCTGGCCTTGGCTGCTGCACACTAAGTCACCGAAAACAACATTAAAAATACACACACACATACAGAGGTAGAAGAATAATTCTTTTATCCGTAAGATATCAATGGTGGTCTCTCTGCTGATTAAGGAAGGTGGAGAGGGAGGCAGAGGCCAATGCTCAGTTGTTTGCACATCAAACCAAGTGCAACTGCCCCCCCACACACACACACTGCCAGAAAGCACAATCTCTCTCACTCAACCACCTCCCGGACCCTGCCCTGCCATCAACTAAGGGACACCCACCCAAGCAAACATTTTCCCCTAAGATGCAAAAAAGTTAAAATGCTGCAAATGCAACAAAGTAGCCAGAGAGGGTGGTGGAGGCCGCTTTGCATGCCAAGTGCAAACACAGTATTAAAACACACACATCATCTCTCACCTCCACAGTTCTTTATCACCATTCCACTGCTGCCTCCTTCTCCTCCTTTTCCATGTTCTTGCCGTCCAGCTCCTTTCTCCCTCCACCCCATTCTTCTCCACCACCGTCCATTTTTTAAAATGATTGTTTTCTCCACTCCACCCTGTCTCTCTCTCCACTTCCTCCATGGTTGCCTCCTACCCACCCACAGAGCACGAGGGAAGAGCAATGCTGCACAGAAGCTCAGTTTGAGGCACATGATTTTCATCCACAAATCAGAGGAACAGAAGACTTCCCCTGCTCCCCTCCCCCACAGTAATGCCCAAAAGTAGTGCTGGAAACATTACAATTACTCCTCAAAAGTAATAAAATTACTCCTATTACAATCAAAATGTAAAGGAATTACCCACTCATTCCTCAAAAAACTAATGAATTACAAGTGCTTTTATTTTTATTTATTTATTTATTTGATTTATTAGTCGCTCATCTGGGTGAATTACCAGCCACTCTGCAGATTTGATAAGCATTCCCTGCATCTCCTCATCCAAGTCATTATTAATGTGGAAGAGCACTGGGCCCAGGACCAAGCCCCAAGGTACCCTGCTCCTTACATCCCCCGTTTGAGAAAGAACCCTTGATAAGCACTCTTTGAGTACAATTCTGTAGCCAACTGTGGATCCACCTGATAGTTGTTCCATCCAGTCCACATTTAGCTTGCTTGCTAATCAGAATATCATGGGGTACATTGTCAAAAGCTTTGCAGAAGTCAAGATATATTATGTCCACATCATTCCCACAGTCTACCAGGGAGGTTACCCAATCAAAAAAATGAGATAAGATTAGTCTGACAGGATTTGTTCTTGACAAATCCATGTTGGCTTCTAGTAATCACTGCATCGTTTTTAAGGTGCTTGCAGACTGACCATTTTATAATCTGCTCCAGAAGCTTCCCAGGGATTGATGTCAGGGTGACTGGTCTATAGTTTCCAGGTTCCTCCTTTTTGCCCTTTTATTCATGTTACTTGGCTGGACAACTGCACTGCAAAATTTGGAGAAGTGTGCAGTTCATGTATTGTTTTGGGAAAGTGAATTAGGCAGGTTCACTTTTAAATATGAACTGAATGAAAGTTCTTCCCTATCACAGTGCTAGATGACTAAAGGACAGGTGTGGGTGTGCCTGCATCATTTGCAGCTAAATGATGCCTTCTTCTCTGAGGTATGGTGCTTTTCCTTATTTATTTGTTTGCTCAAGCATTTGTGAGATATTAGTGTTTTTGAAATGAAATGGACTCCCTTCAAGTCAATTCCAGCATATGGGTGACCCTATGAATAGGGTTTTCATGATAAGCTGCATTCAGAGGTGGTTTACTATTGCCTTCCTTTGAGGCTGAGAGGCAGTGACTGGACCAAGGTCACCCAGTGAGCTTCATGGCTGTGTGGGGATTTGAACCCTGGTCTCCCAGGTCGTAGTCCAACATCTTAACTACTACCCCACACTGGCTCTCTGTTAGTGTTTTTACCAGGTATCAAAAGGTAGTTGTCTCTGTATTATATTGTTTTATTGATTTCTTTCATTAGGTCCTGTTTTACTGCATTATTGTATGCATTAATAGGATTTAATTTTTTTTTATTGTGCCCTATACTCTGGGATTGCATGCAGTGCAGTGTAGGCTACAAACATGCTAAAAGATAAATGGAAGCTGCAGCTCCTTGTCCAGGAACTACCTGCCCTTTCACAGTTGGCATCAAAGTGCTGGAGCTGACTCAAGTGCTAATATCTTCTCTATCCATATGTCTCTTCATTCATTCATTTGGACACTGTCGTTTGGTTCTTATCCTTTTTTGAATTTTGTAACACTTACCAAACTTAACATTTTTTAATAAAATGAGCACTCTTCACTGTTGCTTCATCAGGCCAAAGGTCCAAGTTAAGGTAAGACAAATGTTTTCCTTTTTAAAAAAAAAAACCTTGTTTTTTTACTTTTTTTGGGAAAAACAATAAACACAGTCAGCTTGAGAAGTGGCAGCAATCATTTTAAAGGAGGCAGTTCCTAGCAACATGTGCATCTGCCTTATTATTGCATGCTTATCATCAAGGATGCAGTCTTTCAGGGTCTTGGGGGGGTCTTAGACCCCTTACTTCTTTGAGAGCAGGGTCCCAGCAGAGTCGCTATGTCTCCAGCATCCTACGAGCCAATCAGCATGAAAGGGGAGTGTGTCAGCCACTGAGAAGAGTCTTCTAACATGCTTCCTTGTCCTTTCTTGCTGATTGGAACCAATCAGAGTGAAAGGTGAGTCAGCCACTGAGAAGACTCTTCCTAGTAGCTAACAGTCTCCTTTTTCATGCAGACTGGCTCCTAGGGACATCTGTTGTTGTGGAAGAAGGCATTAACAAGAATCTCATTCTCAAAAGCGGGGGAATGGCTGTGACTTACATGAAGGGACTCTGCATTTCTGAATTTGCCACTGCACTACTTCTTATTGTGCTTTGAAGTGGAGAATCCAATCACTTTGGCAATGGGCTACAGAACCTGATCTTATTCCTAATTTAATACCTGCAGAGAAGTATGATAATGTATAAGTGATGTAGGAAGAGTAGTTACTTTAGATTCAGGACCAGCACCTGGCATTCTTGGGAAGCTGCCAAGGTCCCAGCACCCCAGCAGGGGACCTCATTGTCACCTCTCCTGGCCTTCCCTTTGAAAAAATAATTTCTGATTTGATACTCTAAGCAGCACTGTCTGGCTGTGCCTAGCTTCCATTTAAATTCCCCACTATGCCACAGAATTCTACACTGGGGGCATTTGGGAAAAGATGGCTAGACCCAGCTGTAGAGTGCTGCTCAGAGTGCCACTGCCTGCCACCACCACCAGGTGGCCTCCTGCTCATCTGGGGCCAACAATGGAGGAAGGGGGCCACCAGGGAGCATTCTGCACAACTCCCACTCCTCAAACTTTGAGCCAGCCCTGTCTGGATTAATTACATATGCGGTCAAGAGGTTGCCTGTGATGGATGTCACATAGGGAAAAAAATGTAAATGTACTGCCTTCAAGTCAATTCCGACTTATGGCGACCCTATGAATAGGGTTTTCATGAGGCTGAGAGGCAGTGACTGGCCCAAGGTCACCCAGTGAGCTTCATGGCTATGTGAGGATTCTAACCCTGTTCTCCCAGGTCATAGTCCAACACCTTAACCACTATGCCACACTGGTTCTCATCACATAGAAGATATGTGTTTTAAAGCCTCATGTGAGGGTATTTGCAGCCTAACCTTATGCAATGATGACCACTATTGTCCATGCACTGATAACCTCCAGGCTGGATTACTGTAATGCACTCTACATTGTGCTGCCCTTAAGGTTGGTCTGGAAGCTGCAGCTGGTGCAAAATGCAGCAGTGCCTGATCATTGGGGCAGGGTATTGCAACATATCACCCCACTACTGAAAGAATTGCACTGGCTGCCCATTAGTTACCAGGCCAAATTCAAGGTTCTGGTTTTAGTGTACCAAGCCCTCTACAACTTGGGACCAGGATACCCTGAAATACCATCTTACCCCTTATATAACCAGTTGATCACTGCCCTCTGCAGATGAGGGCCTCCTGCAGATACCATCTTGTCAGGAGGTCCGTTCCGCACAACATAGGAAACAGACCTTTAGTGTAGTGGCACCTAGCCTTTGGAATTTCCTCTCCTTAAATATTAGACAGGCACCATCTCTATTGTCTTTTTGGCACCTACTGAAGACCTTCCTTTTTCAACAAGCCTTTTAAGTAGAGACCTTATCCCAGTCTGTGTCCATGTTAGAGTTGCTTTTTAAGATGTTTTTGAAGCTTTTTTTAAAAAAGATGTTGTTAAAGATGTTTTGTTTTAACATGTTTTTAAAGATGTTTTGAGTTCATATATTTTAAAGTCTGTTTTTAAGATGTTTTAGAGTGTTTTTATTGTTTTTTTGGCCATACTGGGCTTCTCCTGGGAGGAAGGCCAGGATATAAATTTAATAAATAAATATTTATTATTAAATATTTATTTATTAAATAGTTAGACTCACTGAGTTCAGCATGTCTTACTTTCATATGTGCACAGACTATCACATATTCTGGTAAAGGAGCAGTTGGTTGTGCTTTATCCCCTCACCCCAATTCCTTAGGGGGGTTTTCACCCCTGGGTTCCCCCCTCCTCCCCACCTTCCCCTTTGCCTTCATCTCCCAGAAGTAATTCTGTGACACGAAACATTTTCTGGCAGCTCTGCTAACTACGTCCATGCATTCCTTTACACCTTACAAAACTGTAAATGTAATCCAGTGCCAGGCTGTTGGAATGAGATCTGAATGTGGGATACTGCAAATCAGAGGTGTGGTAAAGGAAAGATGAGTGTGTGCAGCAGATAACTGTACTTGATTAACTAGATTTAAATAGTGTTGGATGAATTTGCCAGGTGAAAATAAAAATTGTCAGTTCAGTTTAATTTCATGGTGAATCAAACAAGGAAATTAGATTCTGCTACTCTGTTAGTTTGACATCTACAGCAAGTGACAATTAAGAGACATGATGAGAGAGAACTTCTGTTTACTTGAAAACTATGCATTTCCTGTCGGGCAGGTAACTTTTATTTACCCTTGAAATAATGAAATAATTTGACAGAACAGCATTAAGGTTAGACTAGGCACTAATTTATATCATCTTTATATCATCATGAGTCTTTGGCTCATGTGTAATAGTGGAAGCTAGAGTAAAGGGTGATTAATTTTCTTTCTGATAATATGCTGTGGTAAGATATGACCCAGTGTTGCCACGTACATAGTTGTTGGATGAAGATTCCATAAAATTCAGAGGTACACAGATTCAGGAAGCAACCTGCATATTGCAGGAGCTAAGTGGGCTGAATTAAGGCAATAAAAGACAATTACACCTCCTATCTGAAGAGGCCATATGAATGCATAACTAGTATAGGCTGAGGGCAGAATGAAACATGTCTTTCAACTGGAGCCTGGTCATTCAAATTTAGCCTTAATTTTCTTCATTAGCCTTGGAATAAAGAAAGCATTATGTGAGAAATCAAAACACAAGCCCATTTTGAAATATAGTCACAAAGGCCAAATTTCAAATTAACTGAACTTCACACCTAAATTAGGGATCAAAGAGCATGAAAAATCAAGCAGAACTGAGGCATGAAATGGTTATGAAGCTGCTTTTGCCTCAATCTTTAGGCAATGAAGTTTGCAGCAAGGAGGCTTCCTCAGAAGGAACGGGGAGGGGGTTGAGGAGGAATCACACCAAGAAATTATTTCTCACCTTTACTTTGCTGCTTCAAGACAGAAATGTATTGTATTTCTGTTTGTGAGTGAAATAATCAAGCATAACACTAGGATGTAACAGGAGAGGGAGGGGGGAAAACTCATACAAGATAGAAAAGGTTATGTTGGCATTGGCTGGAGGACAGAGTAGTGGTAAAAGTTGATTATTTATTTATTTACCATTAAAGTAAAATACTGCACCTTCCTCAAATACTTTGAGTAATTAAAAAAAAACTTACAAGTCAATAACATGAAAAACTACAAAGCATATATTTTTTAAAAATACAACCCAGTATTAATACAGCCAACAGAAAACCATTACAAAACAGCAAAAAATCAGTATAAAAACCAAGCTAAAATAGTGTCAGCAATCAAAAGCACACTAAAGGCATGTAACTAAAAAGCCTAGGAAAAGATTGCTGTTAAGCGAAAATCAAATCAAATCGTATTACAAGCAAGCTTTAAAAAAATCCTCTGGTTGTCAAGTATACAAAGGGAGCCTTTCTTCTTGGGGTATAAATTGAAGTAGTAGTGATTTTTAATTTTTTTATTTTATTTACATAACTTTATGTCCCACACTTTCAACATAAATTTATGTTCCCAGGGTGGCTAAAAAAGAATTAAGATACCATAAAAGTACAACAATACAAAAAATAATAAAACAAGGCATACAAACCAACACAAGTAGGCACTAAAATTCACAGAGCACTGTTCTTCCACCTTGGGTCTCCAGAGGTTGTTGGACTACAACTCCCTTCAACCCCAGCCAGCTTGGCTAATGGCCAAGGACAATGGGTGTTGTAGTCCAACAACTTCTGGGGACTCAATGTCGAAGAACAGTGTCACAGAAAAGTGCAAAAGCCAACCAAAAGCCAACTGAGGATCTGTTGGGAACAGACAAAAGTGCTGCTCCTCCAGTGGAGAGGAACTCCATCTGTGGGGCAGCACCCTGGAAGAACTCCTGATATGTGAGTGAAAGCTATGACAGAGTAGGGTGCAAGTCATGTCCCACTGATAATGAGGGGTATACCTCAGTGGTAGAGCACCTGCTTTGCATGCAGAAGGTCCCAGGTTCAATCCGTTCCAGTCTGGCTTCAGGCCTGGCTATGGCACTGAAACTGCCTTGGTGGCCCTGGTTGATTAGATTTGTTGGGAGAGAGATAAAGGGAATGTGACCCTGCTCATTCTCCTTGATCTTTCAGCGGCTTTTGATACTGTTGACCATGGTATCCTTCTGGAATGTCTCATTGTGGGGAGCAATGTGCTTCATTTGTTCCAGAGCCGCTTCCAAAAAGTAGTTATGGGAGGCTACCGTTTAGCACCATGGGAATTATCCTGTGGTGTTCTGCAGGGTTCCATCTTGTACCTCATGCTACTTAACATCCATGAACCCACTGGGAGCTGTAATCAGGAGATTTGGAGTGAGGTGCTATCAATATGCAGATGACACCCAGCTCTACCTCTCTATTCCATCTGAATCAGGAGAGGAAGTTGAGGTGTTGAATAGATGCTTGGAGGCAGCAAAGGACTTGATGTGGGCCAATAAATTAAGACTGAATCCTGAAAAGACAGAGACGTTATGTGTCCAAAGTTCTCATGTCCAGGAGGTGGGAAGGTGGGCTGTTCTGAATGCGATTGCTCTTTCCTTGAAGGAGCAGGTCCTCAGCCTGGGTGAAGAGCAGGCAATATATTCTGATCATCATCATCATCATCATCCCTGGCATCTCCAGGTAGGTCTGGGAAAGAACCTGGTCTGAAACTCTGGAGAGCTGCTGCCACTCAGTGTAAACAATACTGAGCCAAATGGACCAGTGATCTGACTTATACTGAGGCATCTTCCTATATGTTTATTGGTGGTATTTCATTGCATGGATATGTCGGCAAGACTGGGGCATACTTGGTTTTGCAGGATCCATAGACCCTTCATTCTACCAATATGCCAATGGATTGGATCCTAAACTATTCCAGTATTAAATTCAGTTCTCTACATTTCTGCAGCAATCAGAGAATTTTTTTAAAAAATCCTCATGAAAATTCTCCATCATTTTGTTGCAAATTTCTCCAAATATACATCTTTTTGTAGGCAGTTTTGACAAAGGTACACATTTTTGCAAGCCATTGCTCATCATTTTATGCCTTTTTGCATGTTATTTTCACTCATGCATTCATTTTTATGTACACTTTCTCCTAAAATATGCATTTTTGTAAATGTTGTTTAGTTGGCGAACTGCATTCCAAAATTCTAATCAATGTGAATTTCGAAGGACAGCTGCGTTTCGGTCATATTGTTTCGGAAATGCAAATTTGATAAATTCTGCTTGAAATGAGAACTGAATCTAAATTCTCACCCATCCCTACCTCACACTCATTTTCCTGAGCAGTTCCTCCGCTTTGTGCTTCCCATCACCAGCATGAGGTGCAAACAGAAAACATTTGGCAGTTAGTTCCATCTCTGCCCCTGCCCAGGTTACCTGAACTCAGAAGTTGGCAAACTGAAGTATAGACCAGGCATGGGGAACCTTTTTCAGGCCTAGTGTCCTGGCTTCCAAAAAACGAGCAGACTCAGGACTTGAAGACTAGGTTTTCATGAAGCTTTATACCAGCAGTCAGTACAGGAACGCAGCAATCAGGCTTGATTCAGGATACAAAACATCAACAGACTAGGCATTTCCCAGAAACAGACTGGATAAGTGGTGGCAACAGAAAATGTTGCAATAACTACTTATATATATATGCAAAGGTTCCGTCTACAAGCAGAAAACATTTTATGTAATTGTCATTTGTCTCTTTGCCTTGACCTTGGAGAAGTATATAATTCTCCTTGTGACAGAGAATCAGTCTTATCGCTATGGCTTGAGTCATTCTCATCTGTTTGTTGAATGACTTTGTCTGAGGTAGGTGACAGTGAAGAGTCTTCACCTGGTTCAGGTGAAGGGGGGGTTTCTGGGCTATTCTCAGCAATTCCATTAGCAGGTCCAGAGGCTTCTGGAAGTGTTTCCTCCATGCCTCCCCATCAGTACTGGCAACCCCCTTTCCAACATCTGTATCCCATTCTTCATCCTCCCAATTCTGCCAAAGGTTCTCCTTGGGACCCATGACACTTAGGGCCACATTCCCTTCTGGGCAACCTTCTAGGGGCCATATGCCCATGCTGGGTGGGGCCAGAGGCAAAAGTGGGCAGAGTAGCAAATGCCTTTGCATAGTAGGCTAGTTTCTCACACATCCCTTTCTATCCTCCATCCAGGCAAGGAAGAGGCATTATCAGCATTCAAGGACACATTCCATCCAGGCATAAACACTCAAGGAGGGTGTGAAGCAAGGCCAGCGAAGGCTGTGTCCTTGGGAGAGGGAGTGCAGCTGAGGAGAAGGTATAGCCAGGGGAGAGTCCCAAGATCCAGAAGAGAGGCCAGGAGGGCTACATTTAGCCCCTGGAGCTCAGGTTTCCCACCCGTTTGAGACAAATCAAAACCTATTAGACCAATGTCAACCTTCAAAGCGACACATTGAAGAAGTCCATCCATCTTTTTGTTGATCTCAGGCATCTCATAGGCATCCTTACAAAAGGCCTCTCAAAATGCCATTCATCCAAATGCGAGGAAAAATATAAAATTCTTATCCAGGAATATTAATTACTAGTTGGGAAACTATTTAGTTGAAGTTTAGCGCAATGCCATGGTTCATTACTTGGCTATATTCTGTCCTCACAGTGCCAGTAGTTACATGCAAGTAACCCAAATGACTTCATAAACACAGGAACACACACTATTAAGCAGTGATTAATTCCTGAAAGACCATGTGATGCTCTGTAAGTTTTTTATGGTGCCAAAGTGATAGATGGTAAGAGTACAGACTTTGGCCAGCTCAGCAAAATACTGTAGGGAAGTATGGGATATATCTCCTTGGAGCACACTATAGGGAATTAAATCACCTTGGAACAACAACAACAACAACAATAAAAATGAGACACCACTCCTACTACCCAGGAACTGTGTGTGTTCACCTGCTCAGAAATACAAAATTTAAAGAATTGGCCTTTTCCTCTTAAGAATCTGTTAACAAACAAAGAAAAACAGAATGCATCCCTTTTCTCCAAAGGACATCAGCTTTTAGGAAAGATCACTCTTCTCTCTCTTTCTTTTCTACACAAGGCATACAGTGCCTTTTATGTTTGTCATGATATTTTATTCATCAGGAAAATGAGCTTCTTTTGAGGATATAAACCAATAGCCAGTTCCATCAAGAGCAAAGTGTGAATGGAATGCATTAAGAAAACCAAGTATGTTACTATAGCAATCTAAATTATTCAGTGATGCGCTCCACTTTTAAATGAGCTAGTCAAAATGACACTGTGATGTCTGCTGAAATAGGCTGACTAAAATATAGGGTCTTGATAAATAGGCCTAAGTGTTATATAAAAAATAGATTGAGGCTCTCGGTTTTTGTGCAGCACTAGATCCCAATCCTGACTGCTCAAGTTTTGAGCTCTTTACTCATGTCGAGTAGCACCTTACAGTTCCTACTGTATTCAGGAAAAAAACACCCTACTCACAAATGGAGCAGGCAAATATCTCAGTGAATTAGCAGACTTTTAAAGCTATAATCTTAATTTGAATACACACAGAAATGGAGAGCCTTTGTGAAAACTTAAGTCAATCTTACGTGGATCGAGCAGATCTCATTCTGCACACTTACAGGATACTGTAATTTGTATGTGGCAAAGAGAACAGTAAGGCCAGGCCATAGTCATTTGGGTCCTTAAACCGTGAACTCTGAATTCACACATAGGTTTGTCTACTCAAGCTCTCTTTAGGCAAACTGGTCATGCATTCTGTCATTGTGTGAGTGGAGAACAGGGCTGTGCAAACTAACTCTACCCTGATGTTGTGTACTCTTCCTAGTCCCAGAATTGCCTGGGAGAGAGATTGACCATTAAACCACTCTGAGAACTGTAGTTTTGTAAGAACTCTCAGCAGCCTTAACAAACTATAGTTCCCAGGGGAAAACCATGACTGTTTAAAATGGCATGATACTGCTTTAACAGTTTAAAGGATGAGAGACAGCACGGGTGCTCAGAGGCCAGGTCTCCTATATGCATCTTCCAAGTGGAGAGGAGGCATTTTGTTTCACAGTGAAAGGATCTGGGATAAGGTGTGATTGGAGGACCTAGTGGTGCGTGTCTTCTGGCCTCAACCCTCCCCCCCATCCTCATGCTTCTGACTGAAGTGAAGCAAGTGGTCCCCCTCCACTCCTCTGTTTCACTTAACATCCAGCCTGGTGAATAGTTATGGATAACTTGAAAGCTTGCTCATTAGTTTATGACATCTTGGTTGAGCCTAATAAAGGCGTTACCCAACAATGGATTTTGGATTCTCTTCAGTTTAACTCCCAAGTCAAACATTCCAAGAGAACATAATGCACTTCCTCATTCCGCTGTCATTTTTTTGCAGGGGAGGGGGCAGGGCCAGATTAAGCTGTGGGCCCCTAGGCTGATTCGTGTTTGGGCCCCCCTTCTCTTCTTAGGCATCCCGTCCCATACCATACCATCCCCCCGCTTCACCTACCTTTCCACTTTTTTTGCGGCTGCGAGCACTGCGCGCACAGGTTTGCCATCAATCAAGATGGCTGCTGAGGTTTCCCTGATTGATGGTTGATTCTTGGTTGATGGCAGCAATGGGCGTGTGTATCCTGCATCTCTAGAAGAAGAGAAAGTCAGCTGAGTGCAGGTGTTCTTGCAACACTTGCAAGACTCAAGTGTCATGCATCAAAATGAGACACACCTGATGGTCAAACACAAGATAATAGCCGCCTCTATTAGAGACTGCTGCTGCAAGCAGCTGCATCATATGGCTTTACGGTAAAGCATGCCATTTTAACACAAACTTGCCTCATAGAGTTGTAATACTCTATCCATCAGGATGGGGAACCTTTCCCCCCCGAAAAAAAAATCCAAGATCCACCAACCAGAGCCAGCCACAAAATATATACACGCAGAATTAAATAATTCTTAGCCCAGGGATTTGTTTTGAGTTCCAGAATTGAACTGAGCTCACAGCCCTTCCACACAAAAGCCCACTCCTGATTCCCAACCCCCAGCTTTCTTCTTTTCAGCAGTATAATGGGGGTGGGGTGTCATTTTATTATTTTCTTTGTTAAACAATTAGGAATTGGAAATCCTTGCTGATCTTCTGTAAGTCACCCTAAGATCTGCCAGTACATCCTGATCTACTTTCTGTCCACCCTGCATCTAAAGTGGTATCCAAAATCTAGAGATTATTACACAGACCATAAAAAGAGGTGATATTATCACTTTTCGATATTGAGCTGCAATTTTTTCCACCAAAATGCCATAAAAAGGCTGCAGGGGTGAGACTGTGCTGGGACCATCAAGGGGCAAACTTTTCCACCTGCCTTGCCCCATCCCTCTGCCTGGCCCTTATCAGGAGAAGCTGCAGACTGAGATGTATTGCTGCAGGGGTGAGACTGTGCTGGGACTATCAAGGGGCAAGCTTTTCCACCTACCTTGCCCCACCCCTCTGCTTGGATCTTATCAGGAGGAGCTGCAGACTGAGATGTATTGCTGTGTTGCTCCCTGCTCTTAGTGACATTTTCTGGGGACTGTCCTTTACCAAGATGCTGACTGCTTTTTGTTTTTAGGTGTTGTTGCTTTTTAGAAATGTTATAATTTTGTTGGTTTGAATTCTTGTAGATTGTGTTGTTTTGATTTGTATTTATGCTTTTCTATTTTTGTGTGAGCCGCCTTGGGGGCCTTTTTGGCCGAAAGGTGGCCTAGAAATAAATGCTTACAAAACAAAACATAACATAACCACAGCCTAGACTCGAGCTTTCCCATTTCCCCAATACCAGGAAAGGCATACCATTAGCTTGGAAGACCATGCAAATGGAAACATTTCAGTTTGTAGTCTCACATGATTTCTTGCTAGCTGCAATTAATGGTGAGATTATTGGTTAATACAAAAGATACATTTTATTGTTTAATAATTATTTTTTAAAAATAAAACAATTGTTTGCCTGACTTCTCTAAATTTGAACAAAATTAGTACCTGGCTTGCCCCCTTTTTTCCTTTCTCCTCCCTCTCACCAGGCTTGACAATTGTTTCTGAATAAACATGTGAAATCACAGGTAGACTGCAGTCCTATGCATACAACAGGACCCTATGGACCTGGACATATTACTTTTGCCTAGGGCTTCCATAACTCTAGAGACGCCTCTGGTTGGGCTGTTTATATCTTTTATAGTGCTGTGTATATCTGTTGAGTTCTGTGGGCTTTTTCCTAGGTATGTCTCAGCCTACCCAGGTAGGGTCACAGCCTTGGATGCACGTCTATAAGTTTTACCTTAGCTTAATGTAATAGTTACGTAGGAATAGAAGGTGTGTTCTATTAAACATTGCCATTTGCTTCGGGAGGCCAGGGGAAGTGTTGGTATCTGTAACTTGTTCAGATTTTTATAATTAAAAAAATGAAAGAAGGAGGATAACAAATAGTAGCTCGACATAGGAAGTTGCCTCATCAGACCATTGGTCCATCTAGCTCAGAACTGACTGGCAGCTGCTCTCCAGACAGGGGGTGTTTTCAGCCCTACCTGGAGATGCCGGGGCTTGAACCGGAGGCCTTCTCCATGCTCTCCTACTGAGCTACAGTCTTTCTCCTTGACAGTTTTGAAAACCTAGCATTTAATATGGTACAAACTATCAGGAAAAAAAGAGCCTGCTGGCTAATTGTGTTCCTATTGTTACAGTCTTTATCCTCTGTGGAAGTATAACATAAATGTGTTTAAACCATATCAGAAAATGGTTCAGAAAAGGGCGACCGGAATGATCAAGGGGATGGAGCAAATCCCTTATGAGGAAAGGTTACAACATGTGAGACTTTTTAGTTTAGAGAAAAGGTGAGCAAGAAGTGACATTATACATAAAATATGTATGTACATATACTGTACATAAAATATGTATAATATTATGTATGGCATGGAGAAAGTGGACAGTGAGTAGTTTTTCTCCTCCTCTCGTAATGTCAGAAGTCATAGGCTACATTCACACCATACAGTTATTCTACTTTCAACAGCCTCGAAAGACTCTTGTGTGGTTTGTTAAGCTGCTGAAAGTTGTTAGGAGACCCCTATTCCTCTCATACAGCAACAATTCCCAGAATGGTTTAATAATCAATCCCTCTTCTCAGTGAACTCTGGGAATGCCACACAGTTCATCACTTATCTATTGCCTCCACTTCCTCCTCCAGTCAACTTGTGTCATCCAGGAAGACTCCGGGAAAGGGAAATCTGGGCCCTATTTTTCATCCCCAGTTTTGGAACCAGCTGCATCCCATTGGGGGGTGGAGGGGCCTGCCCCCAAAATCTCAGGGTTTGGGATGCTTCTGACCTGACAACCCTAGGATGAAAAAGGTGAAGGAGGAAGCAGTGGAATGGAGATGAAGTATTGTGAAGGTGAGAGATGATGATGATGATGATGTGTGTGGGGAAAATGGGAAAAACCGCAAGATGGAATTCTCCCTTCCCCCTGCACAACTTTTAAAGATACAGACCTCTTGGTTGCCAGGCCCGGCCTCCAAGAGGTCTTCTGTATCTTTAAAAGTTGTGCAGGGGGGAGGGAGAATTCCACCTTGTGGTTTTTCTCATTACAGTGTTGCAAGAACACCTGCATTTGGCTGACTTTCTCTTCTCCTAAAGATACAGGATCAGTCTCAGGCCCTGAACCTGGCAACCCTAGTGTGTGCACTTCTTTGTTTGCCCTTGGCACACGAAGCGGCCTCTGCTGCCTCCCTGGCTATTTTGCTCCATTTACAGTGTTTTAACCTTTTTGTAGCCAAGGAGAAAATGTTTGCTTGGGCAGGAATGTCTTAGTTGGTGGTAGGTCAGGGTCTGGGAGGTGGTTGAGTGAGAGAGATTATGCTTCCTGGCTGAGAGAATGTGTGTGGGGGTTGCACTTGGTTTGGCATGCAAAACTGTGAGCAGTGGGCTCTGTCTCCCTTCTCTCCTCCCTTACCAGTGGAGAGATCACCATTGCTAGCTACCTGTGTATGTTAATTTTTAATGATGTTTCAGGCTACGTAGGTGTTCAGCAGCCAAGGTCAGCACATTGTAGGCACTCTAGTTTTTTTTTTAAAAGTAGCTTAAGTGTAATTGTAATTACTTTTGAGTAGAGGTAAAGTAATTGGTTCTTTTCAGAACAATTATAATTGTAATGGTTATTTATTCCTTTTTGGGGGGCATGTAACAGTAATTGTAATTTATTCCTTTTTAAAAGTAATCTTCCAAGCTCTGATCATGAGGAAGGTTGGAGAAAACCCAGCATTGGTGTGGATTGCTGTTCATTGTGTCTCATGTACTGCAGGTGGAGATTAAGGGGTTGTAGGGAAGGAAGATGGTTGACTTTGATTAATGCCAGGGAATAGAGATGCCCATTTCTGCTGCAGAGTTAATTACTGATTGAACAGTACTTTGCACAAAGAAGTTGTGTAACAAAAATTCTGCTTCATATGGTCTCTTTTCTTTAAAAGAAATAAAAATAAGGAAAAGTGGAAACCCTAGATCTGGAATTGTCTGTTGTATCTGCCACATAAGACATCACACTAGCAGACCATTTTCATGATTCCTTGTATTGCAGATACAGCAGTTTTTAAGTTATAAGAGAATAGGTCAGCAGGATAGACACACAGATCTGCATATCATGTTAAAAATATTTTCTGTGAAATGTAAAGCTGCAATCCTAAGAATAATTGCATGGTAGGAAATCCCATTGAACTCAATCAGCATGCCAATGAACACACACACCATTCTCAGAAAACTTGCAAAGGAACCCCAAACTTGCAAAGGAACCCCAAACTTGCAAAGGACCCCACCTCTGTTACAAAAAGCAGGGAAATTCAAATTTGTAAAAATGCAAACACAATTTGGATTGGTCTTTCACAGTCCAATGCACTTCCTATGTAGCTTGGAAGAATTTGGTAACGTGCCTCTGAGCATATGGTGAATGCTGGCAACACCGGCTATCAGCCCGGATAACAGCAACACTTTGTATAATTTACATTAAAAACTTCCAAAAATAATTGTGGAATAATAGGCAAATTTCTAGGTGTGCTCTATATTTTTAATGGACCATGCCCACCCTTTCTTAACAGGAGCAGTTTAAGCATAGCAAGGTGAACACATACACCTTGGTCAGGCCATGTTTGCTCTAATTTTTCATTCTTCCACTACAAGCCTTGGAAAATATATTATTATTATTATTATTATTAATAATAATAATAATAATAATAAATTTCTCTGAAAACTTGAATCTTCAGATCAAAATAAATTACACTATATATAGTTGCTCTTGGAGGTTGCTGATTCATAGGGTCGCAATAAGTCGTAATTGACTTGAAGGCACATAACAACAAATATATTATATTATAGTATACAGTCACATACATATACATAATAAAGTGACTTTTTCCATTCTATAATATATATATTATTATTTTTCTATTCTGCAAAATGCATTTTCTTGATAGGATTTGAATTTCCTGGGGCCGGTGTTTAGACCTCTTTTGTCTGCAATCCAATGCACACTTACTTGAGAGTAAGTCCCATTGATTCCAATGGAGCTTACTTCTGAGTAGACATGTTTTGAATTGCAGCCTTACAATAAAAAGGTAAAGGTGTCCCTGCACTTGTAGTGCGAGTCATTTCCGACTCTTAGGGTGACGTCTTGCAACATTTACTAGGCAGACCGTATATATGGGGTAGGATTGTCAGTTCCTTCCCCGGCCTTTCTTTACCCCCAGCATATGCCGGGTACTCATTTTACCGACCACGGATGGATGGAAGGCATAATGGACCTTGACCCCTTTTACTGGAGTTACGACTTCCTCCTTCCGTTGGAATTGAACTCTGGCCATGAACAGAGCTTTCGGCTGCGTTACCGCCGCTTACCACTCTGCACCACGGAGGATCTTTATAGGTCACACTCATTTCACTTAGCAAGCAAAATCTATGAAGCTGCTTTATCCTGAGCCACACCATTGGTCCAAGAGGCTTATCTACTCTTGACTGGCAGAAGCTCTGCAAGGTCCCAGATAAAGTGCACAGTGCTACTACATGAGATGTCTGTAAAGAAGAAATGCCAGGGAATGAATCTGGGACCTTCTGCATGCAAACTGTGTGGGCCTTGCCACTGAGCTAGGGGCCCTCTCCCAACCAGACTCTTCCTCCCCACTTTCTGTTCATGACCTGTGTATAGAGGCCCACCTCCTCTTCCCATTTGGTAATCTTTACCTTTTCTGCTTCTCTCTGTTCATAGCCACAATCTAGGGCAGATTTCACCAACAGGGTGCCCTCCATCTACAGCTCCCAACAGCAGAGCTTGGAAAAGTTACTGTTTTGAACTACAACTCTAATCAGCCCCAGCAAGCATGGCCAGTGGATTGGGCTGATGGGAGTTGTAGTTCAAAAAAGTAACTTTTCCAAGCTCTGCATCAGCCACAGTCAGCACACTCATGCTGGAGGTTATATTCTATTTCTATTTTGGGTGCATTAAGAGTTGCACCCAAAACTGCAGCTTTGATACAAAATCAGACTGATTACAATATGTTGCAACTTAAGCAATGAATCTAGCTGTTGGAAAAAAACAAATTTGACTTGGCAAAGATTCATGCGTTCAGCCTGCTATGCTTAAACCACTCCGGTTAATGAAGGATAGGCCTGGTCCATTAAAAACATAGAGCACACTTAACATTTGCATATTTTTATTTCCCAGTGTTTTATCATCTGCAGCCCAAGATACTCCTCATGTCCACTGGAAACTATTCTATTCAATCGTCAATGCCATTATTCCACAATTGTTTTTGGAGGTTTTTGATGTAAATTATACAGAGTGTTGCTGTACTTCACATATTCACAGAAAAATAAGTAAAAGAAAATAATTAACCGTAGAAAACTTCACTAAAACTGCACAGTAAATCAAACTTATTTAAATGAATATCTGAACTACATCAACTGTCTTTATATTGTTGCTTCCTTCCTGCTAAAACGAGAGCAGCACAGCACGGCACAGTCTTGTTTTTGTTATTTGGGCTGATATCAGGTGTTGCCACCACTCACCATATGCTCAGAGGCACATGTTATCAAATTCTTCCAAGCTACTCAGGAAGTGCATTGGACTGTGAAAGACCAACCTAAGTTGTTTGCATTTTGACAAATTTGTAGGTCAGTCCAATATCTCAGAGAGGAGGTCAGGTCTCCTGCTCCCCTGGTGCATTCACTAGAGCTGCCCAATTTCCCTGCTTTTTGAAGTTTGATAGAAATATCTGTGGTTATAGCTACATTCTTAAACTGCAAGGTTTTTCAGCAAATTAATCTTTTAATTTGAAAAAAAAGAGTCCAGAGTTTCATGAAATTTATTAAGACCCAGGAGAACTGATTGTTTAAGTACTTCAGTTTTGTTTTGATATTATTTCTCTCTTTGAAATGAAGAGGCCAAGATATCAGGTATAACCAGATATAATTAAAATATCAGGCCCAAGACTGACTTAGGGAATCTTCCTGGTTCCCAGTGAAGGTGAATGTCATGGCTGGTTTACGCATGTCCACTGCTTGATGACTACAGCATCAAAGAGTGACTTGCCTGCGTAAAAAGTCAAAAGAGCTTGCTGGTTATCAGCCTTTTCAGTGAGTTCATTGAGTCAAGTAAGACGAAGTCATGTGCTCCATATACCCATGTGAATTGGTCCTCAGAGTCACGTCTAGCCTTTTTGAGAGTATGTAGAGACCTCCTCTTGGCTCTTTTTCTTTCATGCCCCATAACTCATCTTACACTTCCTATTTTAGCAAGTTCTTAGGGTTCCGGATGAAATGAAATGTAACGGAGCCATTTGCAAACTATTTTATTTGCTGAAGGCTTTGACAGCATTTGACAGATGTTAACTTAATCATCTACTTTAGAGAACTACTTAAGAGAGTTTTAACAATAATAATCCGTTTATAAATGCTTTTAAATAAAAGTATTTGACCTATGTAAATTAGGAATGTTTTTAATATTTTGTGAGCTATCATGGACGCCTAGTTCTGGTAGAAAGCAGCATATAAAGGTTTCAAATACAAGTAACAAAGATCTATTTAGGTGTGTATCTTGGTTGCTGCAATGCCCAGCCACATGCCTCCTGAGAAAGCCAGAAGTGAGACATGAAGGCAACAGCCGTCTCCTCTTATTGCTCCCTAGCAACTGGCATTTATAACATAAGAACATAAGATGTCCCATCAGTTGGCCCCCCCAAATAACCAATCAGTTATTGGTTAAGGAAGAGATTTGTTTATAGCTTACTAGAAGTCTTGTACCTGATTGGTTTGTGCACGTTGCTTAGAATTGCTCAGGAATTCTAAGAAACAAGAATGAAAACATCACTTTAGTTTTGAAATCAGTTAAAATCAGTGCAGTTTTGAAAGATTTAGTCTACCTTCTTGATTCAAAATGGTGCCCAATTGTATCTAAACATAGATGAAAATCTGCTCCTGGATCTTAGGAAACATCATGCAAAATGTGGTTAAAATCATTGTAGTTTTGAAAGGTTCAGTCCACCATCTTGTTCCAAAATGGCATACAAATGTATCCAAAGAGAGACAAAACCTGTTCCTTGATCTCAGGAATCATCATGCAAAATTTGGTTATGATATCTTAAGACGTGTCCAAATACATTGCAGACAAGTAAATGACTTTCCAAAATATATAGTAGATTATTAGGAATATCCCATAGAGAGATAAGGAACATTCCAGACTTGCAAGTGAAGATCTATCTAAACCTGGACAGAGCTGCAGAGACACCAGCACCACACATGGAACTCAGTTCTGCTCCCCACCCAGATATCCAACACCATTCCAAAAGTCACCAGTACTAACAGTTGGTGCTACTGGTGGGTCACAGGAAGATGCCTTATACTGGCTGGTTATGGTGTTGTAAAAGTGTTTATGGTTTAAGTTATTTTTTTTAAAAAAATAATTTTGGGTTTTTATTTCATTATTTTATCTGCCAAACAGTCTGATTTCTTTAGAATGTAAGACCCTTTGAGACAGAACTATTAACATTTAGAAACACAACTATAAGCTACTTTGATCCCATGGGACAGAGCGGGACACAAAATAAGTAAAGAGAGCTATGTCTTATCCAAAAATAAAACTTTAAAGACTCCTGTTTGGCTTGGTTTGAGGAAACTGGTGTAAGGGAATCCACTTTCATTTCCTTAAAAATTTATGGTATTAGGAACCAACCTTTCCACCCCACTTCCTATTTCTATTCATAGTATCATTTTCTAATGACTTGTGAGATTAGCTCTGTTAGGGTCCTAGCCTAAAAGTAGGGAGGAGCAGGTACAGAGCAAGCCTTTTCCCAAAGATTCCTACATGTGCTGGCTCCATTTCAGACCTTTCTGCATTGAGAGGGAAGGTCAGAAGGGAGATGTTTATTGTGTGTATGCTTAGGATCCTTCCCATGATCAGGCAACCTGCCTTATCAGGGTTCCTTATCATGGGGAGGATTCAAAGCACATTCACCCAACCTGTTCTTAATGCAGAAAGTGTGTTCTCAGTGTGGAAAGGTCTTAAATGGAGCTGGCACTCATGGGAGTGTTTAGGGTGGGGAATGAGTGAGTGCTCCTGCCCACGTTTAGTTCATGTGTGTTTGCCCAAATGCCTGAAGAGGATTGAAAAGTTTAAATTAACTGATGGGAAATATATGCTTTTTACAGTTGAACTTGCACATTAAGAAATAACATTATACTGTACTTACTAGGGTGCTTACATATTCTAAATATGTTTTTGCATTCTTTGTTCTGCTGTTCATTATCCCTTTGTGGTCTGAATAAATTAAAAAATGGGGGGAAATTTTGACAATATGCCCCCCTTTAAAAAATCGTTTAAACAAGGCACCCAAATCCCAGTTCTGTTATTGTGTCAGTCATGAAGATTTCTGAGACAGACTGAGGATTATTTTTCTTTTGAATTGTTTCCCATGCTTAATAATATATGGGTTTCTTCCATTTTACTTCTGTCTTTCTTTGAATGATGAGCTGACATTATGAAATAGTTAGAAAATAACATTAGCTATCTGATGACTCATAATTATTCCACAGTTTTTAATCTATTGATTTATTCATTTAAGTAAGAGCCATTTCAAGGGTCTTTCATGAAGTTTTTCATGTACCTCTCGTTTCCACTGAAGTCATTTCTAGAGAAAGGAGGGAGAAAGGAACAACTGTTAGAGTGGGACAGTGTGAAATTTCATATTCTTGGTCGCCCTGTATGATGACCTCTGTCGGGAGAAAGACAGAGGGAGTGTAACTCTGTTGGTTCTCCTTGATCTCTCAGCGGCTTTTGATACCATCGACCATGGTATCCTTCTGAGGCGACTTGCGGATTTAGCAGTTGGAGGCTCTGCTTGGCAGTGGCTGTGCTCCTACCTCGAGAATCGTCTCCAGAAGCTGGTGCTTGGGGAGCATTACTCGAGTCCCTGGGTACTCCAATATGGGGTCCCGCAGGGTTCAGTTTTGTCCCCCATGCTCTTTAATATCTATATGAAGCCGCTAGGTGAGGTCATTAGGAGATTTGGAGTGCGTTTCCAGCAATATGCTGATGATACGCAGCTCTACTTCTCCTTTTCATCTTCTTCAGGTAAGGCGGTTAATGTACTAAACCGCTGCCTGGCCGCGATAATGGACTGGATGAGAGCTAATAAACTGAGACTCAATCCTGACAAGACTGAGATGCTGTTGGTGGGGGGCTCTCTGCCCAGATGGGTGATGTCCAACCTGCCCTAGATGGGGTTACACTCCCCCTAAAGGAGCAGGTCCGTAGTTTGGGGGTCTTATTAGATCCGCTCCTGTCACTAGAGGCTCAAGTAGCCTCGGTGGCACGGAATGCATTCTACCAGTTTCGGCTGGTAGCCCAACTATGACCCTATCTGGACAGGGAGAACCTCGCCACAGTTATCCATGCTCTGGTAACCTCTAGATTGGACTACTGTAATGCACTCTACATGGGGTTACCTTTGAAGACGGTTCGGAAACTTCAGCTGGTGCAGAATTTATTTATTTATTTATTTATTTATTTATTTTCATTTCTAGACTGCCCATAGCTAATAGCTCTCTGGGCGGTGTACAAAACGAGATTAAAATACAATATAGAATAAAATCAGTAACAGAAAGGAACACATTAAACTAAAACATTAAACATAAAACATTGAACATTAAAATGCCTGGGAGTACAGCCAGGTCTTAACCTGGTGCCTAAAAGAAAGAACCGTAGGCGCCAGGCGTATTTCCTCCGGTAAGCTGTTCCATAATTCGGGGGCCACCACAGAAAAGGCCCTAGTTCTAGTAACAGTCCTCCGGGCATCCTGGTGAGTTGGTACCCAGAGGAGGGCCTTAGATACTGAACGAAGTGAGCGGGTAGGTTCATAGCGGGAGAGGCGTTCCACAAGGTATTGCGGTCAGAATGCTGCGGCCAGAGTTCTTACTTGGACTAAAAAATCTGTTCATATAACACCTGTCCTGGCCCAGCTGCACTGGCTACCAATATGTTTCCGGGCCAGATTTAAAGTGTTGGTTCTTACCTATAAAGCCCTTAACGGCATCGGACTGCAATACCTGGCAGAACGCCTCTCCCGCTATGTACCTACCCGGTCACTGTGCTTGACGTCGAAGGCCCTTCTCCGGGTTCCAATGCATAGGGAGGCCCAGAGAGCAATAACTAGAGCTAGGGCCTTCTCAGTGGTGGCCCCCGAATTATGGAACGCCCTCCCTGATGAGATACGCCTGGCACCTTCTTTGTTATCTTTTCGGTGCCAGGTAAAGACCTACCTCTTTGCCCAGGCATTTTAAATTTAATTTTCATTTATTTTAATTTTAATCTTTTGTCTTAATTTTGTTTTTAAAAATGTTTTGTATTGTATTGTACTCATACCCACATGTATTTTAATCTGTTTTTACCCTGTTGTACACCGCCCTGAGAGCTTGTTGCTATAGGGCGGTCTAAAAATGTAATAAAATAAATAAATAAATAAATAAATAAATAAATATTCTGTCTGGCCTAACCAAATATTCAAGAGGTAGAGAACAAAGGAAAACAAAACAAATCTTCTTTTCACACCACTTCATCCAAACAGTGAAACTATTGCCAGTATTCTTAGAGACATCTTTCCAATGGTACTTTACTATAGAAACTACAATTATGTATTTAGCAGGTATATATCACTTGTATGCCAGAATTTTGGTAGGATGGGCATTGCAGTGGAGATGGGAACCCTTGGGGTGTCTACATAGAAGGGTCTGGATCCTAAAAGTCCTCCTCTGTTCCAGTAAATAGGGATGGATTTCTGTCTAGCAGCAGCACACAGCATTCTCAGGCAAAGGTTAGGCCTCAGAGGCACCACCACTGGCACCTGCCTTTTAAAGAAAACTTCTCTGTGACCTGGGAAGTGAGGAGTACACCAGGCAGATGCAACAAGTAGCAAGCCATCCTTTGAATCCCTGATGTAGCATAGGGATGGGAATCTGTTGGCTGGTGCCACTTGGAAAGCATTCCGTTGGACTAATAGGACAGTACTAATTCGAGTTTGTCCGCTATCTGCTGCTTTTACCAATCTGTTTTTCCATCCCAAAAATATTGATATTAATATTGACATTTTGAAAGGAAATATCGGTCGATGAAAGAAAATATCACTAAAATTATCATTTTTAATATCAATATTTTAGAGGTTTCAAAAATAGCCATGGAAAATCATTACATAACCATTTGATCCACAATGATAGAGAATAAGCGAATCAATGTCAGGGGCTTTGAAGGGATTAAAATGGCAGCTAGCATGCTCACTCAGTCCTACTGTCTGACACAGCTTTCAGTGCTGAGCAGAAAGGATAAAACTGTTCTCAAATGGGACTAGATGTGCAGGCAGCCCACCTGCACTGGGATGGGCGGGTCCCTTTAAGAGCCTTTTAGCCTTGCTGTCCAGTTTAAGAACGTCTGGATGGCTGTAGAAAACAAATGTGTGAACTGTCTTTTTATCCCTCTCCCAGTGGCCCAACAGTTACTGTACACACACCACACCTTTAAGCACTTTTAAAGCATATGACTTTCCCCAAAAAATCATGAGAGCTATTATTCGTTAAGAGTGCTGGGAATTTGTAGCTCTGTGAGAAGAAAATACAGTTCCCAGAATTCTTTGGTGCAAGTCATGTGCTTTAAAGGTGTGTTGGATGTAGGTGAAATGGGGGTGAAATTCAGCTCAGCATTTAATGCCAAATTTATCAGATTTGTACTTTCCAAAACAATATGAGATCAGAAATACAACCATTCTTCAAAATTCGCACTTATCCAAATTTTGCGATCCAGCTCCCCAACCAAGCAATGTTCACAAAAATGCATATATTAGGGGGAAATGTGCACAAGGTGAATGCGCTGCTGAAAATGACATACAAAAATGCATTACATTAGGATAAATTGCTTCCAAAATGTATACATTTGTCAAAACTGCATACAAAATGTATTTATTAGGAGAAATTCACACTAAAATACTGGAGAACTTTCATGAGGATTTTTTTTAATGGAAAATTTCTGCAGAAATATGGAGAAATAAATTTAAGATTTAAAAAATGAAAAACGGAGAGAACAGAAATTGACAGATTATTCCATCCCTAGTTGGATGTGCTTCAAATGTATGGTGTGGATCTGCTGGAACTTACTTCTAAGCTAAAGTGAATCAGATCATGCTCTAGGACTATGAAGAACAGCTCAGCATGTTAACAGGTTTATTTAGGGAATGCATTGAATAATACCAAACTTTTTTCTATGTGACTCTGTTCATGCTATCTTTTACTCAAGTGATTTATGCACTGAAAAGAATGGTCGCGAAAATAAAAGTCATGTGTTCACGCAAAGACCTAACTAGAAATGTATGTTTGAGCTTAATTCTGAACAAGCACATTTCTGATCTTTATCTTTTAAAACAATAAGTGGATAGTTCCATGACAGAAATAAAATAGTAATAATTATTTACAAGGCCATCTTGACATCTTCTTTGATGTATTTCTTTTATTGGGCATCGGAGAGCACATCATACATACAGTAACAATAACAATTGCTGCAAGCCATGCTGATGGTTTGAAAATAAGAATAATGCTTAGTCGTTAGACAGAGCTTTTTCAATGCACTCCGAAAGCTTCCCCAAGACTGCATCAGTAATCTTTATGACAACCTGGTCAAGTAGGCCAGTATTTTATTTCTTTTTTTGTATCTCCTTATTTCAGATTGTGACCTGAGGTGAAAGGATAATGGTTTGCCCAAGGCTATCCCCAATATGCTTAGACTGGAATTATGGGCATTCTCATTTATATTTCTGGCTCGGCTACAACACTCCTCAGGCCGTAGTCTAATAGGACACCATCTGTCTGATCCAGAGAGCTTCTATGTGTATGTGGGCTCTTTTGAATATGCCCTGGCATCCATCAACAAAAGTGAATGGAGCAAATCCTTGCACACCATGGAATACACAAATGGGTTGGCTGTTTTCTAGTGAAATAAAGAGGCCATTCTGACCAGTCCCTCTGGGCACACAGTGTAGCTTCTATGCATGAAACAGATTGCTGGACTGGGGTGCTTTTGTATATCCCTTTGACTTTATTTGGGTATCACAGGGATATTGTCCATGAACTGACTGAAAATAAAGGGTGGTATTCAATGCTTGTTCTACTCAGAGTAGAACCATTGAAGTTCATGGACATGGCTAACTTAGGTTCATTTATTTCAGGGAGTCTACATGCATAATACTGAATTGAATACAACCCATGGCTTTTGAAACACACATACATACCGTCAAGATGCAGTTACTTGGTACATGTCAGTAATTAGTTGTTTCCTTCAGCCATATTGTCTCCTTATTCCTTATCCATATTTTGGATGGAGCCTGTGTATGAATGAATGAATGAAACTTTATTTTTACCCCGCCCTTTTTCCAAACTGGAACTCAGGGCGGCTTACAAATAAAACTACATGTAATTAAAAACATAGAAAAACATACAATTAAAATACAATTAAACTGTGCACAACCTTAAAACCGTAAAAGGCGCTTAAAAATCTAAAAACAATTTAAAATAATACAGATAATAATATAAAACAATAAAACAAGCCTTGTAAAGCCCAATTCTAAACACCTTCTATCCCAAAGTCCTGTTGGAATAAAAAAGTCTTTACTTGCCGACAGAAGGATGGCAAGGAGGGGGCCATTCGTGCCTCCCCAGGAAGGGAGTTCCAGAACCTAGGAGCAGCCACTGAAAAGGCCCTATCTCGCGTCCCCACCAATCGTACTTGTGAGGGTGTTGGGACTGAGAGAAGGGCCTCTCCTGAAGATCTCAGGGCCTGGGCAGGCTCGTATAGGGAGATAAGGTCTGACAAATAGCCTGGACTTGGGCATTATAGGGCTTTAAAGGTCAAAACCAGCACTTTGAATTGTGACCGGAAACAAACTGGCAGCCAGTGGAGCTGTTGTAACAAGGGAGTTGTATGGTCCCTGTAACCAGCCCCTGTTAATACTCTGGCTGCAGCTCTTTGTACCAGTTTAAGTTTCCGAACAGTCTTCAAAGGCAGCCCCACGTAGAGCGTGTTACAGTAGTCTAAATGGGATGTAACTAAGGCATGCATCACCATAGTCAAATCAGGCATTTCCAGGAACGGGCGCAGCTGGCACACTAGTCTTAAATGGGCAAAGGCACTCCTGGCCACGACCAAGACCTGGGCCTCCAAGTTCAGAGCTGAGTCCAGGAGCACACCCAAACTGCGAACCTGTGTCTTCAGGGGGAGTGTAACCCCATCCAGCACAGGCTGAATCCCTATTCCCTGATCTGCCCTTCGACTGACCAGGAGCACCTCTGTCTTGTCTGGATTTAATTTAAATTTGTTCGCCCTCATCCAGTCCATCACTGATGCCAGGCACTGGTTCAGGACCAGGACAGCTTCTCTGGCTTTAGGTGGAAAGGAGAAATAGAGTTGGGTGTCATCCGCATACTGATGGCACCGAACCCCAAACCCCCGGACAACCTCTTCCAGCAGTTTCATATAGATGTTAAACAACATGGGGGACAAAACTGAACCCTGAGGGACACCATAGGTCAACGGCCAAGGAGTCGAACAGGAGTCCCCCAGCACCACCTTCTGAGTTTGTCCCTCCAGAAAGGAATGGAGTCATCGTAACACAGTGCCCCCAAGTCCCATCCCAGCAAGGCAGTCCAGAAGGATACCATGGTCGATGGTATCGAAAGCCGCTGAGACGTCCAGTAGAACTAACAGGGACACACTCCCCCTGTCCAGCTCTCTGCGAAGGTAATCCACCAAGGTGACCAAAGCTGTCTCTGTCCCGTAACCAGGCCTGAAACCAGACTGAAATGGAACCTTGGCCTCCCTCATTTAAGCCCTCTTGCGTTCACTCAAATGCCTGAATAGGGCTTAAATGAAAGCTTAATGAACAGATGTGGGAAGATCTTTATGATACAATTCAATTTATGTAAAAAAAAATCTAACTAATTCTAATCAATGTTAATGAAGATCCATGATCTTACAACAAGATAAGGCTATATATTAATGCTGATGTAATTCTCTAATTATAGACCGCCTATCTTTCTGGTACATTTTTTTCCTTTTCACTCTATGGTCTCAGGGAACTGAAATACTTTTCTTTTCCTTTTTCCTTTTGCCCCCATGATTGGTTTATACATAAAGTCTTCTAATAACGAGGAAAAGATATGTGAGAAACGTTTTCCTGGCTATTTAACATGTTGCATTTCTTCAAACATTTGGTTTCTCTTTTGCTCTATGAGATACCTCAAATAATACTCAAGGTATAAAGGTGTGACAATTAATTTCTGCAGCAAATTCTACTTAATACCTTCTGTAGAAACAATAATGGTGGGGGAGAGTGGCATTTCCCCCCTCCCCCTGTGGGTCAACATTCTCTCGTGGTGTACTTCATTAAATCAAAATGATAGAAGTCCCAGAAGGACATGTGCAAATTTTAAAGCAGTATTGATTTAACCTTCCCTCTGTAAATATTTCATAGTTCTATAATGTGCAAACGCAGCCACACACAGAACAAAAGATTGCGGTTTTCCGTTAGTACACATGCAGGATATACAACCATTTTTATTATGCTAGTTTGGGAAAAAAATATATACAAAAATACATGTGGCCCACTGCTGTCATTAGGACTGATGAAGCATTTGTGTTGCATTCTAAATAAAGTGACATTCATTAGGACTGATGAAGCATTTGTGTTGCATTCTAAGTAACATGACATTCATTTTTCCATCCTAGTTTAACATATTTTCTTATGATTGTCTGGTATCAGTTGATTCTTCTTAATCTTATATACGAAGGAAGGTAAGGTGGGGAAAGGCTAGACCCATCTCCCAGCACTGATATCTTGGTGTCGGTTTTGAGCCTGCCTTTTGAAAGTGAATACATTAATGGCCAATTCTCTGGTTTATTTATGGTTAGTGAAAGACCAGTAGCAGACAGGCTGGTGGGGCATTGCTGCTCATCTGACCTCTAGACGGTTGCATCACTGGTGCTTACCAGGAGATGGAGGGAAGGGTGAGGTGGCAGTTAGGTCAATGCAGTGCAAATGCACCAGTGGGAGCATTGATTGGTGCTACTAATGTATTTTCAACGCACCAATCTCCCCCCCCTCGAGTCAGTGGCAGTACTCCACCACATGCTTATTCAGCCTGACCTTCAGCCCAAGTTTTGTACGTTTTTTATTCTTCTCTTTTCCTTCTCTCCCCCTCCCCCGCTTTGTGTAACATCTTGCCTGATGAAGAGTTTTTGAGAACTTGATGCTTGACACAATTTCATGACATTTTGGATAGTCCTAATAAAGCTGTCGCCCAACTGTGGGTTTTGGAATAAAACTAGTCTGCACATAAACAGCTCAAATCTAAGGTCTCGCAAAGGGACATCAGCTATACCTTATCCTTATAGTTACTTGAAAGATGAACACAAGGCTAAGTATGCAGTAGATTGTTCTCACTTCTAGGATTACATTTACTTTAACAAGGACTTCACTATTAATCTTTGTGTGCCTTCTTATCTCCTTCCACTCCACTGAACTTTTAAAACATAAATGTCCTCAAGCAATATACCAGTAATCTTGAAACACTGGAAGCAAATAACATGACAGCCAAACTTTTCTTTTTGCTGCCACCTATTACAAAACAAAACACCTCCTCTCTTTCCAAACCTAACCAAGCATATTAAATATCTGCTGCTTTGTTCCTTCTCTGATATGGAGATTATTTCTGAGTAATACGATAAAGAAGAAAATCACCAAAAAGGAAAAACACAGTTATTTTGACACAGAAAAAGATTTCACCTCTTGGAGGCCTGCTGTGTACTGATGAAAGCTAGAATTTGTGTGTGTGGCTATCCATGTGTATGGCTGTCACTCAGTGTATATGGTATACAAATAGAATGTGCAATGCAGTTTCTTGGCAAGGCTCCAGACTCCTTTTCATATTGCTATGGTTTCAGATGTTACATATTGTGAAGGTTTTCCACAGCAGAACTTTGTGGATCTACTGGATTTTCTTGAGATTCCAGAACAGATATACTAAACAAAAATGCAATTCTGTCATTGTCTGATTTCCCCCAGCATGGACTGCAATATAAACAGGGAAGTAGTCAACCAGGATCTCAGGAGGTCTTAGACCAGGGCCGGATTAAGCTGAGGAGGGCCCCTAGGCTGATTCTAAGCTGCCCACCGTCCTGTCCCATCCCATCCCCCCCGCTTCACCTACCTTTCCGCTTTGTTTGCGGCTGCGCGCACTGCGCGCACAGGTTTACCATCAATCAAGATGGATGCCAAGGTTTCCCTAAGGGGCTGAAGCCTCTGCCACCATCTTGGTTGATGGCAGCAATGCGCACGTGTAGCACGCATGCGTGCCATCAACCAAGATGGCGGCAGAGGCTTCAGCCCTTTAGGGAAACCTTGGCCTCCATCTTGATTGATGGCAAACCGCAAAAAACAGCGGAGAAAAAGGTAAGTGAAGCAGGGGAATGGCAGGCAGTTCGGAAGCTCTTGTCCCACGATCCGCTGCTCCTGTCCTGCTTCCGTGGATCGTGGTCCCCCAAGAGCTCAGGGCTCCTAGGCTTCAGCCTACTAAGCCTAATGGATAATCTGGCCCTGTCTTAGACTCCTTATTTTGGGGGGGAGCTTGGTCCCAGTAAGGTCCCTCTGTCTCCAGTGTCCTATGAGCCAATCAGCATGAAAGAGGAGTGTGTTAGTCACTAAAAACAGTCTTTTAACTTGCTTCCTTGTCATTTCCTGCTGATTGCAGCCAATCAGAGTGAAAGGAGTTCCTATTAGTTCCTACTTCAAAAAGATAAGTTGTGGAGAGAGAGGATTCTGTAATTGCAGAAGAAGAGACAGTAAATCCTGATGATAGCATTCCATCTACATCTTTAAGCTGTTTGGAGGCAGCAGGAGATGAACATGAAAACATTGAATCCAATAATTCAAACAATATCTCTGACAGTGAGAAAGGACAGTCAAATGGAGACAGTGATAGAGAAACAGAAAGCCAGCAAAATAATTCAAGCCTGGCAAGATTATTCTATATTCTTAAAAGGTTGTATAATCTTAGAAGGGGGCATGGCTGTGACTTTTAGGAAGAAGCCCTGCCTTTCTGAATTTGCCATTGAACTACTGGATATAAAGCACTTTAGATATGGGTAAAATGCAAACGTACCATACATTTAAAGCAGATGAATTCCTCCAAAGAATTCTGGGAACTGTAGTTTCTTAAGGGTGCTGGATTGTACCTCTCTGAGGGGTAAACTAGTTCCCAGGATTCTTTGGGGGAAGCCATGTGCTTTAAATGTATGGTGTGTACATAACATGTTATCTTTAGTTGTGGTCATGTACAGCAAATGGCATCATAATGATGGAATCCTATTTGTAGTTATTTTGGAAAGAAGTAAGCTGCAGGATAATTCTGGAGCACTGATTGCAAATATTTCTGAGTTTATTATTAAATGTGTTAATTCCATTATGGATCTGAATCATATTTTCCTGGCTGTCACTGTGCTCTTTCCAAATATGAACAGCGGGATCTCTTCCCTCTGAAGGAAAAGTAATGCCAAACACATTCTCCTCTACAGTGACCATCAAAAACCCCTTGATTCTACTTATCAGTTTCCATGTTGCAACAACAACAATGTATGCAAGGGCAAATCAAACAGAATTAAAAGTAAAAAGATCTGGCCCTGTTTTGGAGCAAAGCTCACAATTAGGTGACTGCATGTGCCTTCTAAATGGTCTGACTAGGGCAGGTCCTCAGTCTAGTCCTCCTTGGATCCCCAAGAGTTGAACAACTTTCGCCCAGTCTCTAATCTACCATTTTGGGGCAAGGTGATCGAGCGAGTGGTGGCCGCACAGCTACAGTCACACTTGGATGAAGCAGATTATTTAGATCCATTCCAATTGGGCTTCAGGACTGGACATGGAACTGAAACAGCCTTGGTCGCTCTGGTGGATGATTTGAGAAGGGCGTTGGATAGGGGAGAACATGCCTTCCTCGTCCTCCTGGATCTCTCAGCGGCTTTCGATACCATTGACCACGGTATACTCTTGGATCGCCTGGAGGGAATGGGAATAGGGGGCACTGTTTTACGGTGGTTCCGTTCCTATCTCTCAGACAGGCACCAACGGGTGGCACTGGGAGATGAGGTGTCAGACCCTTGGCTTCTCAATTGTGGTGTGCCACAGGGTTCCATCCTCTCTCCCATGCTATTTAACATCTATGTAAAGCCGCTGGGGGCCATCATCAGGAGATTTGGGTTGCAGTGTCACCAATATGCGGATGACAGTCAGCTCTATCTCTCATTTAAGTCCTCACCAGAGTTGGCTGTGGATACCATTTCCAAGTGCCTGGAGTCCGTAAGTGAATGGATGGGAGGTAATAGGCTGAAACTGAACCCCGACAAGACCAAGGTACTGCTTGTGGGAGACAAGAGGAGGTTGGGTGATATTGACCTGGTGTTAAATGGGGTGAGATTGCCCCTAAAGGACCAGGTTCGCAGCCTCGGGGTCATTCTTGACTCCCAGCTGTCCATGGAGGCTCAGGTTTTGGCAGTGAGCCGGGCAGCTTGGTATCAATTACATCTAATACAGAGGCTGAGTCCCTACCTTCCTGTCCATCTGCTCCCATGGGTGGTACATGCCCTGGTCTCCTCTCGCTAAGACTACTGTAATGCGCTCTACGTTGGGTTACACTTGAGGACGGTCCGGAAACTACAGCTGGTACAGAATGCGGCGGCACGGTTGATTAAGAACAGCCACTGCCGTGATCATATCACTCCAGTGCTAGAAGATCTGCACTGGTTACCAGTTGTTTACCGGGCCCAATTCAAGGTGTTGGTGTTAACCTTTAAAGCCCTACACGGTTTCGGTCCAGTTTATCTAAAGGAGCGCCTGCAGCATCATCAAATATGCCGCCTGACGAGATCAGCCACACAAGACCTTCTCTCGGTTCCGCCAGTTAAAACAGCTAGGCTGGTGCGGACCAGAGAGAGGGCATTTTTGATTGTGGCCCCCACCCTCTGGAATTCTCTGTCATGTGATCTTTACCATGCCCCCTCCCTGGTAGGTTTCCGCCGAGAATTGAAAACCTGGCTGTTTAGGCGGGCCTACGGGACTGTTGGGTAATCTAGTTTTATTCTGTAAAAATGTGGGTAGGTTTAGATTAAGTAGAGTCTGATGTTGTATTTGTATTTATATGTTATATTTTAATTTTCTGTACGTTGCCTAGAGTGGCCGTTAATTTGACCAGATAGGCAACTTAGAAATAAAATTTTATTATTATGATTATTATGATTATTATTATTATTATTATAGTGTGTTCTATAGGTCCAAAATGGTCCTTTTTCATGATTTGATGCTATTGCAGACTGAGGTTCTTTGCTGTTCTGGCCTTTGTGGAAGACATAAGCCATTCTATGTCTAAACCCCCAGGCATATGGCAGACAATTGGTTCTTTCATTCTAAAATGCTTACTAGCCTGAAGATAGAACCTGTGTTATACTCTAGTGTTCTTTATTGGCTAATATAGTCAGACCACAATACTCAAAATCTTTCCTCTGGAGTATTCCCAGTGAAGCCAATGTGTTTCCTATGAAACCTGGAGTTTGAAGATTGCAACCAGAGGCAAGTGCAACAGATTGGAAGAGCATATATCCCTTGCTTCCTAGCTTTAAACGTGTCTTTAATGAAAAGAAAAGAAGGGGAAAAGGTATTAAGAGAAGCACAACTCTTTTTTTTAAAAAAAAAAAGGTAAATCAAAAGTTTATAGTTGTGCCTTAGTAGGTTTTATCCCCATCGTTCTGTACAAAGAACAAAAGTTCTGCAGCTGAGAGCACTAAGCATGGAACAGACTTTCCTCACCTTCAGCATGAACCAATGTGCTCTGCCACACTAGTAGAAATGCACCTAAGTAAGATGCAGCCAAGCATCCTAGCAATGTGCATGTCACTGACAGTAGCATTAAAGTTTAAAAGAATCACAAAAGGCAACAAATAAAAGCACCTTCACATTCCAGGAATGCCTTTCGGTGTTCAGCTTATTGAATATTTGATCAATAGTATTGACTAAGGGAGGCACTCTGGGCCATGTTATGTTTGCAATGTTTGTTATGTTTGTTATCCTTTGGTGATTTAATGAGGCTATTTTATATTTTTTCTAATTTTGTCCACCCTTTTTCTTTAGTAACTGCTGTGGCAAAAGGAGTCATCCATTTTGACAGCAGCAGAAACTAAGGTAACTTGGCAGTCACCTTCATTTTAAGATTCTATAGAATTCGGTCTTACTACCCACAATAGTGGTGGGTATTTGGACTTCCTCTAATACATCACCATCCATCACAGCTGGAATAGAGCAGATTATCCCTGCACAAACTTATACAGGTTTCTGGAGAGGCTCCACCTCTTCAGGGGTGATAGGGTATACCTGTCATTATCAGTAGCACATGTGGTAGGGTAGAGCTGCTCTTTGGACATCAGTGTCCCTGCTGCTTACCTGGGCAGGACGGTTGTGCTGATGGGACCGTTGCCACCAGTCCAATGCGTTTAGTTGTCACATGTGCTCTCTGCCCAATATGAACAGCAGAATCGCTTTCTTCTAATGCCAAACACATTATCAGGTCACACACATATCTGGAGCCAATAGGTTGTATCCAATGCTGTGCAGAGTTCCACTCACACAATGGAACTTTCCATCCTTTTCCTCTCCCCATGCACCCCCCAAAATAAAATCTGCTCCAGAGGATTTCCCAAAGCAGATTTTGAGGGTGCACAGAGGACTGCAGGCAGGAAGAGTGGAAGGGGAAATTCTGTTGCACAGGAGAAAGTCTGGTGCACCAGTAAACCAGCAGTGTTGGATACAACCCAATGAATTCTAAACATATGAGTTGATATCCAGCATTAGTAATACTCAGAGTAGACCCATTGAAATAAATAGGCTTAAGTCATTTAAGTCCATTGATTTCAATGGGTTTACTCTGAGTATGACTTACTTAGAGATCATCAAGGGTCCTGCCAAAGAAAATGGACAGATGTGTAATGAAAAAAGAATGTAATCTTTGGTCTAACTAAAAGTTTGGTGCCAGATGAACATGAAGAGAAACTAAAGAGGAAATCTTAAAGTGATAGGTTTAAAAAATAAAATGATAAGGTAAGGCAATATTAAGTATTCTTGAGAGTTAAGGGTGTATGTAGATGTTAAGAGGATATTCTCAGATGTTAAGGATGTAGTTTTGAAGGAATTCTGATGCATATCAAACACATATCCAGCTCCCTTTTCCTTACACATGCAGTGGAATTGCAACCCGTGCTCACCTGGAACTATCTATCTATGCTACAGAAGGTGTCAACTGCAAGATAAATGAAAGTTATTCATTTTGTTGTGAGGGAAATGGTATCTGCATTTTCCAGGCGCTCTCTTTGTCTACTCTTCACACATCTAGCATATAGCATGCAAACACAGCTCTTACTTGTACTGCCTATTCTCAAAGGACATATCAACACCTGTCTCAGCATCTTCAGAAAACTAGTCACACCAGGGTAGGATATGGAAATCCAACGTGCCTGGCAAAAGCAACATTGCCACTTCACCATGCTGCTGTTGATTATGGTGAAGCACACACAAAGAGGCTGGTTGTTTCACATAACCTGAGCTACAGGCTTGAAAAGGGATGGCTTGTGAAGTGGTTCACTGCATGTTACCAGCATCTGCTTCTGAGCACAGCTGGCTAAGGGAGAGCCCTCCAGCTGGGCCAGCCCTACCATTAGATAGAATGAGGCAGCTGTGGTGGAAGAAGTTTCCCTGTTGCCAGGGTTCAAGTAAATGTCAACAGCCAGTACTCTGGTTGGTTTTTGTATGGGTGGGGCACCTCGCCTGTCAAAAAAGGTCTTGGGCTAGACCTGACCCTCAGTGTCCTTACCAGAGAGTGTTGCAAGATGGCAGAAGATAGACTAGGGTTGTCAACACAGCACTGTGCAGGAGCGTAACTGCTGAATGGTTACCAATTGCCACATTGCTGTTGCTGCAATGTGGTCATTGGCAGCCACTATAGCAGCTACAAACCTGGGTTAAGTCCAGTGTCTCACAGCACCCTCTGGCAAGGGCACTTGGATATCCTGCTGCCCTACCTCATGAGCACCTGATCATACAAAGTAACCCATTGAGAGCTTTTTGAATTAATCACCCAAATAATTAAGGATATAGTTATGGTATGCAAGTTTGGAAAATGGTTGTCCAGTAGGGTTGCCAGGTTCAGGGCCTGAGACTGATCCTGTATCTTTAGGAGAAGAGAAAGTCAGCTAAGTGCAGGTGTTGAATTTATTATGTTTTGTAAACTGACTGCTCTTTGTTGTATGCTGCCTTGGGCACAGCTTGCTGTGGAAAGGTGGCATATAAATAAACTCAATCAATCAATCAATGTTCTTGCAACACTGTAATGAGAAAAACCACAAGGTGGAATTCTCCCTTCCCCCTGCACAACTTTTAAAGATACAGAAGACCTCTTCGAGGCTGGACCTGGCAACCAAGAGGTCTTCTGTATCTTTAACAGTTGTGCAGGGAGAAGGGAGAATTCCACCTTGTGGTTTTTCCCATTACAGAGTTGCAAGAACACCTGCACTTGGCTGACTTTCTCTTCTCTTAAAGATACTAGATCAGTCTCAGGCCCTGAACCTGGCAACCCTATTCTCCAGTGAGAGTTTACCAGCTGAGAGCCTTATTGTCTAAACCTTGACAGTGAATCACCTGATGGCTTTATGGCCCAGGCATGCCCAAAGAAATGATTTTTGTGTGCCAGACAGAATTCTCATAGTAGCCAGACTGTCATTCCTAATGCCAAGGAGACAAGCCACTGCCAAGCTAATGCCAAGGAGACAAGCTACACAATTAAATTTAGGTGGAAAGAAATTCAGCTTGTTACACAGCATACTGCTTTCTCTTTTTGCAGAATTAATGTTTCTGTAGCATTACTTAAGATCCTCCTTAAAGTTGCATTAATTCTTTCATCTGTAGTGTCCTGATACATCAGTTGTATCCTGATATTAAAAAAGGAGAAGAAAATTGCCCAGTAGATTCTGTTAGGATATCAGATGATGAGAGAGAGAATCGGCTGAAGCAATCCCCTTCTTCCTAATACTTTTGGGTGAAAGAAATGAGGTAAATTCAGCACATTTTTGTTTATGACTGTGGTAACGTCTTCTCAGCGCAAGCATGCTTGGCAATAATAATAAATGGTATTGTTATTTTGACAGAGCCCCTGTGGCATTTTCCTGCCTGACAGGAACAGTTCCCGGCTTCCCACACTTGGATAGGCCTCATCATTATTGTTTAGTTCTTAATGAATACTGATAAAATATTCATTGCCATTTGAAACTGCATTTTATTTTATTTTCTCAAGGTATTCAAGAAAGAAATTCCTGTGTGGGCAACTAGAGATATCCTGCAATAAAAGTCCATAAAAATGGGTCAACAAAATGAAAGCATCTATAAAAACAGGTTATGATGGCTTCTAGTGCGTGTTTTGTGCTGACCTGGCTTTCTCTTTCTTCCTGAAATATTAATTGCTGATTTCCTAGTTTGTTCTTGAGTACTAACAGGTGCACACTACAAATTCTTACCCACGCTTCCTCTTTCCTTAAAAAACGGGGGGGGGGGTTGGTTCTGTGAGGAACAATTGCCTCTTGTTAAAGTAAGTTTCACTTGTATCTGATTAATTGAAATCAATAGACGCTACTGAAGTACTCCTTGACTACATGTTGAACTTAACATGTCATCTTACTGCAAGATTAAGTGAGGAGACATGTATAACAAATAAACTAAAGTACCAGAGGGAAAAAGTAGAAAAACACAGGGTGCTTCCAGACCTGGGAGGATGGTATATATCACAAATGGATTCTTCAGATCCATCTTTTATGGGTGCATGATTGGCACATTAGCTTCCACACTAGGGTTGCCAGGCTCAGGGCCTGAGACTGATCCTGTATCTTTAAGAGAAGAGAAAGTCAGTTAACTGCAGGTGTTCTTGCAACACTGTAATGAGAAAAAAACACAAGATGGAATTCTCCCTTCCCCCTGCACAACTTTTAAAGATACAGAAGACCTCTTGGGGCAACTCTAGAGGGGTATATACCCTAGCTAATATCCTATAGATTCCCATAACTGTTAGCCACACAACCACACATTCCTTTCCCCCCCAAAAAAGAACCCCACAGCAGCAATGAAATGCTGACATTCTGATAAAGGGGCCTTACCCAAAATATAATCATTGTTGTTATCTACTATAATTACAGTCTTCAAAGTAATTCTGACATGTACTATGTGGTGATCTTGAGAGAACAGATCCTTTGAACAGGGTTATTGAAGTTTGGACATGCCTTCAGTATGTGGCAATGAGTGAAAATCAGCCTGCTTGTATAATTTGGTTCACCGGAAACAAAATGACTAGGTTATGCTCAGGTGAAGAGCAAATGGAAGTAGGGATGTGGTGATAGAGGCTGAAATGTCACCACACACTGAAACATCAACACCTATGTAACAAACTACCCCTTAAAAATGTGCTAACAAGATTCAACATCCTATCATTCCACACCAGATTACTTTTCCTTGTCAGATTTTCCACAGTAAAGGCAAATATGGATTAAATGGGGGGTGGGGTGGAGTACAAGCTGTCAGCAACCTTGCTGAATCTAAGCAAGCTGCCCATTAGCTACTAAGCCAAGTTCAAGGTTCTAGTTTTGGTGCACAAAGCCCTATGCAGCTTGAGACCAGGATACGTGAAAGATCGTCTTACCCCTTATATACCCAGTCAATCACTGGTTTTCAGGTGAGGGCCTCTTGCAGATGCCATTTTATCAGGAGTTCCATTCCACATAACACAGGAAGCAGACCTTTAGTGTTGTGGCACCTACCCTTTGGATTTTCCTCCCCTTAAATATTAGACAGGCACCATCTCTCTCATCTTTTCAGCCCCTACTAAAGACCTTCCTCTTTCAACAAGCCTTTTAAGCAGAGACCTTATCCCAGTATATTGGAATTGCTTTTTATGATGTTTTTAAAGCTGCTTTTAAAAATGGTTTAAAAATGTTTTGGTTTAGTATGTTTTAATGTCTTTTGTTTTTAAGATGTTTTTAGAGGGTTTTTAGTGTTTTGTTTGCCGCCCTGGGCTCCTCCTGGGAGGAAGGCGGGATATAAATTTTATAAATAAATAAATAAATTTTAAAAATGTGTCTTGTCAGTTGAGACTAGTGGAAGACCACCTGAGTATATGGCGGAAACACAAGAGTGGGCTTTCTCGGCACTAGCATCTAGATTGTGAAACTCCTGCTGAAAGAGGTCCATTTTGCCCCTTCTCTCATGTTTTTTAGGAAGGGGCCTTGAACCAGAGCCTCTGACAGAACGTTCCAGCTACATCATTCCATTTATTATCAGGGCAGCTTACAGCCTGATCTCTGCCACTTTTCAGTGCCAACCTACAGGTGGTTTTCAGGTATGCCAGCATTCTCAACATAGTGATGTCCAGATGTTTTGGACCACATCTCCCATCAGCTGACATTGCCTCTGGATTGGTTTCTGCAAACTCACTGAGCTACTGGCCTGCCACCCAGGTGCCAGGATTGACAGAAAAGATAACTGATCATTCTTAGTTATAGCAATATAACCAAAATAGGATAAAACAAACAAAAATAAACCACTGTATTCTCAACTCTCATTCTCACAAAATGAAATTAGATTTAGGTTGCACTCTATTCACACTTTTTTGGAAATACGTCCCATTGAACAAAATAGAACTTATTTCTGAATAGAACTCCATAGGATTTCACTGTTAGTTGATCAATCTATCTAATTAACCCATCACAACTCCCTAATTAATATATACCACAGTTATTTTTAGTACAAAGTAGCCAGATAATGGAAAATATATGTAGAAAGCTGATGGAGTTCAGATTATTTGTTTATTATATCATTGTTTATTCTTTTATATTTCATATGTAATTTTTTTCTTTTAATTTTTGCAATTTGATGAAGTGTAACCCCTGTCTTTGGATGTTACACCAAGGTACCGAAAGTGGGAGAATGAAGCAATCAAGCCTTTCCTTCTCAATACTTCCTGTTCTATACAAAACAAACCCTAAAGTAGTGTCTGCACACAGTGCCAACCCTGGTGTCATTTGGACATTACACATTCACTGACATGTACCAACCCACAGAATCTGTACTGAGAGAGCCAGTGTGGTGTAGTGGTTAGAGTGTTGGAATGGGACCTGGGAGACCAGGGTTTGAATCCCCACTTGGCCATGAAGCTCACCTTGGGCCAGTCATAGTCTTTCAGCCTAACCTACTTCACAGGGTTGTTGTGAGGATAAAATAGAGAGGGGGAGAACCATGTTTGTATGTCACTTTGAGCTTCTTGGAGGACAAGTGGGATGTAAATGTAGTAATAAATAAGTTAATAATAACTGCATTATGGCTGCATGTCAAATGCATAGAATACACCCTTCAATTGTCATGTCATATTGCTGTGACAAATAGTGTCAGGGTTTCTGTGCAGTATTGATGTTGAGAGCCTGGAGAAGTTATTGTGCTGGGTAGTCTTGTGCCACATTGCTTTTACAATACAGGTTGATTCAACAGCTCCATCACACCCACAGGTCCAAGTGCAATCTGGGAGGCTGGGACTCTTGTAATCTAAAGCCAATTGTTCTATGACTTTGCCTGGTGAGCCCAAAATGAACCTTTTCTCACTAGGAACTCTGCTAAGCTTGTCTCAGCTAGAAGCTGCTTAGCAACCCCACAGTCCTCTTCTCCAAAGGATAAGTGAAATGAAAGTACAATGGCTGTATGTGGCTTTCACGGAGCTGATGAAGGCAACATTCCTCACTGTACCTGAATCATGTTGGGAACACACAGGGGCCTTTTAAAATGATATCCTCCAGTTTCACTGAAAAGCAGTTATATAGGTTTATATTGCCCATTAGCACTGCCAGCTCAGCTTTATCTCTTTTTTGTGACCTGACCAGGCCTAAGAGCAAAGCTGAATCAGAGAGTGCAGGTGCCCTGCTATACATAAAGGTAAATAGATTTAAGAAAGAACTGATTTACATCATGAATTTCTTTTGAAAACTCAAAGATAATTATGTAAACTTTGATTCACATGATTTATGGGTCAAAAGCAATCCTACAATCCTATGACACAATCCTATGACAAAAGAGATATTCAAAGCTATTTTTAATTGATTCTGGAAGTGACTCTGTGCTTAACAAATGTCATCTTACTTAGGTAGGTTTCTGCTTATTACAAGATATAGGAATTTTTTTAGGCATGTTCCTTTCAATCTTAACTTCTGGACCAGATTTAAGAGAAAGTACATTTTACAGAAAAAATGTCAAACAGGAAGTCCGGAGATAAGAGACAACTGAATGCCCCATATAGAGGCAATGTATTGAATCATTTTTGAGAGAGAAGAGCCTCTAAAAGCTAAATCCCACTTGTTGTTCTTGTTGTGGTGGTTGCTGTTATACCACCCTTCCTCTTAAAAGGGGCCCAGGGCAGCAACCAACAAGTTGTAACACAATAAACACATATTTAAAACACCTCCAGTACAAATGCAGACAGGGAAAGATCTCTCCTTAAAAGTCTTGTTAGAAGAGGAAGTTCTTCAGGAGGCGCCCAAAAGACAACAAATACTGTGCCTGTCTAAAGTTTAAGGGGGGGAGTATTCCAAAGTATCGGGGCCACAACACTAAAGGCCCAATTCCTATATTCTGCTGAATGGACCTCCTGATAAGATGGTATATCTCAAGAGGGTCCCCTCTTGCAGAGGGCAGTGATCGACAGGGTATATACGAGGTGAGATGCTCTTATTGGTATTCATGTGGTAAAAGGAAAATTTACCAAGTGACTTACTGTACAGAGGACAGTCTTCTGTTTGAAGGCATCCTCTATTTGAAGGCAGGGCGACTGGCCCATGATACTTTGTTGCCTGCGGCAAGGAACAAGATGCTGCCCACCCCATTCCATGTACAGAAGCCGACTGGATAGGCAGTTGAGTCTTACTTCAATAGTGGGGATGGTACAGTGTCCTTCACTCCACCTGAGCAAAGCAGGCTAGCTTAGGGGGTGCTGGACAGGTCCTGTGGCACACACAGCTCTGTCCTCCAATACTTTGTCACTTGCCAGCACCTGCTATCTGAGGAGGTTGGCTCACTGCCTAGTAGCAGGGCTGGCCCTGTTTGAAGAGCTATCCGGTCCAAGTAAGGTTTAATGATGAAGAACAATAAGAAGGGAGCATAGGGACCATCAACAGTTGGAGAGCAAATTGAAAAGGCATACTGGTCTTCCTCCCTATGGCCATCCCTGCATGACAATGAGGTTTCTGCATGCTTAATAGCTGACCATTGTGGTTATTTCAATTTTTATTGTTTTAACTTTTGATTCAAAATTTAGCCATAAAAACTTTGGATCTGGACATTATTCATTATTCACTGGAATTGCACTGTAAAGACTGGCTTTATATTACATGATCAGCTACATCATTTTTATAATTTAGACTTTTTAAACATATATTTATGTAGGATTTGTGGCATACCACATTAGACTGTGATATATATTGCGTCCAGCTTGAAATGATCTTTTTATTTATTTAAAAGCCTGGGTGAGTGCCATTATATATAATATATTGTTGGTTAAAAAGCTTTTTTTTTTCCTTTTGAGGCACTAACCAATACTATTTGTATTTTTATCTTAGATTTTATGCACTTGGCCACTGAGGAAGACAGGTTGTTGAAACGTGTCTGGCCAGAACATCTAAGGAATGCTTCTTTTAAAAATGTATTTGTCTCATTAACTGATGATATGTGTCCTTGGAATAAGTATTTAAAGTTTGTTTTTATTATTTTATATATTTTGTTGTTGTTGTTATGTGCCTTCAAGTCGATTACGACTTATGGTGACCCTATGAATCAGTGACCTCCAGTAGCATCTGTCATGAACCACCCTGTTCAGATCTTGTAAGTTCAGGTCTGTGGCTTCCTTGATGGAATCAATCCATCTCTTGTTTGGTCTTCCTCTTTTTTCCCGAGCATTATTGTCTTTTCTAGTGAATCATGTCTTCTCATTATGTGTCCAAAGTATGATAACCTCAGCTTCATCATTTTAGCTTCTAGTGATAGTTCTGATTTAATTTGTTCTGACACCAAATTATTTGTCTTTTTCACGGCCCATGGTATCTGCAAAGCTCTCCTCCAACACCACATTTCAAATGAGTTGATTTTTCTTTTGATATATTAAAATTCCTATATTCATACGTTATCTATCCTTAAGGAGGAGGAGGAAGGGCCCCACCCCTGGGGATGCGCTGCTGAGGCCGCGGCGGAGCGATGGGGATGCTGCTGCCCGGGAATCGTGGCTTTCTCCTGGGGATCTGGGCTGCTCTTCGGCGCAGGCTGCAGGGCGAGAAATCCTGGGCCAGGCGGCTGGATGAAATCAGCCTGTTGCAGCAGAAAAGCTATCAGAAATATGATGTAAGACTTTCACCTACGCTGGGCTGCCGCCGCCGCCGTTTCCTGGTTGCCGGATCGGAGCTGGGGATGGGCTGCGGCCCTTTGGCGGGCCTGGGGCTGCGGCCTCTATTCGGGAGACAGCGTTGTTCGCCGCAGCAGTTTTTCCGTTGGCTGCTGGGATTGGGGTGCGCCCCTGCGGCCTCCATTGTCCTGCCGTGCTGGCCTTGCTCGTTTCGCCTTGTGTCAGCCGCGTTTTGCCTCTCATCGCCTTTGCTTTTGGCTTCTCGGGGAGAACTTTCCTGTTGGTCGCGTCTTCATGGGGCCTGTTTGTGCCGCCTCTTGCTGTTTGCTACGCTGGATGCTGGATGCTGAGAGTGAGAGGAGATGTCGCTTTCGATTTCGCAAATGACGCACCTTGTGGACTATACGGGCCAGAAGCTTTGTTGAACTTTGCTGTGGTGACCTTTACCTGTTGTTTTAGTTTTATTGCTGTTTTGATATTGTGATACTTATATATTATGACTTTGTACATCGCTCAGAGTGGCTCGGTTTCCAGCCAGATGGGCGATAAATAAATCGCAGAAATAAATAAAAAAATAAAAAGTCTTTTTTCCTGAACATCTGCATTTTGTTAAGGATAAACATCTTTTTTCTGTTTGTAAATTTGCATCTATCCATCAAATTAGCATGTGCAAATTGTATGCAAATTACTCTAATCTTTTGTCCCTTTTCTTAGTGATGCATTTGTTCCTTTCTGGTGATGCGTAAGTGTAGTTACCTGATGTATAAGTATGGTTATCTGAAAAATGCTAGAAAATAAGACATTTTCAAGGAAGTGGTAACTTGCTAGCTTTCCATGTGTGCATGCAAAGCTCTGACCATATCTCTTTTGAGGGGGAAATTCACCTTGTTGGTGGCTTTTCCATCTTAAAAATGGCTGAGTGAATTAGACATAGATTCACTTATTCAAGCTGTCAGATCAATTCATGAGTAAAGCTATAGGAGTCTTTTTTCAGTCAGTCTAGAAAGTGGAATATTCATTGATCTATATAATTTACTCTCCACTTTTCAACTTTATTATGTACTCAAAGCGGCTTACAGATTTGGAGTTAAGAATCTGAGGGTGGGGTGAGAAATTGTGTATGCTGGTGGCAGCTTATCTGGAGAGGGCTTTCAGCCGGAGAAAGATAGAATGTTCCTTAGCAGGAATAAATCAGGTTATGTTAAGCATATATACAGAGAGGTTTTCCGTGTTGTCATATAGGAGAGCTTTTTCCTCTCCTTAGCATTTTTACATTTTTCTTAAAAGTAAGGCTCTAAGAGGAATGTATTTTAGCTAAAATCAGTTAGATCTAGCTGTGAGTTTGAAGGGCCCTAAAAAAATCTTTTGGTTATATAAGCTTCCTCTGTTTTTATTGCTTCGCAGTGCAATGGTCTTTGGTTTAATTTTGATTCATGTCTTCACCCCAAGTCCTGTTTTTTAATGTATACCTACTTCGATATTTGGGGAGTTATTTAGATCTGGAAATTTTCTTTCTTACCACAGTGACTCCTGCCTCCTGCCAAAGGTGAGATTGATGTGGTGTTTTCTTTCACATGGTGAGAGAAATTTCATCAGGAGCAAAACATCTCTTCAGCATTGTACATGCAATCTCTCTCTCTCTCCCGCCCCCAGTCTTTTTGCCCTTGAAGATACCAGTTCTCTAGGCTACAAGTTCAGTTATAACTTGTGGGCCTCTAAAACTAGAATATTTAGCTCTCTGGCAAATGGTTAGTGGAAGCAGTTGTTCAATGAATATGGGGAAGTGTGTGAAAATCAAATGTTCATTTCTTTTGCTACTCATGGCCAGATATAACTGTGTTAACTAAAAATACATTGCAGTGGCAGGCTGGTTTTAATGAATAGACAGAAATGCGGAGGAAAACCTGTGCTGCTGTGTGTCGTGTATATAGAAGTGCCTCGATACCTATCTGCTGAACAGAACCTGAAATTATTCCCCTGGAGGCAGCCATGGACTCCTACAGAAGTCTACTGAATTTATTTAATCTTCACTTGAGAAATGGTAGAAGCCTAAGGGTTTAACCACAAGTGTTATTTAAAAGCAAGAATTTCAAAGGATTTATATGTTACAACCTAATATTTTTTCCTTTCTCCAAGGCATCTGGGGATGAAGTTTGCTGGAAGGATGTGAGGGTACATTAGGGGAGATGAAGATTACACAGTTTTGGATGTAGGATTTTTTAAAAAAAAATTCTGACATGGGAGAAATATGGTTTATTATGCACACATTTTTTATTTTGATTTATGCAAGTATTGAATTATTGTGCATCAACATGGAAAATTTGTATGCATAATGAAACATAATTCTCTCAAGTGAAAGAACTACTTACTCTGGAGGGAATGAGTCACTGACCACTTATAATTCCTATTCACTCATTCAATAGCTCACTGCACATAAGAGAGCCCCTATGCATTTACAGAGTCACTGCCAACGTATGCTTTGATTTTGCTTTTCTAATACCTATGAGACACTCATTCAGTAGCTCTAGTGCAGGAGTGGTGAACCTTTTTTTCAGCCTGATGACCACATTCCCTTGTAGGGAACCTTCCAGGGGCCACATGTGAGTGGTGGATGGGGCAGCAGGTGTGACGTCATAGGCTGCAGTCCATCAACAAGTCAGAGGTTTCTACAGTTACATCTCCATCCGTGCAAACAAGAGGCATTATTACAGTTCATGGACCATTCTGGAGGAGGGTTTAAAGCAAGACCAGTTAGGGGTGTAGCCTGGGGAGACTTCCAAGGGCCAGTTAGAGAGGCCTGGAGGGCTACGGTTGGGCCCCAGGCCTGAGGACACCCATTCCCTCTCTAGTACAAGGCTCCAAAATGTGGAGCTCCAGACAGAATGGAAATGTCTCATGCATGTCAGTTCTCTATGTGTGCAGTTCCTGCACATTTAAGTGAAAGGGCCAGGACTTCTTGCACAGAGGAGTTTGCTACCATTGCTTTACTGTGCAGACTTACTTAAACAAGAGTAAGTGGTAACACCTCATAAAGCAATGTAAATAAAAACAAGGAAAGTGGCACAAGAGGGAGAGAGCCAGTCAGTGTGGTGTAGTAGTTATAATGTCTGATCAGGACTGGGGAGATTCAGGTTCAAATCACTCACCTATGAAACTCACTCTGTGTCCTTGTGTCAGCAACTATCCTGCAGCTTAATCAACCTCACAGGGTTGTAGTGAAGATAAAATGGGGGGGGGAGAAAACCATGTGCACTGACTTGAGCTTTTTGGAGGAAAGGCAAGATATGAATGTAATAAATGAATAATAAAATGTTAGACCTAATTGCAAGATTGACAACTACTTTTAAACATTTATTTTGCACAGCCTAATCCAAGAATTGCAATACAATTCTGGATCTCTCTTATGAGAAAAGAGTAACTATAACTTGCTTTCAAAGTGTATTTCTACAAACAGTCTGAAATCAACATACCATGAAGGGTATATACTATATGGATCTGTGAGCAAGAATTATTTGAAGTGCTAATGGTTAGTTTAGATGGGGGAAGATTCGGAGTTGCTTCAAATCTGATGGTCCATGAAAACTGCAAAAGAACATTTCACATACAGTGGAATATCTTTTAATTATACACATGTGAAATGGTTGCTAAAATTCAAGGTGCATTTCGGTGGTAAGGTGAGTTTAGCTTCTCAAGCAAATCAATCTCTTGTGATTTTGAAATAATTTATCAAGACATCATTTAAAACAAAACATTCAATAAATTCCTAAAAGGAAAGGTGTTTGTTATGAGTCATGTTACTATAATAAAAATAAAATTATTTGCCTCTTACTAGAAAACTATATGACTTGTTCACAATGAATCCATGAGGCATATAACAGAACCCACTGCTAATGGCATGAGGTTTCCTTCACTTCTCACTTCTACTTTTTTATTATTATTATTATTATTAGTAGTAGTAGTAGTAGTAGTAGCAGCAGCAACAGCAGTAGTAGCAGCAGCAGTAGTAGTAATTTTATATACTGCTTAATGAAAAAGTAGGCTTCTAAGTGATTTACAAAATATATAAACCAGGTACAGAGACAGCATAATATAAGCATACATAATTAAAATACACAACAAAACAATTCTATTAAAACATTAAAATATAACTATCCATAGTTAAAACAGCACCATTAAAACAATACAGCAATTAAAAAAAAGAACATTTAGATCAAGATATCAAGGGAATATCTGTGTAAAACAGGTGTCTCTTCAAAAGCTGGTGGAATGCCAATATAGGTGGGATCAGTACAGATGGGGCCTCATCACTACCACAAGTCCATAATCATCAGGCCATGGGAAGATTAAAGAGGTTCCATTATTTGCATTGCCTCTCAAGGTCCGTGGTAATGACATGCCATTCTCCCCCCTCAATGGCAGCAGTCAAATATTTATTTATTATTGCATTTATATCTCACCTTTTCTCCAAGGAGCTCAAGGTAGTGTACAAACATGGTTCTCTCCCTCCCGATTTTATCCTCACAACAACCCTGTGAGGTAGGTTAGGCTGAGAGACAGTGACTGGCCCAAGGTCACCCAGTGAGCTTCATGGCCAAGCAGGGAATTGAACCCTGGACTCCCAAGTTCCAGTCTGACACCACACTGGTTCTCCGGTACTACCTTCCAGAAAACATTTTTTCAATGAAGTGGAAGATGCAGCTAGAGATGTGGAAATAGGTGCTAATACTTGACTTTCCACCAGTGATCAGCAGCTGAGAAGGAAGGAACAAGTTTTTTCCACTGGGCATCAATGGGCAACATGAAGAGCAGAAGTGAGGAAACCAGTGTGAATTAGGTACATTGGGATATCTGATGCCTTACTAGGTGAGACCAGCTAGCACTAGCCTGTCATGGAAACTTATAAGGAAACTTTTTTTTTTGGCAGGAAATTCACATCTCAAACCAGCAGCTGATTGCCCAGTCATTTAGGGTGACCAGTAGATGTGTGTGGGAAGCAGGCTGGATTCTTGGACCAGGTGTGGGGATCCTCACCGATTTAAACGGCGACAGAGGAATCAAATCTTTCGCGTCCCGCGCCTCCGCCTGGTGTCAACCCAATGGCGACTTCAACCGACCCCCTGGGGCAGATTAGTGAAGGAGGCCTTCCTTTTGGAGAGACTTCTGCCCCCTTAGGGTTTCACTTACTGCCAGCAACCAGGGAAAAGATATGGACAGGCGACTACATCGATCTGTTTTCCCTGTTGTACAGGGAGCCTATGAAGAAGGAAAAGGAGAAAGGGGAAGAGGAAGGGGACAAGCCTAAAAGGCGCAGGGTAGAGCGTAACTGGGCCAACTGGCTTCCTGCTTTCTTAACTTATCTGGGAGTAGTCTTACAAAAACAGCCACAGAAGTGCTCTGTCATGATTAAATATCTTGACATCATTTATAGAGCGTACACAGAGTTCCAGGGTACGGCCTGGCTTTCGTACGATGAAGCTTTTCGTATGAGGGCTGCATATGACACTTCCCTCCCCTGGGACAAGAAGGAGGCTGACCTGTGGCTTCAGTTCATGTCTCATGCGAGGCCATCACCTGGTGACAGATCAGATAGCGGCCACCTTTTGACCAGACAATCACCATTCCCCCCTGCCCACGGGACGGCAGGCCAGGGGGTTCAATCCCACCTACTCTGCTGGGAGTTCAGCTCCCGTGGTTCCTGCAGTCGCAGCTCATGCCGTTTTAGACACGAATGTTCTATGTGTGGCGGACAGCATGCCTGCACGGCCTGCCCCAGGAGACGTTTCTTTAGGGGTGGGAATAGAGATCCCCCCGGCCCCAGGAGACAAGGGCATCAAGGGGCAACTCAAGGAAAAGGGCCCCAGCCCAGTTAAGTTAGCAGAGTTATGATGCTTATTAACGTTTTACCCCTCAGTTAAAGATGTTCGGTTTCTCTTAGAGGGTTTTACTTCAGGGTTTCGGATCCCTTACACTGGACCTAGGCGCGCATTCTGGTCCAGGAATCTTAAGTCTGTCTTGGGCATGGAACAAGTAGTCCAAGAAAAGATAGATAAGGAAAGGAAGGCGGGCAGGGTTTTAGGCCCCTTCCTTTTACCACCCACTGCCTCCCTACGTGTCTCTCCTCTGGGCATCGTTCCAAAGAAAACGCCTGGTGAGTTCCATCTAATCCATCATCTCTCCTATCCCCACGGCCAGTCAGTAAATGATTTTATCCCGCACCACCTCTGTTCGGTGCGATACACCCCATTTGACTGTGCGGTTACCATGGTCAAGGGCTGTGGCATCGGGGCCTTGATGGGAAAGTGTGATATAAAATCAGCTTTCCGCCTCCTCCCTGTCCATCCTGAGGATTTCGAATTGTTAGGCTTTGCTTTTGCAAACAGATTTTATGTGGACCGAGCATTGCCCATGGGCTGTTCGATTTCTTGCTCAGTATTTGAACGTTTCAGTTCTTTCCTGGAATGGGCGGTCAAGAGGCGGTCTGGTTCTGAATCAGTGATTCATTATTTAGATGACTTTCTGTTTGCTGGCCGTGCATACACTGGCGATTGTAAGGATCTTATGGATCATTTCGCTGGGTTATCTGAGGACTTAGGAGTCCCATTGGCGGAAGAGAAAACCGAGGGCCCATCCCCTATTATTACTTTTTTAGGCATTGAAATAGATACCTTAGCCCAATGCTGCAGGCTCCCACTGGAGAAATTAGACTTACTAAAAAGAAAGGTGGCACAAGTTATTGCCTGCAAAAAGGCAACTCTACTTTCTCTTCAGGAGCTTGCCGGTTCATTGAACTTCGCTTGCAGAGTAGTAGCGCCTGGTCGCGCCTTCTTTCGAAGGGTATATGAGGCCATGTCAGGGCTTTCTCACCCCCGCCACCACGTTAGGGTCTCAGCAGCCCTAAAAGCAGACCTTACAGTCTGGTCTACGTTTTTGCATGAGTTTAATGGGGTTTCTTTTTGGAGACAGGACCGCCTCCTGGAGGCCGAACTACAGGTCCACTCAGATGCCTCGGGGTCTTTTGGATTTGGGGTTATTTTCAATGAACTATGGTGCCATGGTAGCTGGCCACAGACCTGGGTACAAGAGGGTTTGGTTAGGGATTTGACCCTCCTGGAATTCTTCCCAATAGTGGCGGCAGTGTATCTTTGGCCGGATAGGTTTCAGGATACCACAGTCCATTTTTGGTGCGATAACTTGGCTACGGTACACGTTATCAATTCATTGTCATCAAGGAATCCTAGGGTCATGCACCTAGTACACGCTTTTGTTTTACACTGTCTCCGATTTAATATATTGTTCCTGGCACGCCACGTCCCCGGTATTGATAATAGTATTGCTGATGCTCTGTCACGGAACCAGATGGAGAGATTTCGACAGCTGGCACCATGGGCCAGGGCTCAGCCAGACGTGGTACCGCCGGAACTATGGGAGATTGGCGTCTTGAATCTGAACAGGCAATAAGCCTATCCATTGCACCCAGCACTATGGCCAACTACCAAAGATCAGGTAGGGAACTATTAGTTTTCCGGGCTGAAAGGGGATATGCGCAGCGATGGCCTGTCCCTGTGGAACACCTCATTGAGTTTTGTGTGGAAGGCAAGAGGAAGGGCCTTGCAGTCAAGACTATTAGAGGTAAGCTTTCCGGCCTTTCCTTTTTAGCCAAGTCCCAGGGATTTCAGGATTTCTCGAATGACTTCCGCATACGTAGGATGTTGGAAGGTTGGACCCGGGGGCACATAGTGGCTCCAGATGCCCATTCACCTATTCACCCGGAAGTTCTTCAAGGACTTCTGCTACAGTGGGAGGTACTATAATAATAATAATAATAATAAATTTAATTTTTGTGTCGCCTATCTGGCCGAAACCACTCTAGGCGACGTACAACATTAAAGTTCAACAATACAATATAAATACATAATAAAATACAGTGCAGTCAACAATAATCATTTTAAAAGCAGCAGTACAAAACAGTTTAGGGCCATCAATAGACAGTTTTAAAACAATTAAAAAAATTAGCCCACCCCAGGGATCCCAAAGGCCTGTCCAAAGAGCCATGTTTTCAAGGCTCGTCGAAATGTATCTAGGGAAGGGGCATGGTGAAGATAGAACGGGAGGGAGTTCCAGAGAGTGGGGGCCACCACTGAAAATGTCCTCTCTCTAGTCCCCACCAACCTAGCTGTTTTCGTTGGTGGGACGGAGAGGCCCTGTGTGGCTGATCTGGTCGGGCGGCTTAGTTGGTGGTACTGGAGGTGCTCCTTCAGGTAAACTGAGCCGAGACCGTATAGGGATTTAAAGGTTAAGACCAACACCTTGAATTGGGCCTGGAAAACAACTGGAAGCCAGTGTAGATGAATTAACACCGGCGTGATGTGATCACGGCGGCGGCTGTTTGTAAGCAGGCGTGCCGCCGCATTCTGCACCAGTTGTAGTTTCCGGACCGTTTTCAAGGGTAACCCCACATAGAGCGCATTGCAGTAGTCTAATCGAGAGGTGACCAGGGCATGTACCACCAGTGGGAGCTGATGAATAGGGAGGTAGGGTTGCAACCTCCGTATGAGGTGTAGTTGATATCAAGCTGCCCGGCTCACTGCCGAAATCTGAGCCTCCATGGACAGCTTGGAATCAAGAACAACCCCGAGGCTGCAGACCTGATCCTTCAGGGGTAATCTTACCCCATTAAGACTCAGGTCAGCAACACCCAACTTTCCCCTGTCACCCACAAGTAGCACCTCGGTCTTATCAGGATTGAGCTTCAGCCTGTTTCTTCCCATCCATCCACTCACGGATTCCAGGCACTTGGACAAGGACTCTGCAGCCAACTCCGGTGAAGATTTAAAGGAGAGATAGAGCTGCGTGTCATCAGCATATTGGTGACACCGCAGCCCAAAACTCCTGATGATAGCTCCCAGCGGTTTTACATAGATGTTAAATAGCATGGGAGAGAGGATAGAACCCTGTGGCACTCCACAAGTGAGGGGCCAAGGGTCTGAAACCTCATCTCCCAATGCTACCTGTTGATGCCTGTCAGAGAGAAAGGAACGGAACCACTGTAAAACAGTGCCTCCTATTCCCAATCCCTCCAGGCGATCTAACAGGATACTGTGGTCGACGGTATCAAAAGCCGCTGAGAGATCCAGGAGGACAAGAAAGGTGAATTCTCCCCTATCTAGTGCCCTCCTCATATCATCTACCAGAGCGACCAAGGCTGTTTCAGTTCCATGTCCAGTCCTGAAACCCGATTGGTATGGATCTAAATAATCCGTTTCATCCAAGTGTGCTGACAACTGGTTAGCCACCACTCGCTCAATGACCTTGACTATGCGCTTCCACTTATGAAGCACTCAATGATCTTAATGACTATGCGCTTCCACTTATGAAGCACGGTTATTTCACGCTGTCACACTCACACTTTTCTTTGGAGCATTCCAGATCAGCGAGGTAGTGGCCGGGTCCAAGGCTGATTCTTCCTTCAGGGCTCTGTTGATATCTGACCTCAGTTGGCGTAATGAGCAGGCCCTAATATGTCTACGATGGTCAAAAACTGACCAGCGTAGAAAGGGACGGGTGGTTTTGCTTTCTCCAACATTGGATCGTGGCATTTGTCCAGTGGCTGCCTTACGGAATTTTGTGGCCATGAGGGGCCAACACCATGGATATCTGTTCGTTCATCAGGATGGTACACCCCTCTCTAAATTCCAATTCTGGACACTAACCAGGAGGGCCCTTGCTATTTTGGGGTTTGACCCTCGGTTATTTGGGACTCACTCCTTCCGTATTGGTGCGGCTTCCACAGCCGCATGCCTGGGTTTTTCACAAGAGCAACTGCAGGCACTGGGGAGGTGGCGTTCCAATTCTTATAGATCTTATGTTAGGCCATTCCAAGGGATTCGACACACCCAGCCTTGAAAATTTGTTGTTGTTTACATGTTCTGCTGTTTGTTTTGGCAGGCCACTGGAGGGGAGACGGAAGAGCACACATCCTTCTTTGTGGCCATAGTATGGTCTTTTGGGCAGGCTGCCGGGCGGCGAACTCATGTGTTGGCACACAGCTGGGGCTGAGCCAATGGGCCACAGTGCAGTGGCTGGGCCGCCGAGGGATGCGATGGGACGGGCTCCTCCCTACACTTTTCCGTTCTGCAGTGGTTCGTGAGGTACCAAACTTTTTGGTCATTCACCTGGGCGGCAATGACCTGGGGATGCTGAGAGGCAGGGCTCTTATTGAGCAGGCATGCGCTGACTTCCGGGCCATCGAAGGATGCTGGCCAGGAGTACGTTTGGTGTGGTCTGATATTTTACCCCGTAGGCAGTGGAATTGCATAGGTGACCCTAGGGGCATAAATAGGACCCGCAAGAAAGTCAATAGGCAACTCAGGCTGGCTCTTTTGGGCTCTGGTCCAGAGATAAGACACACTAGGTTGGAACTATATAGGTCAGATGGAGTCCATATGACAGATATGGGTAATGACATCCTTTTGGAGGACCTGCAGGGGGGGTTATGTGAGCTGCTCAGATGTGGGTTAAGTCGGGACTAAACTGAGGTTTGTCCCCTCTTTGGTGGCATGGAAGTGCGGGAAAAGTTAATGGTGAAGGGCAGCTAGGTGACACCTTTAGGCACCTTTGAAGGTGATCGGCGGTCCCGGAGACCTGCAGCTCCGGGTTTTTACGGCCTGAGGGCAGGATACGGGTCGCCTTTGGGGCCAACATGTCTCATCCACTTGGAGTTTCAGGGCACCGGGGGCAGGCGGTGACGCAGGTTGGCCTTCCTACACACCCTACGGGTGTGGTCAGGGCAAGTGGTTGGCAGATTGGCAGCCTCTTGCCTGGCAGGGGTTGAATCGCCCCAATAGCTGCAAGCAGGCTTTGCCTGACTCACCAGTTGTATCCCGCACTTATGTTCCCCTCTGCAGGTTCATTATACAATGTGAATTTGGTTAATAAAGTGGCCCGTTATTTAACCCAAATATATATTGTGTCTGTGTCTTATTTCACCCCTGGGCCGCAAATTCACATCTCAAACCAGCAGCTGATTGCCCAGTCATTTAGGGTGACCAGTAGATGTGTGTGGGAAGCAGGCTGGATTCTTGGTGCTTTCTGCCACTCCCACCCTTAAGCATGTCCTGCTGGGCTTTGGACAGTCACTGATGACACCCAGTTCACTGTTTCTCCCATGCCAGGGATGCTTTGGGTGTTGGTGCAACAAGCCCCCAGAAGGCAGAAGCCTTCTTCCAGCTGGCCTAGGTCTCATGAGATTTCCTGGGAGCCTCTGCAGTATCACAAGGCTTCTGAGGAGGCAGAGCAGCCACCCTTATATAAAGGGGCCCAATCACAAGATGGAGCCTGTTTGAAGTGAGGATTCACCAATCCATTTTCCCTTGGGGCCAGGTATTTTGTTGAGAACATCATTCGTTGCTGGTTGATAACCCTTTTTGGCTCTGGGTGGTGAGGTTTTCACCTTTCCCTCAGCAAGAGCTGTTTTTGTATTATTATACTACTTAGGTAATTTCCCCTGCATAGGGAATCCCCCCCAAATGTCTCTTTTAAATGTTTATACTTGACTATGAATTACTGTATGTACATAGTTTTTAATTGTGTTGGCCTTCGGCCCTGCAAACAAATAATAAATGAAATTATTATATTTCACTAATAGGCAAAAAACCTTGCGGTTTAAGAATGTACCTAAGGCCCACAGATATTTCTATCAAACTTTAAAAAGCAAGGAAATTGGGCAGCTATAGTGAATGCACTAGGGGAGCAGGACACCTGACCTCCTCTCTGAGATATTGGACTGTCCTACAAATTTGTCAAAATGCAAACACAATTTGGGTTGGTCTTTCACAGTCCAATCTACTTGCTGTGTAGCTTGGAAGAATTTGGTAACATGTGCCTCTGAGCATATGGTGAGTGGTAGCAACACCTGCCATCTCCAAAGATGGAGAATTATATTTTTGTATGTTTGTTGGTGTTCTTACTTTGCTTCTTTCCTGTGTTACTAATGTTTCTAAAGAGAATCTAAACTAGAAAAGTTTATTTCCCTCATTATTCATCCTAGAAATCTGTGTCAAATTTATTTTTATTAATTTCAAAGTCTTTTTATTGGTCAATGTCATATGACGGTGGAGACAGCCTTTTGTGTTTCAACTTGGAGGTTATGTTCTATTTCTATTTTGGGTGCATTAACAGTTGAATTTGAAACTGCAGTTTAATGTAAAATCAGACTGATTACAATAGTGGTAAGCAGCAGTAACGTAGCCGAAGCTCTGCTCACGGCCGGAGTTCGATTCCAACGGAAGTCGAATCTCCAGTAAAAGGGGTCGAGGTCCACACAGCCTTCCATCCATCCGTGGTCGGTAAAATGAGAACCCGGCATATGCTGGGGGGTAAAGAAAGGCCGGGGAAGGAACTGGCAATCCCACCCCATATATACGGTCTGCCTAGTAAACATCGCAAGACGTCACCCTAAGAGTCGGAAACGACTCGCACTATAAGTGCGGGGACACCTTTACCTTTTTACAATATGTTGCTACTTCAGCAATGACTCTAGCTGTTGGAAAAAAGAGGATGCATGTTTTCAGCCTGCTATGTTTAAACCACTTTATTTAAGGCAAGGTGTTCACAATCAATTAAAAACATAGAGCATACCTAGAATTTTACTAGAATATATTTCACTTCCTACTGTTTTAACTTGTGCAAATTGAGAAACTTCTGAGGTCCACTGGAGACTATTCAGTAGAAGTCAGTGCCATTATTCCACAATTACGTTTGGAGTTTTTTTAGTGTAAATTTTGCAAAGTGTTGCTGCACTTCACATATTCATTGAAATAAAAGCAAAAGGAAATGATTTCCTATAGGAAACGTCACTAAAATTGCAAAGCAAATCAGACATATTTAAAGTGACCATCTGAACTATATCAACTGTCTTAATAATATTGCTTCCTCCCTGCTAAAACAAGATCAGTACAGCACATGATTTATTTCTATTATTTGGGCTGATTGCAGGTGTTGCCACCACTCACCATAAGCTCAGAGACACAAGTTACCAAATTCTTCCAAGCTACACAGGAAGTGGATTGGACTGTGAAAGACCAACCCAAATTGTGCTTGCATTTTTAGAAATTTGTAGGGCAGTCCAATATCTCAGAGAGGAGGTCAGGTGTCCTGGGTAGAAGGGAAGCCCCTTTCCTTTCCAAAAGGAAAACATTGTGAACAGTATCACTGCTTTTCAGCATTTCCCCCACCTTTTTATTCTACAGAAGGCACATGTAGCCTCTCACTAGGGTTGCCAGGTTCAGGACCTGAGACTGATCCTGTATCTTTAGGAGGAGAGAATGTCAGCCAAGTGCAGGTGTTCTTACTACAGTGTAATGGGAAAAACCACAAGGTGGAATTCTCTCTTCCCCCTGTACAACTTTTAAAGATAAGAAGACCTCTTGGGGCAACCCAAGTGGTCTTCTGTATCTTTAAAAGCTTTAAAATGTCTATCGCATTAAGCCTCATCCCGGCAGCTTTCACTGCTTAGCCCAGGTTGTCTGCTGGAACCCAGCTACATGGCCTGTGCCAAAGTGGGTACCATTAGTTTGACAGCAAGCAGGCTGCCCATTTGTGGATCTTTGACCCATGCCCAAACCAACCTTGCATACGTGCTGTAATCAATAAAGTTGTGGCCTATTTTTGATCCCATAATTGGTCTGGTCTTACCTTATCCTGCCACTGGGGGTGAGACATCTTTGCACATGACAAAGATTTTTTCCTGAAAGCCATAATTGGCCCATTTATATCCTGTCAGGTTGTTTTGCTTTCTTTCCTTCTCTGCTTCAAGCTGGTTGCATGCACTAGGTGTTACATTCTCAGTGTTTGGTTTTTGTCATGCTGTTATATGTTTGTCACAGCTTGAACCTGGACAATAGTGCAGGATGAGAAAACAAGGAGAAAAGAAGCTATCTAGCTCAACCTCAACTCACTGAAACTCACTGACCTTGTGACATGCAAAGTACTCATCCAGGTGAGTGTAGCCCTGAGCATACACGTTTCTTTTACCTGCTCTCACAATATTTGGGACTACAACATCCAAACTGTCTTGCAAGGAGCAGCTCTTCTGCTTTGAGAAATTAAGCACTATAGCCAACCCTAAAACTAATATTCTACTTCTTCATTGACAGGCCTGTAATCCTCCTGTTGCAACATGATGGCACAGCCTTTCTTGAGCTAAGTGATTCTTAATTCTTGTAACAAGCAAAATGCCTTGCCCTTTTCTGTGCTATAGTCTGAAGAATCCAATGCTCTAAGTACAAGGTTAGGCTCATCCTTCAGAGAAACATGTATGTGAGTGGCAAATCAGAAAATGGTCAATCACAAAGGCAGCTATAGAGATGTTTTTCATCTCTAGTAACAGCAGGATGCTAATGGTAGAGTTAAGAAGACAAAAAAAAATCCATTGATTTGTTGACAGAGGCCTAGCAGCTGTCACAGTAAAACACGGTTCTCTTGCACTTAATCAATGTCAGCCTCCAACCAAATCGTTTTGTAGCCCAGATGAAAAGCAATCAAGAGGAACACCTTCATAACCATGAAGCCTGGTAGATGGAGTTCAATGAAGTGTGTCGTTAAGCTTAGACACTTCAAGTGTGATACATGACCCGCAAGCTAATTGGAATCCTTTAACCCTTTCAAAGGTTGCAACAATTGCTGGGCTCTTAAAAAGCGGAGATTAGATTCCTACTTTGGTCTGTGATTTTAAAAATGCATAATGTGTCAGCTTTGATATGCAGCCTTTACCCTCCCTGGAAAAACTGAGCTATCATCAATAATTATTGCCTCTGTCTCAGGAACTGAGCACATATATGTTAAATGTATCTTCTCCGCCCCCACCCTTCCACCACCACCTCCCCAATCCTTTTTTAAACCCAGCTTTTCACGGTGTCTCTAAGAATACAAGCAGTTTGAAAGATGCCTTTATTAGCAGTTCTTAAAGCAACTTGAGAGAGAACGTGCTGGAGACAGGAAATCCCTACCCTTATTGTTTCCTTAGGTAAGTCAAAATAATGACATTATAGTAGGCTAGCAAGTTAATTAACATCTCTCTCTATTTTACAAGCAATTGGCTTTATTCACGTCCTTGAGTTGTATTGACCTAAACACAGGCTGCTAAAAGGTTATGGAGTTAAAGTAATTCAAATAAGTGGATAAACCAATAAAGCCCTCTATTTCAGGTTTGTTTGTTTTTTGACAGATTGGAGGGCTTCATCAAACCAGATATTACATCACACTGATAGATGAGGACTAAGGTGGTATTTCTCAAAACATTTAATGGGGCTCCCCTTCTGAACTTTACCCCCTGCCCCCAATTCTAACTAAGCACAAACCATTGTGCTTACACTGTCTACTTGCATGAAGGATCTGGAATTACTTGGAATTACCCTGCAAGCATTGAGTGGGAGGGCACCACACAGAGGCACATAGAAATGATGGCATTAGTTTTAACATGAATAGTGTTTGTACAACATGGTACAGAGGACTGTACAGTAGAGATTCTCCTTTAACAAAGTTATGGGTCAGCAAGTGGCTCATTCTGCAATGTGTTTAAAGTAAAACACAGCAGTGAACCTCATCACCTCCATACACAGACTGCTTAGCTACATGCCTCTGGGCTGATTGGTGCAATGTGAGTGTGCTTCTTTAGACAGGGCCCTTATTTGCATGTCTGCTTGTTTTGCAAGTACTGGAGGATAGGAAGAGTTGAGCTTCCTGCAAGGAGTGTGTGTGTGTGTGTGTGTGTGTGTGTGTGTGTGAGAGAGAGAGAGAGAGAGAGAGAGAGAGAGAGAGAGAGAATATGGGAACAGCATAGTGACTAAAATTACTATCTCCTCCAGGGACTGCCACCTTAGCCAACACAAACATAGGACTCAACATTTTTGTCCAACCCATCATATTTTGTCTACACGTTATGCAAACCATGTAGGGACTGCTGAAAGAGTTTGTGTGGTGGCTCCTTCGCTTGTAGCAAGGCTCGCTCAATGGATTGCCTACATCACCTACTACCTTTACATTGCCAATACGGGAAAGTCAAAGCCTTGCAGCAGGAGAGGAAATTATTCATGTGATTCAGGAGATCTTCATGGTGAATAGCTTACTATGTTATGTTCACAGTTTAAAGAAGCTGTCCCATAGAAACAAGTCCAGCCATCCACTGTACAACTGGCATAATCTGTAGACCAGGCTCACCATTTCCTGCCACACAGAAAATATCATTTTTCTTTGGTTTGCCAGCTGACTGTTGTTTCAGGGCAGCCTTCCCCAACCTGGTGCCCTCTAGATATTTTGGATTACAACTCCCATTGTCCCCAAAAGATAGGAATCTGCCTAATACCAAGTCAGACATTTGGTCCATCTAGTTCAGTATAGTCATTGCTGACTGGCAGTAGGAGTCTTTCCCAGCCCTAGTTTAGAAATATTAGGCATTGGACCTGGGGCCTTTTGTATGCAAAGCATGTGCTCAGCCACTGAGCTGCAGCCATGCTGCTTGAGGCTAATGGTGGTTGTGTAATCCAAAACACCTGGAGAGCAGCGGGTTCAGGATGTCTGTTCTAGACTGACCTCTTGCTGGAAGGATAGCTGTTGCGTTGTGACGACGGAATGGGCCAGGCAACGTGAATGAGGTCCAGCTCAGGCTGCTTCTTGGAGATGTTTTCTACTTGGGTACAGGTATGCCGGTATGAAATATATGTCTGCATTGCTTCAGAGAGGAAGGTATAGAGCTGTGTAAATGAATCACGGCTTTAACATACATGGAACCAGAACCCAAGGACTTTCCTTGTTGCTTCTTACATCTTGTTTTAAAGACAAAAACGGCTATTTATGCACACATGCATCCTTCCTAATTTTGATACGCAATGCACGTCGAATGTCCCCTGCTTTCAACCCTGGCAGGCCGATGCCAGGTAGCGGAGATGGTACCAAGCTAAATGGACTAATGAGCAGACTTGGCGTAAGGAAGCTTCCTATGTTTTTATTTCTCTGTCTGTGGCTCACTTCCAGACACCCATAAGAAGTGCCCTTGTTACCAAGGAAGCTCCTAGAGAACAGAGCTATATATTACAAGCCTCAGTTTGAGCAAGCCTCTGTTCTGTAACATCCTTAGCATAATATTATGCTAAGCATAATAAAGTTCTGCTGTGTGCTTTCTTAAATGCTGGTCTGGAATTTAACAAAGAAAAGTAATAAAAGACAAACATGAGTTAGACAGACAACCATTAAAGAGATATCAGCATTCTTGTTAGCCTTCCATCTGGCTTATTTTTATCAGTTGAGTCTATTTTGGAGGGACTTCGCTCAGTGTTGCTTGGATAGTGCCTACACCCTTCAGTTATACCTAACTAGTGAATAAACATACTGAATACTTTAATAGCTGCCTTTGCTTTGTTTGCTCTTTCCTCCCCTTTTGCTTGTCTCCCTTTTCAAATCCCCTTGCTGTTGCTGGCTTATTTTAATCCTGATTTTCCCCCACCACAGAGCGCCACACACATCTTTCTCTGTCTCTCAATATAAGGTTCAGCTCAACAACAGCCAATGGAAATTGACATTTCCTACTTCTTAGGTTGGCGTATAGCTAATCAAAGCATCACACTACACTATTATCCTCTGTATTTTCGTGGATTTCATGCTATTATGCAATCATGCTGTTTCAAATACGAATAAATATTTAAGCTTAATGTCAGGCTTTTGAATCTGAAACTCAAGTAACAAGGCATGGGAGGCTCACTGTTTTATTTTGCAGTTAACAAAAGCAATACCCCCCCCCAAATCTCCTGTGCTCTATATATTGTGGAATGCCCAGGATGTCATTTAATTAAATCATGCAGGTAGGTCAGGAATGTTACTATGTATTGGGAAGTTATTCATACCGATGTTAACTGGTGGTCCAGGATATGCTAATGCTCTGGATATTTCTGAAGCCCTTGTCAGGCATTCAAAACTGGGAATAATGAATGTAGGGGGAGGGAACAGCATTTCACTGACAGGCCACACCCCCTTCCTATGCACATCTAGTAGAATGTTTGAACAGAGATCCTTCCATCTGTTCGGCTTTATGTGTGAGGCTCTCTTCAGATGTTCTAATGAACTCACATAGGAAGGGGCAAAGCTTCCTGCCCCCTCTTGTGTGTGCATTATCCCCACTTTTGAATGCCTGAAATGACTATTATCTCTCTAGTTTGAAGTATAAGTTTGGAGTGCTGTAGAGGATGGAAAGGCCAGTTAGTCTGGACCCCTGCCATGAAACAGGACTATTCAAATCAATCTTGACAATCCCTCCACAATGTGGATTTATATTGCATTGCAAAAGAGGTCTGTAGAACAAAAAAACCAAGCTCCGGAGATAGACTGATTCATCCATTAAAAGCCCCCTTTAAGGCCCCATTGATTTCAGTGTGAGAACATGGGTCCACATCTCTCATTTGCTTACTTTTTTGCTGGATCATATCTTATATCTGTGATTGGCTGGGTAATATTGTATGTTTGTCTGTATAGGTATGTGCCTGGGAATGATCAGAACTGCTTGCATGGGCAGCAAAATACACAGTGTGAACCAGGGCTAACTCAAGTCAAGAGCAAGTGAGAATACAAATATTGCAGATTTTACTTCAGCTGCAAATCAATACAAATGTCAAGAGACAAGGTAAAATTGCTGCTAGTGTGTGAAGGAGACATTAAACACTGACTGGAGCACAACTTTTGCAGAACGAGCTTTTCCTCAAGCACCGAGCTTCCCTCGTAATAAATCTCAGGTCAGGTCAGATAAATAGCCCTCACTATAGCCAATAGCAGTAAACCTCCAAGAAAGTTACTAGGTGTTTTCCACTCTTTTTGCACCTTTAGCTGTAATAAGCAAAAAATGCCTCTAAGAAAGGCAAAGCAAAACATTCTTGCCTTTGTGGCCTGAGAGAGACAGGCAGCCAAAGGATGCCAGTCTGGAAAATGTGTCCATTGACAGTATAAAAGGAGGTGACAATGGGGGTGATTGTGAATTTGTAGGCGCTTTCTCTTCCATCACCTCCAGCATCTCTATCACAATTTTGTGAATCCTAGAAAAGGAACAAAAACAGTTATTCTCTGTCTAGATCTGAAGTTGTCTGAAATGGCAGAACTCACAGCTAGTATTTCTGGCTTGCCTGTTTCTGTATTCAGTGGAATGTATTGTTTTCTGTTTCCTCCCCCCCCCTTTTTGCCCGATGCTTGTATCAATAAAACAAAGTACAGTTGGATTAGTTGTCATTTAAAATGGCTGCTCCAAAGCCTCTACTCTGTTAGGTTTGAATGAGATGGTTTGGTGCAAACACATTAACATCAAGGTTGCCAAATACAATACTTATTTATTTTATTTATTTAAAAAACAATTTTATACCACTTAATATTTCACAAATCTCTAAGCAGTGTTACAATATCATGTCGCGGGTATTTATTTATTATTTATACACTTTAAAAAATCTTATCAAATCTACTTAGATATATATGCTTATTGAAATATCTTCTGTACACTTCATAAGATATACAAAGCATGACATCAAACTTTTCTCCTTTTTGTTATGTGCCAAATCAAATGTACTACAGAACTGTCAGTATAGCTCTCAGTATCATCAGACTTCTTAATCTGCCCTCCCACCCCAAGGTTTAATTTCTTCTGAGGAATGGACCTGTTTGACCTGAAAAATAATAATTAATTTAAATTAAATTAATGTTTGTTGATTTAACTGGATAATTGCTTGATTCAAATTGCATGTGAATACATTCAATATTTCTAATGAAAAATGACTGGATAGAATAGAAGTTGACTTACATGCAAGTCTTATCTCAAATAGTTGATTCCCTACCCAGTCAAGATAATATGCCACTAAGAAATATAGATGGAGACAGAAGGTTCAGTGGTCCATACTGATTAACCTTTACTAGTGTTGATGAATGTACTTCATTAATATCAGATAGCTATTAAGAAATTAAATGCTGTTGAGCTGAAAAGATTTTGCTGCCACTAGGGATTGGGGAGAATATTTGAAAAAATCGAACCTGGTACTGGATCCTGACTGAATTTGCTATTCCTTCAGAGTGATACCGATCTCTTGCAGTGGGCCGCAGCTGTAATCGGCATGGATTTTGTGGCCGAGACGGCAATCAGCAAGAATTTAAAAAAAAATCCTCTCCCTATTTTACATAATTTTTTTCATAATTAAGATGTTGTGTCAACCACAGGTTTTCCATTTCTCCATTATATATTATGAAAAAAATGTTGTTATTGAATCACAATGCAAAACAAATTGGCTATATATGTCTTCAATGTTAATTGTGCTTCCAAACTGGCATAGACCATATCCAAAAGAGAGTAAGCCTGTGGCAAGACAGACTCAAAGACAATTATCTGCCTCACTGATGTGTAAAAACAGGACAAAACACCACGTGGAATGCTGTGATCAATTCATTCACGTAAGTGACCTAAAAATCATGCAATGTTTTTCCCGCCACCAAAAAACCCACTTGGAACACTGATCTGATCATTCATTCACATCAGCAACCTAAAAATTATGCATTGTTCTTTCTCTGCCACCAAAAACCTATGTGGAATGCTGTCATTTACATAAGTATCTACAAAAATAATTATGTAATTTTTGCAACACCTGGAAAAAACCTGCTGATCGAATCAAGAAGAAACCTGCTGATCGAATCAACAAAAAAACTCTTGCAGCAGATCGAATTGGCAAGAGCCAGAGAAAGTGGAAACAAGAAAAGGATGGACCAGTAAAGAAACCGACAAACTATTGAAATGCATGCGGATCAGCACCATGCAGCGAACCCCATCCCTAGCTGCCACTTATAAATGTACCTTGACTTTTTAAACGGAACTTGACTGGATTCATAGTCGTAATGTTACCTTTGAAATCCAAAAAATGATCCAAAGCCTTTTAAATCAAAAACACACAACTCTGTGTGTGTGCGTACATGTACATGCATGCATGCATGCACTCACATTTTTGCGTAGAGACAGGGCATATCCCTGCTGAGCTTCAGAGAGGTTTTGTGTGATTTCCCTCCTCCTGAGTCTGGAAAAGAGTAGGGTAATTTTAAGTCTTTTTTAAAAAAAATCAATCACAGTTGTAGCCCAGGCAGAGGAATAGCAACATCAGGTTTGACCATACAGTCTGATTAACTAATTTATTCAGTCCACTGTTATAGAGCTTAATTAAAATGTTTCTCAGCCTTTTATTTTTGCCTTCCCATCTTAACTGCAGTAAAAACCAGCCTCAGTTCATGCCTGTTAATCTACCATGCCTTCTCAAGAACAAGTCCATTTCTCCAAGGTTACCAAGTGTCTGCCTTTTTAATGTTAGATTACTTTTCTTATTATCTCAATTCTGTCAGGTATTTTTTGCATGATGCACCCCTACTTAATACATGCCTGTACCAATATTTCTAATGTCACAATTAATTCTGACTGAATGTTGTCAAGCTTAGTAATCTTAGTTACCAAACTTAAATCGTTCCTTCACTTCCAAAGTTTGTTTCTCTCCTTTTTAAATGTACAACTTCTGCCTTATACAATAAGTAAAACTTTACCATGTAAAAAGTATTTTAGAGTATCAAATATTATAATTTAGTACTAATTCTTATATAAACACAACCAGTGGACTGAACTTTAGAAATTCAGGCTGTGTCGGAAGGCAGAGCTGGGGTCCCAATCCCGGGGAGCTGGATCCCGGAGAGTTGGGAGAAGAGTATTCAGATGGATGGCAGAGGGAAGGGGGAGGAACTTCCCCCCTTTGGAGCGAAGACGAAACAGAGAAACTGCCAGTGATAAGGTCGCTTAGCAATGGGGAGCCTGAGCCCTCCCTGGACATTCTCACGCCTCCCCCTCTTTCAGGCTCAGAGCAAGAGGGGGAAGAGGGAGGGCTGCTCACAGCCAAAAAGCGGGGAGGCAGTTTACCATCACCCCCTCCCCTATCCCCCATCCTGGAATCGGAAACTTCAGAAGAGGAGGGGGTGATGCTTCCCCCCTCACCGCGCACACGCAGACAGCTGAAAAGACAGGAGAGAAGGGGGGGAAGGCGGGCAGTACCTGAGGGGCAGTTAAGGAGGAGCGAAAGATTGCGCGCCCGTTTGGCCCCTTCTTAAAGAACAGGCGGGAAGAAGTCCCTTGCTCTGTCAACTTTCTCCCAATGCCGCAGGACCTGTATCCCTGTATTGCTTCATGAGAAAACGCAGTCTTTGTTTGGACATTACCCTAATAAAACACGAATTAACTACAATCATTGGTCTGGTTCCTGAGTCACATCCTGGGCCTGACAGCTTGACAGAGCCACCTAAATCACCCTCAACGCTCTCTTCACTTGACTGGGACAAGATGTCAAAGGGAGCAGCGGGGGGGACGAACCCCACTTCTGAGACGGAAGAAGTGGAACTCCTGAGGACTAAGGTACCTGATTTGCAGACGGATGTTCAAGCCCTGCTAGCAGCAGTCAAGGCGCTGAAGACGGATAATCAAACCTTGAAGGCCACGATAGACCAGATGCGAACAGCCCCTCCAGCTGCCGTAGTAAAGGTTCCCATTGGATTGCCTCCAAAATACGCGGGACAAAGTGATCAGTTGGCAACCTTCGTGGCTCAATGTGAGTTATATCTGGATGTCAGGCAGACGGAATTTCCAGACGATGGGGCTAAAGTAGCTTTCATGATTAGCCTCCTGGAGGGAGAAGCTGCAAAATGGGTGACTCCGTATCTCGTGAGAAAGGATACTGTCTTAGGAAGGTACAGAGGATTTATACAGGAGATGACCGAGATGTTTCAAGACTAGCAAAGGGCTGAAACAGTAGCGCGGCAACTAGGCGCTCTGAAGCAAGCTAAAGGGACTGTTTCTGAGTACACTAACACTTTTAAAATTCTGTCCCAGGAAACTGGTTACAATGACGCTGCCCTGATGTTTATGTACCGGAGTGGATTAAATGCTGAAATCCTGGATGAGTTGGCCAGGACCTCCCCCCCCCGCTGACCTACCAGGGCTCATCCGGCTATGCCTACAGATAGATCACCGGATGGAAGGAAGGCGCCTGGAAAGGAAGCAGGAGGTCCCGAGGTACTCAGCCTTGGCATCCCACAACAAGACCTTTCCCACTGCAGGGATGGCAGGTAATGCAACTGAGGGACAGGGAGGGGCTAGGCCAAGACTGTCGGAAGAAGAAAAGGAAAGACGACGCCGGGAACGTTTATGCTTTTATTGTTCAAAGCCGGGCCATGTGGCCAGAGACTGTGGACTGAAAGGGGGGAAAGCCGAGCCGTTGGGAAACTAGAACACCCAGTCCACGTGCAGGCCGGTGGACTGGGGGCAGCGTTGTATAAAGGCCCCCCAACGATCCAACCTCCCTCAAAGGGGGTGTTGGTCTTGCCTATTCGGATTACAACTTCCAGAGGAGTGGTGTTTAATTCCACTGCCTTAATTGACAGTGGAGCCTCCACAAATTTTATTGATGCAAAGTTAGTCAAGCGTCATGGAATTTCCCGGTGGAAACTGGACGCTCCCCTAGCTGTGGAGACTATCGATGGGAGACCCCTGAAGTCAGGAGGGGTGACACAAGCCACGGAGGAAGTGAAACTTCAAATCCCTGGGCACGAAGAGTTCATTTCGCTATACGTGTCAGATCTCTCGAACTTTGAGGTGATTCTGGGAATGCCCTGGCTAGCAAAGCATGAACCCAAAATAAGTTGGAAGGAGGCGGTGGTGTGGTTCACCTCACAGTATTGCCAGGAGAACTGTCAACCTGAAGGAATCAAGAACACCTTAGCGGGGGCAGTGCAAGAGATCGAGCAAATGACCCTGCCGCCAAAGTATGAAGAATTCAAAGATGTGTTTGATGAAAAAGAGGCAGAGACTTTACCCCCCCACCGCCCTTACGACTGTGCGATTGACCTAGTGCCAGGAGCCAGCATCCCATCAGGGAGAATCTACTCTCTCACAGAGAATGAGAGGGAGGCCCTGAAGGAATTCCTGGATAAAAACCTGAGGCGAGGATTCATAGGCCCCTCACAATCCCCTGCTGGAGCGCCACTATTGTTTGTGAAAAAGAAGGGGGGAACTCAGACCCTGTAACGACTATCGCGCATTGAACCAGATCACCATCCCCAACAGCTACCCGCTGCCCCTGATCTCAGAGTCGCTGGACCGACTGCACTCTGCAAAAATCTTCACGAAGTTGGATTTGAGAGGAGCGTACAATCTGATCAGAATGAAGGAGGGAGATGAATGGAAAACAGGATTCTTGACCGCTTACGGACAGTATGAATACCTGGTCATGCCGTTCAGGCTTTGTGGAAGTTCAGGAATTTTTCAAAAATTCATGAACGACGTGTTTAGAGACTTGTTGGACACGTATGTAATCTGTTACTTAGATGATATCTTGGTGTTCTCAAAGAACCAGAAAGACCACGACCAGCATGTGAAGACGGTGTTGAAGAGACTGAGAGAAAATCACCTGTATGCTAAATTAGAGAAATGTGGATTTGACCTCAAGTCTCTAGACTTCCTTGGATATCGAATCTCAGCGGAAGGCGTGGAGATGGACCCAGGGAAAGTAAGCTGCATATTGGGCTGGGGCCAACCTGTCACCAAAAAGGATGTACAACGGTTTTTGGGGTTTGCCAATTATTACAGAAAGTTCATTCCAGGGTTTTCCAAATTAACAGCTCCTCTGACTGACTGTTTAAGGGGAAAGAAGAAGTTTGAATGGACAGAGAACGCCACCGAGGCCTTTGAGGAGCTGAAGAGAAGGTTTGCTACTGAGCCCATTCTGCGCTTTGCTGATCCGAACCGCCCTTTCGTAGTGGAAGCAGATGCTTCAGATTTTGCCATCGGGGGGGACCTGCTACAATTAGACCAAGAAGGGAAGGAGCTGCACCCCTGTGCGTACTTCTCTCGGAAGTTAAAGCCTGCAGAGAAGAACTACACAGTTTGGGAGAAGGAGCTGCTGGCCATCAAGGACTCTTTTGAAAACTGGAGACAATACCTAGAGGGGACCTCTCATTGAATTGAAGTGCGCTCTGACCACAAGAATCTTGAAAGCCTCCAAACCGCCAGAAAGCTGAACCAGAGACAGATAAGATGGTCCCAGTTCTTCACTAGGTTTAACTTCCAGATTACTTACCATGTCCAAGCCAAAAACCAGAGAGTGGATGCCTTATCCAGACAGCCACAATACAAAGAAAGTGAATCCGAGGACCAGCCTCAGTACGTAATCCCGCCAGAGAAATTAACGTTGGGAGTATGCCAGCCTTCATGGGAAGAGGAACTCAAAAAGGCACAACAAGAAGATGCAGACATGCTAAAATATCAGCAGGAGACGGGACAAGGTCAACACTCAGAAGTAACCTTTCACTGGAGAAATGGACTGTTATGGTTCAAAACCGCCAGATATGTGCCAGAAGGGGAATTAAGGCTCAGAATCCTACGCCAGTGTCATGATTCCATCACAGCGGGACACTTTGGGATTTACAAGACCATTCAGAACGTGGCCAAGGACTTCTGGTGGCCTAAAATGCGTCGGGATATTGAGAGTTATGTAAAGTCCTGCTCTGTCTGTCTGCGGACAAAAACACAAACAGGGACACCAGCAGGACTGTTACAACCGTTGCCTGTCCCACACGAACCCTGGAAGGACCTCTCCATGGATTTTATAACTGATCTACCCAAGTCCCAAGGAATGACAGCCATCTTAGTAGTGGTGGATTTACTTACCAAAATGGCACACTTTCTTCCTTGTGCAGGGGCCTTAGAGGCTAAAGAAACGGCCAAGTTATTCATCAAAGAAGTCTACCGGCTGCATGGATTGCAAAACAGCGTAGTCTCAGACCGAGGAACTCAGTTCACAGCCAAATTTTGGAGAGCAATGTGGAAACAGTTGCAGACGGAATTAAAACTCTCCTCCGCCCATCACCCCCAGACAGATGGGCAGACGGAACGCTTGAACGCCGTTTTGGAAAGATATTTACGAAGTTATGTGTCCTATCAACAGACTGACTGGGTATCATATTTGCATTTTGCAGAGTTCGCCTACAACAATTCTCTGCACTCCAGCACTCAACAAACCCCGTTCTTCGCTAATTATGGATTCCATCCTAAAGTCTTTCCAAGCAGCTCAGAAGGAATGCTGGTACCGGCAGCTGAGAACTTCCTTAAGGAATTGCAAGCGGCGCAACAGACACTGAAACAGCAGTTAAACGAAGCCAAAACGGAGTACAAGCGAGTTGCTGACCTGCACAGGAAGGAGGGCCCCCCCTTCAACCGGGAGACCAGGTATGGCTGTCCACCCGCTTCCTCCAGATGCCGGGCAAATGTAGAAAATTACAAGACAAGAGGGTGGGTCCTTTCGAAATAGAAACTCAAATCAATCCCATGGCGTACCGACTGAAGCTGCCTGACACGTTTAAAATACATCCTGTGTTCCATTGATCCCTCTTAACGAAAGCCGCCCCTCCCAGTGAGTTACGGCCGGAGGAACCTCCCGGAGCTCCACTCCTGGTAAATGAGCAGCTTGAGTTTGAAGTTGAGGAGATCTTAGATTCCAGGATCAGACACCACAAGCTGCAGTACTTGATTCACTGGAAAGGCTATGGGGTGGCTGACAGATCATGGGAAGATGCAGCTGATGTGCATGCTCCAGAATTGGTAAAACTTTTCCATCAACGTTTTCCCCACTGTCCCAAGCCAGACAAGGGGAGGGGGGCACAGCCTGGGAGGGGGGATGGTGTCGGAAGGCAGAGCTGGGGTCCCAATCCCGGGGAGCTGGATCCCGGAGAGTTGGGAGAAGAGTATTCAGATGGATGGCAGAGGGAAGGGGGAGGAACTTCCCCCCTTTGGAGCGAAGACGAAACAGAGGAACTGCCAGTGATAAGGTCGCTTAGCAATGGGGAGCCTGAGCCCTCCCTGGACATTCTCACGCCTCCCCCTCTTTCAGGCTCAGAGCAAGAGGGGGAAGAGGGAGGGCTGCTCACAGCCGAAAAGCAGGGAGGCAGTTTACCATCACCCCCTCCCCTATCCCCCATCCTGGAATCGGAAACTTCAGAAGAGGAGGGGGTGATGCTTCCCCCCTCACCGCGCACACACAGACAGCTGAAAAGACAGGAGAGAAGGGGGGAAGGCGGGCAGTACCTGAGGGGCAGTTAAGGAGGAGCGAAAGATTGCGTGCCCGTTTGGCCCCTTCTTAAAGAACAGGCAGGAAGAAGTCCCTTGCTCCGTCAACTTTCTCCCAATGCCGCAGGACCTGTATCCCTGTATTGATTCATGAGAAAACGCAGTCTTTGTTTGGACATTACCCTAATAAAACACGAATTAACTACAATTGTTGGTCTGGTTCCTGAGTCACATCCTGGGCCTGACAGGCTGTGATATCTTCCACTGACTTTATATAAGCTCCCCACTCCCATGCCAAGAGCTGAGTGGGAGACATAGCCAGCCTTTTTCTGCATTGTTTCACCTCAGTTTTGACTTCTTCATGCAATATGAGCATGTGCATATCATTTTAATTTATGCTTATTGTTTTAATAGTTTTATGAAAACCACTTTGTGAGACCCATTGAAATTAATGGACCTAAGTTACACATGTCCATTAATTTCAATAGGTTTAATCTGAGCAGAACTACCATTGGATTCAACCTATTATTGTTGTTGTTGTTGTTGTTATCCAATTTTTTATCAACAATTTCAAGGTAGGGCACAAAGTAAAATAACAATAAAGAAAACAAGCTGGACATTTCTTTTGTTTTGTTTTAAGATGGCTTGTGCAAATTAATAAGTCTTTATTAGGTGCCTAAAAGCATTCTATAACTGGGGTGCCACTGCTAAAACAGCCCTCAGAATTGCTTTTACTTTGCTCACAGGGTGCACTACAAAGCGCAATGCTGGTGAGAACTCAGGAAGCCACCATCTTAATTTTTCCAGTGGCATCTATACATGCTAACTTATGCTATGGTCCTATGCCCTGAGCCTTTTAAATACCAAGCAGTACTCCTGATTAGCTCTGTTTGAGCTCATCATACGAACTCTGGGTCAGTATTATGAGATCTGAAACCTGCTGGGCAAGTTATGTGATAAAACAAATGTGACTTTCCCTGACTTCAGGAGAAGCATCTCTGGATGTATAAACACAATGTATTCATTAAGGGTCAGCTACTGTCACACATCATATTGATCCAGAGAGCAAACAGTATCCATCCACATTGTGTCAGATTAGTGATGCGTGAAAGTGCCCTCTGCATACTTTAAAAGACTATGGGCGGGATGCCAAAGGAAACCACTTATACCTGTCAAAAGGTTTTGGAAGGGTTCTGAACTTTTAAAAATAACCCAGAATATTGGTTAAAATACCCTTTAGTTCATTCTAAACCTTTAGTTCATGAAATAATCTTATTTGTGTGTGTGTGTGCATGTGCGTGTGCACAGTATACACATGTGTGTATCAAATGTACTTCTTATTTTACTGGGAATAATTCTAAGCCATCCCTCTAATAAGTTTGGTCTTATGCACTTATGCAAATGAAGAACACTTGGGAGTTGGGTTTTGCACTTTCACATCTAGATTTCACAGTGGAAATGGCTGGCAATACAAGATAGGTACTTAATGAATTTTTATGGGTGCTAGTTATTTTTTGAGACTACCGTAACTCGCACAGCTGCATCATGACAATGGATGTAGAAACTCACCTCTCCTTTTAAAATGATTTTTAATAGTAACTTTTTTCCAAATAAAACTCAACGTGACTTACAAAGAAATCTCAAAAACATGTTCAAAAATCAAGGTCAAACACAATACAAAAATCTCAGAACAATATCTCAAGCAGAGCTCTAAAAACAATACAAGAAATAAATAATTCTTCAAACAGTACACAAAATACAGTAGCTTCAGCTGAACAGTCTATTCAGAATCCTACAGCAGTAAAACATATCAGTCAAACTAGTCTGGCATGTGCTTGATTAATAAAGGAAGTAAATTGTGAGAATATATTCCTCATTTGGTTCCTCATCCTGATCAAAAGGGCATTTTACCATGTAACAAACTGAAGTTCAGATCTGGCCCCCCAACTATGAATCACGCCATGGGTCCCCCATTCATTGTGATGTCTGGGATAGTTCCATATGTCCAAGTGCCTGGAATCCGTGAGTGGATGGATGGGAAGGAACAAGCTGAAGTTGAACCCTGATAAGACCGAGGTACTACTTGTGGGGGACAAGAGAAGGTTGGGCGACATTGACCTGAAGTTCAACGGGGTGAGTCTACCCCTAAAGGACCAGGTCCGCAGCCTTGGGGTTGTGCTTGATTCCAGGCTGTCCATGGAGGCTCAGATTTCGGCAGTGAGCCGGGCAGCCTGGTACCAACTACACCTCATACGAAGGCTGCAACCCTACCTTCCTGTTCACCAGCTCCCACTAGTGGTACACGCCCTGGTCACCTCTCGTTTGGACTACTGTAATGCGCTCTACGTGGGGATACCCTTGAAAACTGTCCGGAAATTACAACTGATACAAAATGCGGCGGCTCGACTACTTACGAATAGTTGCCGCCGAGATCACATCACACCAGTGTTGTTCGACCTACACTGGCTACCAGTTGTTTTCCGAGCCCAATTCAAGGTGTTGGTATTGACCTTTAAATCCCTACACGGTTCCGGCCCAGTTTATCTCACGGAGCGCCTTCAATGCCACCAATTATGCCGCCCGACAAGATCGGCCACACAGGGCCTTCTCTCAATCCCGCCAACAAAAGCAGCCAGATTGGCGGGTACAAGAGAGAGGGCATTCTCAGTGGCGGCCCCCACTCTTTGGAACTCCCTCCCACAAGATCTCCGGCACGCCTCTTCTTTAAATGTGTTTCGGAAAGCCTTAAAGACCTGGCTCTTTCAGCAGGCCTTCGGGGTATCTGGGGAGGGTTAATTGTTATAACTGAAATTCCTCCTGCCCAGTTTTAATATTGTTGCTGCAGATGTGTTGTTTTTATATTGTATTACTGTATTTTATCAATTGTATTTTAACAATTTTGTAAGTCGCCTAGAGTGGCCATTGGCCAGATAGGCGACGAAGAAATTAAATTTATTATTATTATTATTATTATTTCCATGGGCCTGAGAAGCTGTTCATGATGTCAAGTTGCATAGGGCACCATGTGTTACTTCCATGGACTGTGTATTTGTATATTCAAGAAGTTACAAATACAGGTAAGTTGCTCTCAAGCATGCATGTTGTTCATTAATATCCAAAGCTTCAAGGACCTGGCCCTGAAATGTAATTGCCATTGAATTTCAGCAGGGCTAAATAATGAAGTCTTAGATATCGGTATCTGGGTGGTGTTGCTTGATGTGAAAAACACTTCTATAGACTTAGCAGCCTGATTAGGTTTGTGTGCTTACACAGAGCAAAACAGCAATTCTGCCACACTAATATGATATGGTTTCAGCATTACTAATTCTGACAGCAAGCTTATCAGCAGTGTTCAAAGATCTTGTCATAAATATATTCATTAATTTACATTCCACCTCCCTATTTTATGCTTTGCATTTAAAAAAAAAGATATGTTAAACTCTGCAATGAATGGATTATTGAAGGAAAAAGAAATGTTTTCACTACTGAAGTCAAGGCTATTTAGTTTTTCATTTTTAAGAAGGCATTACCTCATATTATAAAGGGCAAGAGGGTTGACTTCAAAACCCATGTGTGTTTTGATCACGCTCAGTTCAAGTATAGATTAAGTCTTGTCACAAAACCTGGAAGATTATTTTAAAGCACCTTTAAGAGTTAGTTAATGCAACAAATGTACTTTAAATTTTTACTTTACTTTAAATATTTACTTTAAATCTTTAAATTTACTTTAATTCTTGCTTCTTGTCCCACTTCTCACCTGTGCCTATAAATATTAAATATTCACTAAAATGGTTGCCTAACTTGCTAATTAAATCTGAACTGGGGGAGAAATCATATTCCAATAGTACTATTCATTTTATTTTATTTCGTTTAAAATATTTATAAACCACACTCTCATATACAACATCACAGGGTAGTATACAGACTAAAAACACAGTATTACATTAAAACATCAAACACATTAGTAAGACTTGGTGAGCAAACAATCTGAGATTTGAAAGGCCTGTCTGAATAATACAGTTTTCAGAAGGCATCTAAAAACAAGCAGGGATGGATCACACCACACATACTGGTCAACAGGAGAAGAATTAGAAACTCATTAAGAAAAAGATTTCATCAAGTTATCCAGATTCCCTTCCCACACACAAGACGTGGCTGCATTGGGCTGGATTCAGATGAGCAGAGCAATTCAAGCCCCCAGTTTACTGGAAGGGGTGTGGACTGGGCAGATGTATCACTCTGCCCAGTCCTGCCTGCTCCATGGGCCTCCAACATCAGGGAAGCCCCACTAACAAGAAGTGCCCCAATGCTCTCCCCAAATGGTGGACAGCAGCTACCACTGCTAGCATCTCCAGCAGAACTTCTTGAATTGAGGTGTTTTGGGTTGGGCAGGAGGTGAGGCTGGGCCAGGACAGGATCTGTTGGATCCTGTGCTGACCCTGCTGCCCTCACATAGGGATGGGTGAGAAATTTGATCTGGTTCACATTTCAAGCTGAATCTATCAAATTCCTATGTTCCAAATCAATATGAGAATTGAAATACAGCCATTCCTTGAAATTCACACTTATCCAAAGTTTACAATGCAGTTCACCAAGCAATGTTTAGAAAAATGCATGCGTAAGGGGAAAGTGTGCATAAAACAATGTTCCCACAGTCATATGGGGTGGGTTTGCCCTCACCCCTCCCTTTTGGAAAAAGACTCAGGAGACTGTCTCCTGTAGGGAGGGGTGAGTGGGAAGGGTCATGTGATGTCCCATGACCATTGGGAAGGATGTAGCAGGTGTTTAAAGTCTGCTCTACTCCTCAAAACCACCTCCTTGCATTTTGTTTGCACCCTCCCTCCCTCTATCCATGCAGTATGGGCTATGCTGGTTGTTTTATTGGGCCAAGTAGGTTTTTTTATTTGCCCCCCCCTCTGTTGTGGCTCTTAATGTTTTGCCTACTTCATGCTGTTGGGTCTAATTCATTTGGCTAATGGGAGAGCTGTGGCAGCATGCCTGTTATGGCATTGAGTTTGGGCAGGTGAGGAAGTTGGGGGTAATAACAGAGCTTGGAAAAGTTATTTATTTGAACTACAACTCCTATCAGCCCCAGCCAGCATGTCTACTGGATTGGGCTGATGGGAGTTGTAGTTCAAAAAAGTAATTTTTCCAAGCTCTGGTAATAATTTGGTATACTGAGGCAATATTGGTAAGGAGCACCTTTCAGGGAACTGCCAGGCCTCGGGTCTGGGGTGAACTGGGGAGGTGTCCCTTTCTGGACTGTCATGCACATCGGGATGAACGTGAGTCCAGCAGGTCCAGGTGCTCATGGGGGATCCATGCCCAAGGCTCACCAAGCAAGGAGGGAGAGTTATTCCACTTCCTTGGCTAGGGAGTCACAGCTACTCACTGGAGTATATGCCCAAGGGTCTGGAGGGAAACGTCCATATTTACTAATTTGGTTAACTGGAGATACTTTAATTCTGATTCACATACTGTTATATTTTAATAAATATAACATTTAATCCAATGCCTTGTCTCATGAGTCTTTTTCATGGGTATGGGGACAAATTAATAGATGAATGAAAAGTAACATACAAAATACATTGACAAGAAATTGCTTGCAAAAATATGTACATTAGCCAAAACTGTCTACAAAATGTGTTTATTGGGAGAAATTTGCACTAAGATGCTGGAAATTTTTCATGAGGATTTTAAAAAAAGAAAATTGCAATTTGCTGCAGAAATGTGGAGAACTGAATTGAAGATTGGAAAAATGAGAAACTGAGAGAACTGAAATTGAAAGCTCTTTCCAACCCTACCATCATATGACAGCAGTGGCTTCAAACTGCACCAGGTTGAGAGCTGGCACAGCAAACTGGCATTCTTCCCTGACCCCCACCTTCTGCTCTGGCAGGCATGGGTGGCAGGGCGATGGAAGTAGCAATAGCTGCGCCACCCCAACAAGCCTGCCACTGCCGGTCAGGGGTTTGGATTGATTCCTTAGTTAGCCATGCTTTAGTCCCATTGAAATCTATGGGACAAATTAGTCATAACTAAAACAAATCCCATTGATTTCAGTGAGACTATAGTGTGATTAATTTAGCATGCAATCCCAAGGTATATAATGATGGGGGTGTGAAGACAGATGAACCACTTTATCCTATATCCCTCACTCTCAAGCTGGCAAGGTGGAAGTGAGGATGGAGGAATGGAAGCTTTGCATTCTTTCATTCATTTCCAGGCTGTTAGATTTTTACCCATTTCCCCTTCCATTGGAAACATGTTTGGGGGGCATAAGAGGACCAGGATGTATTGGATTCAAGCTGCTTCCTAGAATGGCCCCAGAATGCCCTGCACCCACCCTTTCAGGCCTACCAATGTCAGAGCTCCAACATCGCTTAGGCCAAGCATCAGAAGAGCTGGTGGCATTAGAGATGGAGACTTCAACAAGATGCCTCCCAACCCTTAAAAGTTGTTTTATTTCTAGAAAAGTCTATTCTTTGATGAAGCAAGTACTCTTAATTTTAGTGCAGTAAATACAGTAAGGCCAGCACCAATTGCTGGAACCTCTGGGTAGGCTGGGGAAGAGGAATGTCCAATATTTCCCTCTTGCTGCTGTCGACCTCCGCTGGATGGAGAGATGAGAGGGCCAGCTGTGAATCCTCTAGCCTGGTGAGGAGACCTTGCCCCCTCTGAACTGGGTTTAAGCCAGGCTAGGAATATATTAAAACCACACCTGCCACTGGAACTTTATTGTCTGTTAACTGTCTGTTTTGCCCTGTACTTATGAATTTTAGTCTAATTTTATAACTCAATTTTGTAATATTAAGTTTATTCTGTGTTCGCTAAATTGTTGATTTTTGTCCTATTTGAATTTATTGATACGTTTTATAAACAGCTTTCTCTCTCCCTTCTGCCCCAGTGTTTTGTATTTTGATAATAAGCGGATGTTTGTTGGAAGCTGCTTTGGGCACAGCTCACAGTGGAAAGGTGGCATATAAAATAATAATAATAATAATAATAATAATTACTGCTACTGCTACTACTATTTAAATTTATATCCTGCCCTTCTTCCCAAAGGAGCCCAATACACTAAATAAACCAATCCATATTTGATATACCAAAGGGTACTGAAAGATAAGAGTGATTAAAACAAAGAAATGTTAGGCAACTATACTCTTGTTCCAGTGGGTTCTGGGAGAAGATACCAGGATGAGTCCAACAGTGAGACAAAGGTACATGTTTCCCTTAATGCTTAACTCAGATTTGCTTTCCTGTAAATTTAAACATGTTGCTCTGAGTCATATTCTAGGTAAATATGATTGAAAAAGAAGTTATTTGGCATTTGTACACCTTTACGACACTAAGGGCAGATCACATATGATATTTAGCATTTTCACCATTGCGGATAGTAAATAACTGTCATCATTAATGATCATATTCATAACTTGGAAACTAATGAGATAGTTTGGGCAAAGCTGTAAAGCTTTTCAATAATTATTAATTTAATTCCAAACATGCACATTTGAATTGACTAATGCACACTATAATGTAAGCCAGCATTCGTGATGAATTCAGATTCAAGACTTTTTCGACAGTAGAGATCATGACATCTGCTAAATTGAAAGTTTCTTTTAATATCAATCCAAATGAGATTATTGTGATCAAGAAGAAATAGCCACATCATTTTCAATTCTTGTGATACATGGCTTTCCAAGTTCTGTTTTGCATCTTTAAAAAAAATAACATGAGAACTGTTAATTTTCTGATCCGCTGAAAGTTACTTATTAATTATTTAGTTTGGATAAATAAGGTCATCCATATTTTCTTCATATTCATGGCTACCAATATTATTCTTTGATGTGATAAAGATTCAGAATTTCTCTGAAATGGACTTCACAATTCCCATTTCAGAATTGTTTTACTATAACAAAAGCTATACCTTTTGATGCAATGTTGAATAATACAGTTGTGACTAAGAATCCTTCAACTTATTAATTGGCTTGGAACATTTTGATCTGAAGCACATTTAGTAGCTCTTGTCAGTATGTTGACTGCCCCAAATGCAAAGTTCTTTACTTTCTGCAGTCCTAAGAGCTCCCTGAAATATCCCCATGTCTTGAGGGGACTGTCAGGGTTTTTTGTTTTCCCAAGAGCATCTTCTAGTTTTGTATATCTTTCTAGTGTACTGATTGTAGGCAAAGCTAATTTTCCTATATTGCAGTCATCTGTCCATGAGGCTAATGGCTGGAACAATTATTCTGGCTGGAAGGATGATTGTTTATAGAAGAACATGTCTCAGCATTAGGCCATCAAACCTAACCAAAGTAAGTGTTGGTGCAGCTTGTCAGTGGGATGTTATCTATCAATGTTCACTAAACTTGCAACTCTAAGTGTGCTTATTAGAAAGTAAGCTTCGATGAACTCAGTGGGATATTTTTAGGCTCAGACTTTGAGTCTGTGGTTAATAATGAATGGTGAAAAGAATCCTTCCCCACAGTGGGTTGCTCTTGAAGACATTGACATTTTATGTCTTCTTTCTCCTTCATCCTTCAGCTCCTAGTTTAAATGATGTGTCATACAATGCAATCTGGATCAAAAGCCTGGCACATCTAAAACAAAAAACAAAACAAAAAAATAAAAAAAAACCCCACCAAATCAATGTCTGGGTTAGGAATTTGGATCCAAATCAAAAAGTTTCTGTTCTTTAGCCATTAGTGCACCCAGCTAACTGCTGGGAAAGACTGATGCTCAAAAGATAGAGGAAAATACCACCTGCTTTCTCACGCTGGTTTGTGTTTGCAGTCTCGATAAAAATGCAAGGCGGCATATGCAGAAACTGTGCGGAAACACCATTCACATGGTAATTCCTTTGTATCTAAATAATTCCTTTTCAGGTGCCTGAATGAATACCAGGCTAGCAGAAGGATTTTGGACATCCCATTCCTTCAGTTTGTTCATGGCTATGTTTAGCATCTTGCTGATTTTGAAGATCAAACATCACCTCTTTGTCTGGGTACTCAAAAATAAAGGTGGACTCACTGGTTCCAATCCAGTCCAAGTGTGTTTAAATAATGTTTGTTTGGATAACATGACCTCACATTAAATTAATCAAAACTGATATTTTGCTTGATCACAGGAAATGGCATTGTACCCCCCCCCATTATTTCTAGGCATGACTAGAATTAAATTCACTGATTTTTACTCATACCAAAACCTGTGTCACAAGTCAACAAAAGCAACTGAACAAATTCCAAACCAAGGCTCCCATCGCAATGAATAACATGTACTACAAAGTTTGCAATATAGGTTGAGGGATAACACGTGGGTTTAGGTTTGGGTGTTCTTCCTATTAGGTGGCTTGGGTAAGCTCCTTGGTTGGGTTTATGCAGCTCTACCCTTTACATGAACATACAGCCTGGTTTTCCAAAGTTGCTGGACACCAGCAATGCTCTTTAGTTTAAATGCAAACAGCTGGAATGAATCTGACCCATCATTTTATTTAGATATGAGATGCATCTGTTCATCTACAAAGAGCAGCTCACTATAACTTGGCCTGGAAGTACTGATAAGAAAAACATTAACCTTCTCCCCATGGGACATTAATTCTACATTAGAGAGGAAGCAATAATTAATTCTTATGAATGTAGTCTGTTTTTAATCTTGCTGAATCTATTGAAATGCTGATTCATATCACTGATGAGGCAAATATTGTTCTATCAATAGTTGCAGTCTGTATTTTACATGTGTTCTACACTGAGACAATATACTGTAAGCACAATAAAAAACAAAATAGGTAAGATCATGCTTAACTAAACGTTATAGTCCTGCTTATTTTACTGAGACAAATCCTTTTTTATACTACAATGTGTTTTGTATTACAACACATACATCTTTGGTGTTGGGGTTTGATATATTTATTTATTTATTTATTTATTTATTATTTCAATTTATATACCGCCCTTAGCAGAATAGCTCTCAGGGCGGTGAACAAACAAGATAAAATACAATATATCATAGTAAAAAATCACAAAAACATGTACAAACAAACAACAGAAAGCACAACAAAAACGAAATACAACACAAATTAAGAAGGATACATGTTAAAAGTAGAAAGATTAAGAAAATTAAAAGATTAAAATGCCTGGGAGCATTGCAGAAGACTACAGAAATTACTAATCTGGTAAAACTATTGGTTTAAAGAATAAAGAAATGTAAGGTTTATTACTACTGGGAAATAAAGTCATTCTGACTATAGACATGCATGTGGCCATTGCAGAGCTATGACACTCAAACTCACAGACACTATCTCTGACCAGAAAGGAAGAGGAAGGGAGGAAGTAAAGCCTGAGAAAAAAACAAACTAGTAGTAACCAAATAAAAAATCAGCAAGGGAAAAATAGGTTGCTTATCTGTCTATTGCTCCCCACTGGTTCAGATTACAGTGAAAGTTTGTTATAGCACATCTCAGTGCTTATTCACATGGTGATTTGCTGTATATCTGGTGCTACTTGCATCATCTTTTAATTTGCATGGTTCACATGACGTTGCAGGCAAGCAGAAGCTATCAGTTTTCCCCTTTAAATCCATATTAACCCAATCCTGATATAATCCCAAATAGAAGGAAAAAAGTGTCCACTTCGTATCTCTAGGGCTTGCAGGCACTTTGCTCCGATGCTCTTAGGTGGATGTGTCAATCGTTCTCCTCTCCATGCCCACTCCCTCCTCCTCCCTTTGTTCATTTCATATCCTCTGGGCTGAAGAGCAACTTCTGCCACTCTCTCCCATTTTCAAAGTAAGCCCTGGACAAGAAAGGGGTGGTGGTGGAGAGAGAAAGTCTGGAGAAAAAAATTAAAGTCTAAATTACTCACAACTTTTAAAAAAAACAACTGTCCCTGTCTCCATGTTATTATTTTGAACAAGTGAGTTTATTATTTTCAAGCGATGGGCTCTGTTTCCAGAGTATCTAATTCCCCTTTCTCACCCAGCCTTTTCCCCAGGATGCTTTCATTGTGAGAAGGGGAGGGGGTCTAGTCAATTTCATTGTTTCTTGCCAATAGCATGCTGAGGCGCTCTCCCGGCTTCATCCTTGATGCTGGAACAACTGCATGCCACTTGTGTGAATGGAAAACAGCAGATTGGATGCTACCATTGAGGAAGAAGTGTGGACCTTGAAAATCTATTATGCTGGTAAAAGCAGCTTCTTTAGTATGAAGTTAGGCTCCCCTGTGGATAAGCCCTCACGGTACTGGGGATTCAGATATATCGCAGATATGACCATGTTCATCGAATAAAATATATAGTACAGCAGTTTACACATATCTTTTAAATCACAAGGTCAGTTCTCACCCTTCCAAACTTTCCTCACTTCAGTGCCTGCTCCCCGTGGGGTTTCTATGCCATCAGCAGTTTGGCTTCTCTCTAGGAACCAGTAATGTACTCACTGGCTTTATCCCTTAACGGTGAGCCTGAGCTGAAATGCTTTTTGCAAGAAGGGGGTGGCACAATGGCTGGAATGCACAGAAAATGGAGTGCACAGAATGATATCTACACTAAGGGTTGTTCCTGCCAAAATGCTGGTGGCTTAGAAACCACACAGGGGGAATAGCAGGGAATAGCAGGCACTGAGTAATGGAGAGCACTGGTCTCTGTCTCTCAGAATTATTGAGAGAGTAAAAACTGGTGCATCAAAAGCCAGTTTATTCCAGAAATGTGGATTCCAGAAGGGGACAATAAGGGGCTGGATGAAAGAGAAAGAAAAGTTATGTGAGTTTGTAGACAACATCAAGGACAAGGTGGAGTTGCAGAGAAAGAAAATCAAGTTTTCTCAGAAGAGCAACATATACAACTGTATGTATATATGTTTCCTGCAGAAGCATTCTGAAGGAGTGCTAGTAAATGGAGTGATTCTGGAAGTGCAAGCAGTAAAATTCATTCAGGTACTTGGCAGAGATGACACTTTCAAGGCTTCTGATGGTTGGCTTTTGAGGTGGAAAGTTTGTCATGTACACCTTGAAGGTGAAGGTGCATCCGGTGCAGAGCTTGGAAAAGTTACTTTTTTGAACTACAACTCCCATCAGCCCCAGCCAGCATGGCCACTGGATTGGGCTGATGGGAGTTGTAGTTCAAAAAAGTAACTTTTCCAAGCTCTGATCCGGTGACATGAAAGTAGCAGCAGTTTCCGTAAATTCAAAGTAACTGAAGAGGGCAACTACGGCGATTAACAGCTGTACAACTGTGACAAGAAAGAGCTGTTCTTCAAACTGCTCCCAGACAAAATGCTGGACATTATCAAGAACCAAACAAGGTGGGCATGGAGACCCAGAAGGAAAGAGTGATTCTGTTGCTGTGTGCCAACAAGAGTGGCAACCACAAGCTGAAGCCATTGTGCATTGGCAAAAGTTGGAGGGTGTTTCAAGCATATCAACATGAAATTGCTGCCCATGCTCTACCACAGCAGTTCCAACACCGGGATGACGTGTGATATTTTCACCTCGTGGTTTGAAGAAGAGTTTGTACCATCAGTGAGAAGCCACTTGCATTCAAGAAAACTGGAACTGCTATTGGATCACTGTCAAGCCTTCAGCCAATGTCCTACAATCCAGAGACAGGAAAATCAAAGCCCTCTTTCTCCTGAAGAATACCACCGCATGGATCCAGCCCATGGATCAAGGCATCATTTGGGCATGTAAAGCTCTACTGCAGTGAATTGCTGGTCAGCACTGTAAACTCGCAAATGCAAATTCCAACTTTCTTGAAGGTGTTAACTCTGAAAGATGTGGCATACACTGCTGGCTTGGTATGGGGAAAAGTCAGTTCCATGAACATTGCCAACTTCTGGAAAAAAATATGTTGCAAGCAAGGAGGTTGTGGATGACAATTCAGAGTTGCGTGCAGAAGCATTTCCAGCACAGGAAGTGGAGATTGCTTGCAGTGCACTCAGGGGAAATCTTACAGCAAATGATCTGGCTGCCTAGGTTGAGGTGGATGAGGAAGTTCTGTTGGTATAGCTCCAGAGCAAGGAGGAAATTGTGGCTTCCTTTATGAACAGCAAGATGAACAAGCAACATGAGGCCAGTGACACAGGAAGTGAGTTGGACCACAATGATGAGGCTTCCTCTGAAGCAGCACCTAAAGTAAACACATCAACAAGATGATAAAGTGGTTGGAGTGGCAGAGTGATTGTTAGCACCTTCATCTACTGAGCAGCATAAAGAACTACATGCTGAGAAAACACTCTGCTCAGTTTCACCAAACCAAAGTGTCTGACTACTTCAAAAAGGGAAACAGAAGCCTAAAAAGTAAGCCTAAACTGCACCTTTAAAACCTTTAGAAGTACTTTACGGTAGTTTGCAAGTCATTCTGAGAACCTTTCAGTGAAATTTTCATTATAACATGGAACCCCTATAACACAGATGCATGCTTTGTCCCCTGATGCCTGTGTTTTAACAACATTTAACATATAAGCTACATATTTTACTGATGGATGCACTGAAAAGCATTAAGAATGTTTATTTTACATATGAATTGTGCACAAAATGTGTACAACAGAGTGGAACAGCATGGAATTGCATGCAATGGGACTCAATGGGATGGAGCAGCTTCATGACTGAGTACCAGTGAGACTTAAATGGGATGGAATTAGCTGTCCAGCCTCATGAAACAGTAAATTAATACATAAATATTTTAGAATAAGTACTCAAATAAGTAGATCCGCTAGCACAAATTTTATTGCCAACATTCACTACCAAAGATTTTGAGAAGAGACAGGGGCCAGATTATTTAAAAAACTTGTAACTCTGGGGCCTAGAAATGTAAAATGTTGAAGTCACAGAGAAAAACTCCCCTCTTCTCCCCTCCATTTAAAACAGCACATAAAATTGTATTATTTGGCATTTTGATGAAATTTACAGAACATTCCTATGCATGTTTACTCAGGAGTAAGTCCCATTTTATTTATTTGAGCTTAGTCCAAGGTAAGCATGCCCAGGATGTAAGCCTCAAAAGTAAAAAAATGTGTACAAGCAAAATTGTGAATATACCCCGTACGAGAGAGAGAGAGTTGCAAACTGCTGGACCTTGTGCTACCTAAGCACATGTTTTTGCCAACTGAGAAGTGAAAAAAGAAAAGAAAGAAAAGAAAATAGAAACCACTAGATCAAAGGTCACCAAAAGAAGGTAAGCAGCAATTCACAAGCAATGAAGCCCGTCCATATTCCTCTTGTGAAGAAGGAAGTATCTTTTGTGCAAAAATTCATTTTGGATTTGAGTGTTGTATGTACCTACAGGATAGGAGGTGGAATCATATTCCAGAGGCCAGGTCAGGCTCACAAAGATATTTGAAGTGGCCTGCTGGGGCCTCTTTCCCCCCATAAAAGTTAATGGAGAGATTGCTTTAGCTATTAACTTGCATAGGAGCAGAAAAACAAAGAGTGTGTATGTGTGGCGGGTATGTATGTGTGGCAAGCCCTTGGTCTCCTAAAGCTTCTGATAATACTCCCCATTTTCGGGTTCATATGAGGAGGTGTTTTAGGCTTTCCTCAGGCAGATCCCTCTCAGAAAGCTGGGTCATATTCCAAATAGAGTTTTCTAAAATACAGCCCGCAAGTAACTTAAACAAGCAGTTTGCTGCTTCCTAATCCAAACTCCAATGATTCTTCCACATTCTCTTCCAGGATGCAAATGGAGCCTTCCCAAGATTGAACTGCATGTAATTGCTTCTCCTTCTAAGCAGCTAAAACAGATTTATAAAATCACAAAGTTGGAAGGGATCATGTTAGGAATCATAAGGAAAAGCACTGAAAATAAAACTGTCGATATCATAATGCATTATTCAAATCCAGTATAAGTCCACAAATAGAATACTGTATACAGTTCTGGTCATCTTGCATCAGAAAAGGTATTGCAGAGCTGGAAAACACTGAATGAAGCTGAATGTTGAAAGGTTCAGGACAGACAAAAATACTTCACACAGAGCATATTTAGCCGTGGAATTTGTTCCCCCAAGAGGCAGTGATGGCCACCAACTTGGATGGCTTTAAAAGAGGATTAGATATTCATGAAGGAAAAGGCTATCAATAGCTACTAGCCAGGACAGCTATGTTCTACCTCCATTCTCAGAAATGATATCACTCTGTATACCAGTTGCTGGGAATCACAATTGGGGAGAGTGCTGTTGTACTCTGGTTCTGCTTCCAGGCTTCTCATAGGCATCTGGTTGAGAAGAGAATGCTGGACTTGGTAGGTCTTTGGGATGATCCATGAGGGCTTTTCTCATGTTCTTATGACCTTGGAGATAATCTAGTCCAACCACAATGAAGGCTGTCCAATGCAGGATGCAACCAAAGCATTTTCACAGACGGCAGTGAATGCCTTTGCTTCAGGTGTGGGGAACCTTTGACCCTCCAGATGTTGCTGAACTACAGCTCCCATTATCCCTGGTTATTGACCCTGCTTACTGATCTACTGTACTTAAATATCTTCAGCAAAGATGGACCCTCTACCTCCCGACACAATCTGTTTCACTGTGGAACAGTGCTAACCATTGGGAAGTTTCTTACAATGTTTAGTTGAAGTCTACACCCCTGCAACATCCACCTCTTGGTTTGAGTCCTGCCCTCTGGAGCCACAGGAAAAAGGCCAAGGCACAGAGGGAGGCTAGGGGGCTCTGAAGTCAAGGGCTTCAGAGAAAACCTCCAACAAATGGAAATGCCCACAAGCTTACTATTCCCAGGAGAGGCTGAAGGCTCTGGTCAGCATGGTCCAGAGGTTGAAGGCAGAGAAGATGCCTGTGGAGGAAAGAGACAAACCCCATCATGGGGTCAAGGTGGGAAGGATGAGTTTCAAAGAGTGTCTGGCTCGCCTGCAGGGCAAGAAGAAAGGTGAGATGATGGGCCCTTGGGAAAGACAGGCCGCTGGAGAAGTTGGGGGATGCAGGTCTCTCCCACGGAACAGGTAGAGGAAAGGGACAAGGAGGTGGAGGAAGAGAACAGCCTACTTTGCAAAAGAGCAGGCAACATGTCTTGGGAGGAGGAGGAGAGAGGCCAGCAAGGGGGAGGGCAAACACCCTGGGAGCAATGGGGGACCAAAGGGAAGGAAGAGGGGAGGAGGAATTGGTGGCAGCCAGGAAAGCATGGGGTCGGTCCTCGATTGGGTCGCTTCCATGGCCCAAGCACTATCAGGACTGCAGCAGGGGCAGACAGAGAGCAGGGGTGAGAAGGAACAGACAAGGCAGGTAGAAATTCTACTGAGCCAGCACAGTGAAGGGTGTGTGTGGCAGCAGAAGCAGAGGACAGGACAAGGGGAAGAACAGAGGAGGCGAGGAGGCGAAGGAGGCGGCACAGGCTCAGAAGGAAGTGGGTGGAGGAAATAGACCTCTGGAAGGGAGAGCTGGAAACAGCACAGATGATCTGCCTGATACGGCGGTGGAGCTTTTTGCCTCTCTTCAGGAAAAGATGGATGAAACAGCAGGAGGGGGAGGTCAGGTGCCAGGGAAGAGGGAAGAGGACAGAGCCATGGTGGTGGCTGCGGGTTGACCCAGGGAGGAGGAGGAAGGTGCAAGAGCAAGAGCTGGGAGAGAGGAAACAGCCAGGGCTGGAACAGCAGAAAGAGCAGCCAATTGCTCCAGTAAAAGTCTGCATCTGTGTTGGAATGACTTTTTTAGAGGTTTTTTAAGCTTTTTCAAAAGATGTTTTTAAAGATGTTTTGTTTTAATATGTTTTGCATTCTTTTGTTTTTAAGATGTTTTGGAGTGTTTTTACTGTTTGAGGTTGCTGCCCTAGGCTCCTTCTAGAAGGAAGGATGAGATATAAATAAAACAAATCAATAGCTACCTAAAAGTTAAGTCCGCTTTGGACATCCTTGGGCTAAAGGAGCACTCCTATGCCCACATCAGGCTCCACCAAGAGAGGAAGAAGGAAGGGCAGAAGCTGAACACCATCCAGCAGCAGCTGCACCAAGGAAGTAAGGAAAAGGTGGAGGCACTCAGGGTGGAAGTCATCACAGTAGGAGCTGAGGGGCCAACCATCCCTCTTGAGCACTTCAGGGAAGGAAGGAGGAGAAGGAAGAGGACACCGTTTGGGGCTTGTACCAGTCTAGTGGATAGGAGAACAATTGCTGAGCTGAGTCATAGGAGCCTCAAGGTATGCTGAGGATTGTGGAGGGTTACTATCAGAAACTCTTTGGAGGCGGACTTCCGGGAAGGGTGACTTAGCCTGTGCCTGCTTTTGAGACGGGCTCCTGCCTCAAAAGAAGCTTATTCAGATATATCAGTCAGATTTTTTCTTTTTTTTGACTGATTAAACTTCTCCCGGGTAGGGAGAAACGAAGAGATTAACCTCAAAGCCTATTTTTGTTGGGACGACCAGATCTCATTAATTTATGGGACGAGGTCCAGCCGACGAAGGTGGGACGGATTTTTAACAACAAGCTCTATCTGGAAAAGCGAACGTTCATCTTATCTTCTAAGAGAGAACGCACTAACAGGCAAGCACCCTTCTTTCTATATTTTTCTTTTACTTGACTTAAATTGTTGCTGTTTAAAAGAGATTTGCCAGATTGATCGGTTTTTGACATCTCACTGGGGAGCCATAACTTCTCTCTGCTACTCACTAATTAATAGCTTATCTCTGTTTTTGTTGCAAAAAGCTGTCCTGGATTTGCATTCTAAAGATATACACAGAAGAGGGATTTCTATTCCAGATTTTTATTTTGAAGAATATTATATTGTCTGAGACTACTCTCTTTTTGGTCTATTTTATTTTGACGAATCTGTTTTCTGACGACCGCCATTAATTGTTTCGATCCTGGGAACTGCATTTTGTTTACTTAAACATGGAGAGATAAGGCTGTCTGCTCTGTTTATACTGTGATGTCACCAAGTTTGGAGTATTAACCCAATTGTTGCTGAAATAAGAAGTGGTTTTCCTATATTTTTTTTTTAAAATGGCAATTAAGAAAGTGGCTGAGAAGCTGGAAATAACTATGTTTCAGAAAATAATGGATGAGATTGAGATAACGAAACAAAACCTGCGACAGGGTTGTAAGGAGCTGAAAATTGAATTGAGTAAAATGAAGCAGGAGATTAAAGATATAGGGGTCCCTGTGAGAGAGGTGACCCTGGAAGGGGTCCCTGTGAGAGAGGAGACCCCGGAGATTGGAACAAACGTGGAACAGGAAAAAGATTTGGAGTCTATGGACTTTAGAAACAAAATTTATTGTTTGGAGACACAGGAGATTAAAGACATAGGGGTCCTTGTGAGAGAGGATACCCTGGAGACTGGAACAGGGGTCCCTGTGAGAGAGGAGACCCTGGAGACTGGAACAGGGGTCCCTGTGAGAGAGGAGATCCCGGAGATTGGAACAAACGTGGAACAGGAACAAGATTTGGAGTCTATGGACTTTAGAAATAAAATCTATTGTTTGGAACTCAATGTTATCTCTGAAGAAATTAATGAAGATTCTAGAGATAAAGTTATCAATGGCATGGATAATCTTCTGGACTGGAATGATGTGATGGAGCCCAATATAGAGAAAATCTATGGAATTAACTGCAGCCATGTGACAATGGAAAAACTTTCAAGAGATGACCCAGTGTATTTTGAAAAAAAGAACAGAGATATGATTTTACAGCAGTATTTCAGCAACCTATTCAGAATGGATGGCAAGAAAATATTTGGGATAGAGGTAATTCCCATCAGACTCTTACTATATGACTATGGCTTTGACAGCAAGATTATTATGGAATACTGATAATGGAAGATTGGATACTGAAATTATTGGACTTAACAAGACTACTGAAGATGGAAGATGGAAAATGGAACTAATAGGGATAATAGAACAATGGCTACTGAAATTACTGAACCTAACAGATTCTGATGTGATGGATTAATTGAAATGTTTATTTTGACTATGGTTATGACAATAAGATTATCATAATTAGTAATGAGATGGATTAATCGATATGCTTATCTGGAAAAAAAAATTGATAGATATATTTCTTAAAGAATTGAAACCTCTCTTTGACTTTTTGTGGAAAGAATAAAGTAATGTTTATGAGATTTGATGATTAAGTAAGATAACTACTGGAGGAAAGTGATTTTATAATATGACTTAAGAGACAGGATTGTTATATATTATAGACTTATAACTGATTTGATCTTTGACAAATGGGAAGTCAATATTTTACTCTTTATTTTTTATTTTTGTTTGTTTTTTTTTTTTTTTGTTTAACTATTTTTGATTTTGTTTTTTGTCTTTGAATGTTTTATGATTTTGTCTTGTATGTTTTATGAAAATCTGAATAAAAATTATTGAAAAAAAAAAAAAAAGAAACTCTTTGGAGGCCAGGGCTGGCATGCCTAGCAAGATGACAAGGAGGTCAGTGTGGCGTATGGTGGTGGGATGGGGAGATCCCAGGGAACACAGGCATGGAGAACAGTCACCAAAGAGGAGTGTAGGAAGCCATCCAGGCAGGAAGGCGGAGGAAAGCCCTCCTGGCCAGGCTGGATCCCCTGGGAGTTCTACCACCATTTCCAGGATGCTGTCATCCCCATCCTGACTGACAAATACAATGAAGCCATGCAGAGGGGTGAGTTGCAGAGTTTCATGTGGGAGAGCTTCCTTACCCTGTTGGCCGAGAAAGGGGACTTCAAGGACATCAAGAACTGGAGGCTGATTTGTCTGTGCAATGCATTGTAAGATCCTGGCCAGGGTCCTGACTAAGAGGCTAATGAAGAAGGTGGGTTACATTTTGCACAGGGGCCAGATCAACAGGCTCCAGGGGAAGATTGTGATGGGCTCCCTGTGCACCCTCAGGGAGGTGCTGGAGGTGGTGAAACAAGGCATACATCACGTCCTTCGACCACGCCAAGGTCTTCAGTGATTGAGGCACAAATACCTGTGGGTGGTGCTAGAATAGTAGGTGGCACTTGCAGGCCTCATCAAGGTGGTGAGAACTCTTTATCGGGGGGGGGTGGCTAGGCCAAGAGTAGGTGGTGGGAGAGGCCCATCTCAGTCTGCTCTGGGGTCAGGCAAGGGTGCCCACTGTGCGCATTACTGTATGTCTTGAGCCTGGATCCAGTATTGTAACATCTGGACAGATGCCCACTTGTAAGAGGGCTGGGGAGGAGTGGCAGGGAGAGGGCACAGAAGGGGAAGCACACCAAGGCAATCCTGCATGCAGATGACTTCACCATCATTACTGGGAGCAGGGAGAAAGGGAAGGCCACCAGGGAGGTATTTTGGCATTACGAGGTGGTTTCAGGGGCCAGCATTAACCTGTTGAAGAGCAGAGCCATGGTCGTTGGGATGGAGGAGAAGGAGGAACAGCAACAGCTACAGGCCAGGCATCCAGGTGCTCACTTCCACAAGGAAAGAAGTAAATGCACAGGCAGAGGGGCAGGAGGGAACAACATTTCTGGTCAAGATTATGGGGGTCTGGTTTAGACAAGACATAGAGGCAGCTGTCATGAAGAACTAGGAAGTGAAGCTGGCAGGGCTCGAGTGGAAGATGGCACTGTGGTGGGAGTCAGCCCTGTCCTATGCTCAGAAGGTACACCTGCTGAAGATGTACTCGCTAGGGGCACTCAGGTTCCTGAACGTGGTCTACCCCCCACCCGAAGGAGTCATGGTCTGGCACAACACAACAGTTTTCAGCTTCCTGATTGGGCCTAACACTGCCCCATGAACAGAGCATCCAAATATCCAGATAGGAAGGAGGGAGGGCTGGGAATGGTTGCCTTGGAGGCCCACATGGTTGAGGCCTTTCTGGCCTTCAATCTTGGCAGGGCAGTAAAGGAGGAAGAACTCCAGCAGCCACAGGAGCAGAGTGGCTCATGCAGCTGGGGAGAGAGGGTTTGGCCTGCCTTGATAGCCACGTCCTAGGAGAAGCATCAATTCTTGGGCGCGACGTCGTGGAAGGGAGGGGGAGACATCAACCCCACCTGGAGCCAATAGAACCAAGCGGGAGTCATGCAGGGCTCTTTTCCCAGGAATCTGAAACAAGTGTGGAGATGGGTGATGACATGCAACATGTCAGCCAAGGTCACCCAGAGCGCTCAATCATGGGGCTGAAGTGAATGCAGCAGTGGCTCTACAGAGCCACCATGAGAAATCACCTCACTCGGGTGCACTAGCAGGAACTCTTGGGGAGAAGCCAGGAGGAGCAAGACTGGGAACAGGCTGAGGAGGGCAAGGAGAGCCACAAGGTCAAGAATATGCAGTGCCCAAGGGTCCTGTATGTGGACAACTATCAAGGAAGAGTGGAGACCATGTGGTCTTTCCTGCACATCTACAGCTTCACCCAACAGGTCAGGGTAAGGGTGGTTCAGGAATTGCAGGCAGGGCTGGTGCCAGAGGGTGGCCAGGTTGGATCCTGGCTGAGGGCCCCTGAGTCCCTTCAGGGGCCCCTCCTTGGGGGGGGTAACACTCCCTTCTGCCATCCTCGGTAGCGTCGGCTTCTGACCACAGATCTCAAGAGGGAGCTCCCAGACATCCCTTTACTGCCGTGCAGGCCCATGACTCATGCCTGCATGCCCCACCTACCTCTCCCTTGAAGTAAATGCTGGTTGCACTGCAGGCACAAGCCTGCCATCAATCAAGATGGCAGCTGAGCTGATGCCCCTGCTGCCATCTTGGTTGTTGGCAGCTATGCGCGCACATAGCACACACAAGTCCCATCAACCAAGATGGCGGAGGAGGCATCAGCCCCTTAGGGAAGCCTCAGGCATGTGCACATAGCACGGGCAGTATTCATCAAGGGAAAGGTAGGTAGGTGGGGCATGCGTGCGGGTGCCGGGGCCTGGGGCAGGCTGGTGCCCAAGGGCTCCGGCATGCCTGGCATCTGCCCTGATTGCAGATGCCTGGGCTGGTCCAACAATCGGTGGTGACAGAGAGGTTCAGTCTTGAGGGGAAGGGGAAAGAAGGATGGGGGAGCTGAATTGGGTGGGGGCCCTTGGGGAGCACCATGAGGTTGCTGAACCTGACACTGCTGTGGTGTCTGTGGGTAAACAAGGGTGTCACCAAGGGGGGGAGGACAACAGAGCAGCGAGAACAGCGGCTGCAACAGCAGCAAAGAACAGGCCAGGAAGAGAGGAGGAGGAAGAGGAAACAGGAGGTGACGGTGCTCTGTGCTTGGGTCCAGAGAACTATCACAGAGAAGAAGTGTCACAGCCTAATAACAAAGAAATGGGAGCCACCTGGAGGCGGCAGAGGGGGAAAACCCTGGCCTGTGCTAGGATTGGGGTGAGGTTTTATTTGGGGGGGTTGCATTTTCTTAGTGGGCTGGCTTTTCTTCAGAAAGGAAGGGGGTAAGGGTGGGAAGGAGCGACCAACTGCTGATACTAACACATCTTTCTTTTTTGCCTTTTTTGGTGTGTGTGTGTGTGTGTGTGTGTGTGTGTGTGTGAGAGAGAGAGAGAGAGAGAGAGAGAGAGAGAGGACAGTCTGGCCAGCTGGCCACAAAGCATCAGAAAGAGGTACTGAGCAGTAAGTGAGAGTATCTGGTTCTGGTGAGTGACGGCAAAGAGGAAGAAGAGGAGGCAGCAGTGGCAGTGAGAGTGGTGGGCTTTTTAGGGGGTGGTGGTGTGACTTTTTAAAAGTTCGGACTATCTGGTGTGCACAGTTTTCTTTGCAGACTGTCTGGTGTGTGCAGATGGTTGTTTCTTTGGACTGTTTGACACACAGAGTTTTTAGGAGGAACAGCACACACAGGGGCAAAGAGTGAGAAGCCCCGCGGAGATCAGAATGGGAGGTTGGTGGCAATGGGCGGGGATCCCTGTGTGGCTCAGAGGCGGGGCGGAGAGGCAAGGGGGAGAGGTCCAAAGGTGGGGGTTCTGGTTGTGTGCCAGGGACATCTGAAGAGGGATAGGAAGGTGTGGAGGGGTGGGACTGTGTGGAGGGGCCATGAAGGTGTGGAGGCAGATGCGTCTGTAATGGTGGTAAGGTGATTTGTGTGACAGTGTTTGCTTTTTGTTCTTCATGGTGCCAGTGATCTTGCTTCAATAAAGCCTGTACAAAACCCTCTTCTAGACCCACTCTAATATGTCAGTGTCGTCTTTAAAATGTGTTGCTCAGAACTCGGCACAGTACACCAGCTACGGCCTTACCAGGGCAGAACAGAACAAGTCATTTGTTTCTTCAAAGGCTCAGAAGCAGGCCTTTGTTTATATTGATTTCCAAAGCCATGAAATTACTTCCACTTTCCCCCTCTCTAAAGCTACATAAACATTGGGCGATGAAAAAGAGATGGTGAAAATTTTACCCGAAAGATAAAAGCAAAAATTACTGATACCTGAAGTGCTTAATCAGCTATACAAAGGCGAATATATATATTGATAGTGTAAAAAAGTGTCCCAGTTTTAAACTGTCCAGTTAGAATTCTCATATTGAGATCAATGTGTTTATTTCCATAATCTAGAAAATATAATCTGTTTGAAAGGGGGTTTCCTCTTTTAGATAAAATCATCTCCACATTCTAAGATCTATTTTAAAAAATGTGACATTTTGTTGTTTAGAGATGTCTGTGTGTAGAGACTGTCAAACATGCCTAACTGGTAGAAAAGCATATTTTCCTCTGTGTAATTGGGCCCACCTCATTGTAAACTGCCCATGGATGCCATCTTACCGTCAGTAAGCACATTACTACCCAGGATGAATTATATATGAGGATATGGTTTTTAGCAGTTGAGGCATTGTGGTGGGAGATAGTTCTCTGGCTCTCCATCCCCATGTGAATAAAAAGGAAGAGAGTATATTTAAATATCACATCCCATGGCTTTTTGTGCCTTACGGGTTCTTTTTTTTAATTTAAACAACAATAATATTTCAATAAACAATATTTGTGGATTACTGCAATTCAGGACTGTCCTGGCAAAAGCTTGTTTTAAAACTGGTTGAGTAAGATTTCCTAAGCTACTGTCTGAGGCAAAATACATTACCTGTAACAAACAAGCTTTTGGAAATCTTTGAATGGTGCTGTTGCTAATCCGATGGAATAAGACAAGATTTAGACCCTGATCCTAAGAACTTCATGGTGAGGACCGGGCATGCAGTGGGGCTTCTGAGAGTCCCTTTCTCAATTTTGGGAACTGTGATCTGAGCCACAGGACATGACCCACCCCACCCTTGGAACTTGGAATAACTTCAGAAGGGATTACTGGTGCAGGGGGTGGGATCGCTGCTAGGAGACAACCCACCCTATAGAAGCCTTGTTGTACTGGATGCAGGACCTTGTGCATGTTTCAAATGCTGTTTAGATCACGGCAATGTGCTGCAAACAGCATTTGAAAGTAAGCAGCCTTACCCAAAGTGACAGCGACTACTACATTTTCTGATTCCAAATGTAAGAAAATTAATGTGCCAAAAAAGTGCCTACTATTTAAAGTCGTCTTGCTCCAGACATTTTTAACAACTGAGATTTGCAGCGGGTAGACCACTGAAGTGTCTCGTCATTAAATTATGAACTGTACATTAGAAACAGATGTAGTACTGGAAGCCTTGCATGACAGTGCAGTCTTCAAGTGTTGGCAATTCCATTGCTGCTAAAACAGGAAAGTGGAGCATGACTAACAGATCAGCTATTCTCCCTAGGACAAAGAAATGAGAATTGTGGGCGCTTACATCAGTGGGCTTCAATGTCACAACACCACTGTTCCAAAGACCAACACTTAGCTATGCTTTATATCTCCTGAGCCTAGTAGGCTGCAATTACTATTAAATACCAGAGCATTGTAACATACTTAAAATGAGAAAGGGAGATACGCCCCCCCCAAAACCTTCCCAAACATTACATTAAAAGCCATTTGTAGGGCTAATTATTTTGACAAAAAATGCTGCTTTATGCTCCTGTTAATGCAAATGGATTTTAGTATCATATTTCATTTTATTTAAAACATTCATACCAGCATCCAAAGTGGCTAACAACTAATTAAAATAAATCAACAATAAATCTAAATAGAAATTAGCATGGTGCCAAGCAGCTTTCTCATAGTCCAGAGTTCAAGTTCAAGTTCCTAAAAGCTGCTTAGCCTCACACAAAGGCTTGGCCTTAGTTCAGCAAAATATTTTGCTTTCTTTTCTTTGAGCAGGATGCACACACGTGCACAAACACACACACACTCATTACACACATCTCCCCCCAAAGGGTGGGGGGATAATTTGGCCAAGCTTTAGTTATAATCTAATAGCTGCAGAGCAGACTATAGCTGGGCTAAGAGCATCTATATCTAAAGACATAATTCTGTAGAAGTAACTCCTATTGAAAAGGGCTGTGGTTCAGCAACAGAGCACCCGCTTTCCATGCAAGAGGTCCCAGGTTCAATCCCTAGCACCTCCAGGTAGGGCTGAGAGACACCACATCTAAAACCTTTGAGAGCTGCTGCTGGCAGTCAGGTAGATCATACTATGCCTGATATACCAATGGTCCAACGTGGTACTTAGAACCAATGGCCTGACTCAGGGCTCATCCAGATGACTGCAAAATGTGTGCCCCCCCCCATGTGTGTTCATTATTTTTTGGTCGTCCAAATGACGTCTCGCGCTGTTATGCATTTTCGCAGGTTAAATCCGCTCCTTGCGATACCAGCAAAAATGTGATTTGCTGTTTAAAATCGGGAATCATCCACTGTGCCTTCAGGAGTTAGGATGCAATACCGCGGACTTTACAGCTGATGGGCGGTTCTTGGGTGTTTCCCCTTGCCCCTTCTCCTCATTCCAGCCAATCATGTATCTGCATTTTTGCGCATGTGCGAGAATAAGCCTGGGAAAATTGAACCAATCATCGCAATGGTGGGGTGTTGGGGGGAGTCCGCAACTACTGCGCAGATGCATTTTATTTTTTGCCAGCCTGCAAACTGGGCGGCCGCTCTGGGTGAGATCTGCAATGCACAGCAAGTGAGAAAGGGGTGGTGGTCGGTTTCAGCCTGCCTCTGGAAAGCTTTGTCAATTTCATTGTACTTGCTGGGGGTTTTGCTTCAAATCAGAAAAGCATACACTCTTTTAAGTGTAATATGGCAAATACAAACTTAGAAAAGGGCTTCTGGTCGGTTTCAAGGCTGCTCCAGAAAGCTTTGTCAATTTCATTCTCTGTGGGAAGGAAAGGGAGAAGGGGAGGGTGACACATTTCTTGCTTTTCTGGAGAAATAAGTGCAATTGCCAGCATGTGTATCTCCTTAAATATCAATAAAGGCAGAAAAGCATACATTCGTTTAAGTGTAATATCGCAAATACAAACTTAGAAAAGGGCTTCTGGTTGGTTTCAAGCCTGCTCCGGAAAGCTTTGTCAATTTCATTCTCTGTGGGAAGGAAAGGGAGAAGGAGGGGGGGGTGACACGTTTCTTGCTTTTTTGGAGAAATAAGTGCAATTGCCAGCATGTGTATCTCCTTAAATATCAATAAAGGCAGAAAAGCATACATTCATTTAAGCATAATATCGCAAATACAAACAAGGCAGGCGTGAAACCGACCAGCAGCCTTTCCTTCCGAGGCGAGAACTCCTTTACAGCCATATTGTGCTTTGTTGCAAAGGGGGAGAGGAGCATATGTAATTTTTTTGCTGACCAATTGGTTGATAGGGGGAGGTTTTAGAGGCGGAGGTTGGAAAAAGAATGTAGGGGTCTTACCGCTGCATGTGCGGGTGCAAAAAAGTGTGTTTTTTTAATTGGGAAAGAGCAAACTAAAAGGCAAAGTGAGGACTATCAGATGACAAACTGAATATGGAAACTATGGATTATCCCGCTCCGTTTGGATAAGCCCTCAATATAAAGCAGCTTTCTACATTCCTATGAAATCAGCAGTTTCTACTTCAGAGTGATATGTATAGAACAGAGAGCCCTGGTTAAATAAAACAGTTTGAAAAACACCCCCTCTCCACAGTATAGGTAATGAAGCCAAATTTAGGAAGGTTCATATTGGTATGGAAATTAAACTGAAGTGATGCCCTGAAACATGTACATCTCCCTGCAGAGCCAATAAAGCATTAGTTTATACACTTTCCTCATTGCTTCTCAACATGAAGAGCATAATTACTCATTGCTATGAGTTTTAGCACTGCAGGTGGTAAAATTAAGACATGCTGTGCAGTCATTTCTATATTGCACCAAGGGAGCTGAATACCACATGAATGAATACAGTGCATATAACAAAATCTTTTATACATACATACATATATATATAAGGGTATTTTAATAACATTCACAATTGTCAGGAAAACTTTCATTAAATGTTATCCTCTAGAAGAAGATTTGTTGCTTGAAAATATGTGGAAGTTATCAATTGTATTACTGGTCTCTGTCTTCCATAGATTTTGATGACATACTCTTGGAGAGAAATCTCTGTAATTTTTAGTAAATAATTGGAGGTTTTTTTTATCAAGTAGCAAATGTCTTAACTTCTTTTTTATTATTGCATGAAAAGAATGTACTAAAGTGTTTTAGCTGTTTTGGATTGTTTTTCAGAGGTATATTTTAAAGGTATTGTTGCACGCCACCCCAATCTCCAAGGAGTGAGAGATCTCCAGGGGTCCCTGTGCTTGCCCAGGGTTTGGATTCCTTGGGAAGAAGGTCAGCAGAGGCTGTGGTGTCTTTATGAAATATGATTTATTTATTTACACACATTCCAACCTGAACTTAAAGTGGAGGGGTTCAAAGCATCAGCAGTCCAACAGATCTTCCTTTTCCATCAGGCTTACAGGAGGCATCCAACAGCCATGGTGCAGAGAGCCAGCCTCTTTGAGTGTCTCCAGTTCCCAGCCTTTCCTCCCACACAACTAAAACACAAGCCTCTCTTCTGGCCCCAGGAGGGGTGGGTCTCTCCTGAAGAGTTTCAATAACAACAGGATCTCCCGGCCCCATTCGCCGGTTAAAGGGCACTTGATAGGCCCATTAGTCCACCTGGCCACTCTATTAGACTAACAAAGGAGACTCATCTGACCAACACAGCAGGTTTCTCAGCTGCAGAGCCCACCTCCAGGTGCAGAGTCCCAAATCAGAGACTGGAAAGGGGACTCATAGAAATCATCTATCTCAACCCCAAACCCATAACAGTATAGTTTATGTCTAACTGTGAAGTTAGCATTCTCAAGCAGGGAGCAATAACGAGGGATTATGTATTTTTGTTCCTTCCATTCAATTTCTAAATATGTCCATTTTTTGTTCAAGAGGGAGCACTGATCTTTGCTTTCCCCTCTTCTCATGACAGCCAATCAGAACAATGGAGACAGTTGTATAAGCCAATGTGTCTCTTGAAGACTATTAAAGGTCAGTAGCGGAAGAATCTGTCAATTTCAGTTCTCTGTTTGTTATTTTTCCAATCTTAAATTCAGTTCTCCACATTTCTTTAGCAATTTGCTATTTTTAAAAAACAAATTCTTCTGAAAATTCTTTAGTGCAAATTTCTCCCAATAAACACATTTTTGTATGCAGTTTTGACTAATGTACACATTGTTGCAAGCAATTTACACTAATATAGTGCTTTATGTATGTTATTTTCACTGACATATTCATTTTATGCACACTTTTACCCAATATATGCATTTTTTAGAAACATTGTTTGGTTTTGCATTGCAAAACTTGGATATGTGCAAATTTCAAAGAATGGCTGTGTTTCAGTTCTCATTATTTTTTCAGAAAATGCAAATTTGATCGATTCCGGTTTAAATGTGAACTGAATCAAATTTCTCCCCCATCCCTAGTAGCACACCATCCTTTTTGATTGGCTTCCTGTTTTCTGAAATCCTTCCTTTGTGGGTAATCAAGTATGACACTGTCTCATGTGGGCTTGGATTTCTTGTATTTCCTTCACTGTATCCTCTGTCAAAAAAGAATGGTTTTTTAAACTTAAATCTGGTTATAAGAATGATACTAGTTTTATTTTGCATTTGGGAAACTCAGTGGTTGTGAACCATTTCTATTCCTGAATAATTTTCACACTTGTTTAAAGTTTTAAAACCAGGAAAACGGAGCAAACTGAAAGAAATCATAGAATCATAGAATTGTAGAGTTGGAAGGGGCTTATAAGGCCATCAAGTCCAACCCCCTGCTCAGTGTAGGAATCTAAATTAAAGCATACCCAACAGGTGGCTGTCCAACTGCCTCTTGAATGCCTCCAGTGTTGGAGAGCCCACCACATCCCTAGGTAATTGGTTCCATTGTCGTGCCACTCTAACAGATACAAAGTTTTTCCTGAAGTTCAGTAGAAATCTGAGTTCCTGCAACTTGAGCCCATTATTCTATGTCCTGCACTCTGGGATGATCAAGAAGAGATCCTGGCCCTCTGTGTGGCAACCTTTCAAGTACTTGAAACGTGCTGCCATATCTCCCCTCAGTCTTCTCTTCTCAAGGCTAAACATACCCAGTTTTTTCAGTTTCTCCTCACAGGGCTTTGTTTCTAGTCCCCTGATCATCCTCATTGCCCTCCTGTGAACTCGTTCCAGTTTGTCTGCATCCTTCTTAAAGTGATGTGTTCAGAAATGGATGCAAAACTCAAGATGAAGCCTAACCAGTGCTGAATAGAGGGGAACCATACTTCCCACAATTTGGAAACTCTTCTTCTGTAAATGCAGCCTAAAATAGCATTTGCCTTTTTTGCAGCCACATCACACTGTTGGCTCATATTCAGCTTGTGATCAACAACAATCGCAAGATCATTCTTGCTAAGCCAAGTATCCCCCATCTTATAACTGTGCATTTGTTTTTTCCCCCTTGGTGTAGCACTTATCCCTGTTTAACTTCACCCTGTTGTTTTCAGCCCAATGCTTCAGCCTTTCAAGATCACTTTGAGTTTTGTTTCTGTCTTCCAGGGTATTAGCTATCCCTCCCAATTACATATCATCTGTAAAGTTGATAAGCATTCCCTGCACTTCCTCATCCAAGTCATTAATAGCAATGTTGAAGAACACTGGGCCCAGGACTGAGCCCTGCAGTACCCTGCTCTTTACCTCTCCCAGTTTGAGGAGGAATCATTGATAAGCACTGGTATAACCACTGATAAGCTCTCAAGCTGTTGCCTTGAAATGAAGTGCTGTAAAATGTAGGGACAGGCTTAACTAGCCGACAAATGCTTTCACTCATGAGTTTGGGTCACTTACAAGTATGGGGCCCACTATCCAAGCAATCCAAGCATCTACTTTGTGAGTGTTGATGGTTTCTCTTTGAAATACTGAATGGTGAAATACCTGGAGGAGTGAGGCAGATACTTTAAGAATTTAATCAAAACTCAAATACATAGGATTTTGTCAATTATTAATAACATCCTTTGTTCATAAATATTGCTCACTTACATTTACAGCTAACACTGGATTTTTTTATCTTGTTTATTAGTAGTAGAACATCTACCATTCACGTAGCCATGGTGATCTATTGATGACTTAGAAATCTCTTTCCTTTTTTTGTATTTGTTTTCTATAACACTCCTGAATATAATGGATTAAAAGCAGAATGGCTTTGTATTTACCTCAGCATGAGGAGTACAGTAGCCATTTTGTCTAGATCTTGCTCAGATCTGTCAAGCTCCTGAATAAACTTAATTGTCTTGTATTTTACAATGGAAGAGATGAAGCACAACAGCTCACATAAACAGGGTGTAATGGTAATAGCCAATTTAAAGGTTCATTAAGAAATACCAGTGGTAGGACTGTAAGCCTCAGCTTCTTATTACCCAGATGTGAAATGACAGAAATTAAATGTTCAAAGAAAGTGATTCCTAAATACCAAAACAAACCAGAAGGGGATTTAAATGACAAGGTTGTTCCAGAGTTTAGGGAATATGCAACTTATTGGTGCATAAATATTATACTACACATATTTTGTTTAAAAAGTGTATAAAGGATTTGTATAATAATAATACAAAAGGGGTGACACAAGGGCAATAATAACTATCTTTATTTGTTGCATAACTCCCATATTAGCATTATTGCTACTCTATTAATCATATTCTTAAAGTGGTATAAAATTTGCTGCCTAAAATGGAGATCCAAATCGTATTATCTGACAGGTTTAGCTACAGACGTAGAGGCAATAAGATGGCGAAAGCTGATCTCTCATTGGGTGCCTCCTTTCAATTTCCAGGGTTTTACACCCTCCCTTTCCTTCTTTAAGGGATGGCAGGAATATTACGTTGGCCATAGGCATGCTACAAAGTATGGTCTGCTGATAGGGAGTGTTTCTGTCTGGTTCATAACGCTTGCAAATACCATGTGGTTCATCTCATTACATTGTGATTATCCACAATCCTTCAGCTGCTACTGGAACCAAAGAATATGAGCTGGGAAAACTGGGAGGTATAGGCAAGCCACATGGCAAATAATATCTGAAAGGATTATGGGTCAAGTCGGGAAGCCATAGCTCAGTGGTAGAGCATCTGCCTTGCATGCAGAAGATCCTAGGTTCAATCCCTGGCATCTCCAGATAGAATTGGGAGAAACTACTGTCTGAAACCCTGGAGAGCCACTGTCAATCAGTGTAGACAATACTGAGCTAGATGGACCAATGGTCTGAGGCAACTTTCCAATAAGGCAGCTGTCTTTGTTCCACTTGCTGTCAGAAGCCAATTTTTGTCAGTATTCATATGGAGATCATATCATGTGTTAAGGCTTTAAGAATCTGTGTCCCATCTTTGTACCTTTTCCATTCTTCCCTTTACATTCTTCCCCATGCTGCGCCATTGTTGCTACTTCTGCTCGCCTTTCTTTTCTTCCTACTGCTTCACTGTTGGTGACTAGCAACTAGCACTGAGGGCTACCTTCAGAGATGGCATTATGGCCAAAAGTCCATTCTATTGAACAGATTTGCTGGGAGGCAGATGGATGAACAGAACTGAGTTCAGAGAGGGGCACAAACTGACTTGCCATTTAAACAAAAGTCTTAATTTCTACAGTTAGGAGAGCTCTGTATAAATAAATAAACAAATAAGTGATAGATCAAAGCTCCATAGTATTATCATCTGAAAGTGATCTAATAATATTAAATAAAATTATGAAAAGAAATACAAGATAAATGATCTAGCCACACCTTCAGTATCTCAGATGACTGAGTGGGTATTTGTGTATAATTACATGTATACTCCCTGCCCAGACCAATGTTCATTTGAAGGTCTACATTGGTTTCTGTATCTCCAGTCAATTGAGAGAACCACTGTGCATGAACAAGTGTACAGGAATACCCCACATTAACATACACAATGGGACCAGAGTGAGTATGTAAAGTGAAAATGTACTTAAAGTGAAGCACTACTTTTTTTTCACTTATCGATGCATGTACTGCATTGCAATCGTCATATATGGGCATAACTGATGTAAATAATGCATTTATAACTAAAATAAACATAAAATAAAATAAAATAAACCCTTTAAGAAAAAGGGTAAGCTTACCTTTAATGTCAGCTGGCAGATGCGAAATGGATGAACGAAAATTTGCATGTATTGTAGGAAGGATGAAGGAGAGGGCATATCTTCTATTTCATAAGTCGAGTCATCAAGGGCTAGACGCCTTCTTGCTGGCAATTTGGATGGACTACTTGAAGTAGGAGTAGGGCTTGGGGCTGATGTCGATGCTAGAGATGGACTTTCAGTGGATGTTGATGGTCTGGGAGATTGACTGGGTGCTGCTGGACTTTTACGAAAGTAGATGTCTAAGGAGGTTTGAACTGTAGCTCTTTTCTTTGCCCTGTAGATTTCTTTGTAACAGGCATAAGCCCCCAAAATGTTAGCATTGACTTTGGAACTTCTTTCAAAGTCCCTATCATGCTTTTCAAAAAGAGCCATGGCGCTATCAAGATGACAGAAAGCTTCCAAGAGAATTTTTGAAGTTAGGCCGTCAGGCTCTTCCATGGTCTCATCCTCATCCCGCACATTTTCTTCTTCTCTCTCCTCTTCAAGTTCCAGAAGATCTTCATTGCTGAGAGGTTCAGTATGGGACACCAGAGGTTCAGCGACATCTTCTGGCTCCACTTCCAGCTCTAACTGCTTTGCCATCTCTACAATATTTTCAGCAACATTAGCTACAGGATCTTCAAAGCCTTCGACATCATCAACTAACTGTGGGCATAATTTTTTCCAGGCCCCTTTCATTGTTGTTTCCTTTATGTCATTCCAAGCATCTCTTATAGTTTTGATGCAATCCAAGATGTCATAGCTTTTCCAGAATTTCTTTAGGACTTCTTGCCCTGTTCCCTCCTCATTGTCTATTGCTGCAATACACTTAATGAAGGTTCTTTTCAAGTAGTTCAACTTGAAGGTGGCTATGACACATTGATCCATGGTCTGCAGGAGTGAGGTGGTAATCGGTGGTAGGAATTCCACTCGAATGTTAGGGTTCAGCTCATCTAACGTTCGAGGGTGGCCAGGAGCATTGTCTACAAGGAGCAAAATGTTAAAAGGGATATTGTTGTCCTTGCAATAGGCTTTCACCTCTGGTACAAAGCAGGTGTCAAACCAATCTTCGAAAACGGCTGCAGTCACTCATGCTTTTCTATTAGACCTCCAATGCACTGGAAGTCTAGTTTTAATGTAGTTCTTCAAAACTCTAGGGTTTTGCCAATGATAAATTAGCATAGGCTTTAGCTTTAAGGTACCAGAGGCATTGCCACCTAACAGAAGGGTTATTCTATCTTTAGCTGCCTTGAAGCCTGATATTGTTTTCTCCTCTCTTGCGATGAAGGTTCTTGCAGGCATCTTTTTCCAGAACAGCCCAGTCTCATCCACATTAAAAACTTGATCCTTGGAGTAGTCTCCCTCTTCAATAATTTTGGGATGGTCGCGTGGATACCTTTCTGCAGCCTCAGTATCTCCAGCAGCTGCCTCTCCTTGCACTTTGACATTATGTAGGTTAGACCTCTTCTTGAACCTATCAAACCATCCACGGCTTGCAACAAATTCGGCACCCTTCACTGCCTCACCTTTCTTAGCCTTCAGGTCATTGAATAGGCTTAAGGCTTTATTTTGAATCATTGCCTGGCTTACAGGAACCTGGCGTGCAGTCTGATTTTCTATCCAAACTATTAAGAGTTTCTCCATGTCTGCAACAAGGCTATCCCTTTTTCTAATTGTTGTTGTGTTAACTGGCGTAGCACTCTTAACTTCTGCAAGAATTTTTTCTTTACTCTTCATGACCTTGTTAACTGTAGTTTGAGTGAAGCCTAGCCTTCGGCCTGTCTCAGCTTGAGAAACACCTTCATCAGACAGTTTAATCATTTTAAGCTTCATATCTAAGGTGATAGATTTATGACCTTTCTTTGCATCTGCCATTATGTACAGTACTGTACTACTGTACTACCGTACTGAACTGCACTGTACTATACAGTGTGAAATTGTGAAGCCAAACAATTGAAGGCAAAGGAAAACAATACCAATACCAAGAGGCACCCCCCCACACACACACACTATTGGGAGTCACAAGCCAGCAGTGGCAAAAGCCAGAACTAATGATGGGCAGAGACAGAGAGGAAAGTATTCTGGATTAATTAATTCAGAATAAAGACTGCCCTGCTTCAATTTTCACTAGGGTAAAATTCCCAATCCTATGCAAGTCTACTTAGAAGTAGGTCCCACAGATGATATTTTAAAATTACAATACTGTAGACCAAAGAAGTGAACACAATTGTGTTTTTTTCTGAACTGGGGGGGGGAGGGAAGTCATAAAACTAGATTTTTTTATTATTATTATTTTGTATCAATCAATTAAAGCAGGAAAGGAAGATGGGACAATGGGGGACAATGGAGAGGTATAAAATGGGACAATGGAGAGGTAAAAAATGAAATCAGGGTGATCTACAGCAAAGAGCACGAGGTGCCCCCCCCCCACACACACACACTGCCACCACCGACCTAGGCCAGGGCAGGCAGAGCTCCGATCGCTGTTAAGTACAGTAGTAAATGTACTGTAAAGAGTACTGTACTTAAATGAGAACCTTCAGGTCAGGAGTCTCTCAGATAGCTCTGATCGCAAGTCAGGAGTCTCTCAGTGTCCATAAGTGCGAAGCGCGCATATGTTAAGTGGGGTACGGTGGAGTATGAAGCATGTCCATACTCGCGAGGGTCCATAAAATGAAGGTCTGTAAAGCAGGGTATTCCTGTATGCACATTAGGGATGGGATCCATTGGCTGTTGCCCGTTTGAAAGCATTTTTATTTATTTTATTTATTTGTTTCATTTTTAAACCGCCCATAGCGAATAGCTCTCTGGGCGGTGTACAAAAAGACGATTTTGTCGACCTAACAGGCTGCTATTGATAAACATTTGTTCTTTATTCACAAGCAGCTGTTTTTACCAATCCATGTGGGTTTTTTGCTTGGAAAAATATCAGTATTCATATCCATATTTGTAAAAGATATCAATATTTTTAAAGGAAATATTGATAATTATCATCCTTAAAATTGATATATTATAGGAAGATTTTTTTCTTAAGTCCATTTTCAAAATTAGCCACAGAAATTTACTACATTAAAATCTGATCCTCAACTATTGCGAATAAGCAGATTAATGGAAAATCCGAATTGGGAGGAATTCTAGCACATCCTCCATGCACATAAAATCATGCAGACCTTTAAATAAATATTTGCAGATCTGAAGTCAAGATAGTGCATGCAAGCCTGTTCCTGCCTACACACATTCACTCAACCGAGATCGAAGTTGTGGAAGATTGCTGTTGTTCTGAAACAGGCACAGAGAAGTAAAGGTCTTGTGTAAAGGTTTACCTGGTGGGATCTCTTTTTCAGGAACCTCGTGTAATGAATCTGATCATTCCTGCTCTCCAGTTGTGTAGGGGTTATCTGGACATGTGCAGAATGCTGAGAACCCTGTATTAGACTAAACTGTCAAGATTTGCTGGCCTCTCAATAAGTCATACTTCACCCTCAGGATGCCTCAACAAGAATCACATAATTTGACAGAGGTTTTTAAATAGCACCAGGCCTTGTCTTGGAAGCCTTTTCGATCACAGCACATTTAGAATTTGTGACCCTTTGTGAAATTGCTTCTTTTCCATACATTGAAGGTTTTTTTCTTTTCTGAAAATGATCATATCTATCACTCAGGGCCATCTAATATAGATGAATCTGCATGTGGGGAAAGTGACATTTTTGTAATGTGAAAATAGGTAAAAGTGTATTTTCTGCCCTAGATATTTGGATCAAGTATCCACTATAAATATCCACTAACCTCAGAGAACATTTTAGGTGACCCTGTAGGGCAGGGGTAAGGAATATTTCTCTGCCTAACAGCTGCACTCCCACATGGTCAACCGGCTGGGGGCCAAATGCCAGTGGTGGTAGGGGACACAGCCAAAAGTGGGTGGGATCAAACAATGGATACAACCCTTTGCTTTATACAGTAGGCTACAATCTTGCCCCCCCCCAAAGCCAGAGGTTTCTCTACTTCCCTCTCACCTCTTTATCCAGGCAAGTAAGAGGGATAATCACAGCTTCAGGCAGGGAGAAGTACTGGAGGTGGTCATGGAGCAAAGAAGGTGAGGAGCTGTGGAGGGAGGTGCATGGCCTGGGCAGAGTCTCAAGGGTTGCTCTGTGGACCAAGCTACTCCTATGATTAGGTACAGTGGAATGTAGGAAGCTGCCTTATACTGAGTCAGACCAATGGTCTGTCTAGCTCAGTATTGTCTACACTGACTGGCAGCAGGAATTGAGGCAGGATTCTCTCCCAGCCCTAACCGGGAATGCTGGGGATTGAACCTGGGATGTTCTGCAAGCAAAGCAGATGCTCTACCACCGAGCTACAGCTCTTCCCCTGGGTGGCCACTTTAGGTGACAACCTGTGGGGGAGGGAGTGGCAGTGAAGTGTTGTGGGACAGAACTGTACTCTGTCTCTCCCTGCCCCCAACGCAAGCTTACTGTCCTCCGGCATGATGCAGAATGCGATCCCATTCCTGGTGGCTTCAGTATGTGGAATAAGGGAGAATCTTATTATTTGCCTCAGGCAGCCAACTCTGTCTGTGGGGTGCAATGGAAATGCTCTCACTTACTTTAGTATGGATTGGCTCAAGTATTTTCCCCCCAGAGTTTGAGGCAACTTTCCTCTCTCTCTCTTTATCCCAACCGCTTCACTATGTCTTTTTTCCCTACACATTTCCTTGTCTATCAATGTGACTTCCTTTCCCTTTTCTCTTACTATCCCCATTCCTCTTTTTTCACCTTTCCAAGTTCTCAATTATGCAAACACTTTCTTAGCAGCAGTAATCACCAGTCCACTAATTCTCTGCTCTACTTAATCCTTTCAAGAGGCAAGGCTGCCTGTCAACCATGGTGAGAGCTCCGAATAAGAGCAGCAGAAAACAGATTGCGAGGACTGCGGAATGTTTTGCCGTCAATATTGACCAGATGTTTTCAAAGTTGGACATGGGTAGAGTGAAAGAGAACAAGGGTCACATTTTGTACTGTCTCCTCTTCCCTAAATATGTAGAATAGTTTATATAATATTTATAAAATCATTTTTAAAAAAGTGCCTTGAGAGGAACTCTGGAGTGATGAAGGAGCCTGCCGGATGCCTTGTTTTAATCAATCAAGTGTGAACGTGCTAATGAAAAACCAGTGCCAGTTCTAGAAACCACACACAGGCAAGACAGACTGCAAGAGATTTACAAGAGCAGCTTCTCAAAGCAGGCCAGCTCTTTGGAGGAGCCTCTGTGCGTGTGTGTGTTTTGCAATAAAAAATAAATAATACACATGAAAGAAATTTACAGCTGATCTTAGCCTTAGCTGGAGAACCAAAGTCGGTCCTTAGGGAAAGGATAGAGAGAGGAATCTAAGGAGGTGTAATATTTCACTGAAAAATTATTATGCAACTCTCTCTCTCTAGGGTTATCTCACTTGTAGATAGTGGGGGGGGAATTGTTTCAGCTGGGTTTTTTTTAACTGTCTGGGTTTTTTTACTGCCGAACTGAAAAAGGTATGAATTGTTGATTGACATTAAAAGCTTTAATAACCTGAAGCAGTTGCAGGACTAAATTTAGTGTTGGTGAGAGTGTGTGTGTAAAGAAACACATCTCCTTACTCATGAAATTCCCAAATGTTCACCATTTGGATAAAAGAGCAGCAGGGGACCAGGAGAAGTAGTAAAACCACTTATTTTTTTCTTCTGAAAAATATCTGCTGGGGTAAGGGGTCAGTTCTAGCTGTGATTTGCAATATGACCCTCTGGAGAGTGCAGCTAATTAAACATGTGGCAACTCAACTGCTCAGTGGGGCAGAATATCGGCATCATATTACACCAGGGCAAGCTAGGATAGCCATTGGATAGGGTGTTGCTAGCCTTGGTTTTTGAACAGCAGAGTTGATTTACATCTTAACCATAGAATGAGTCATGAGGATTGTTTACACATTACACTGAACGCAGGTACAAGCAGTCTCTGCACATGTACAAGTGTCTGTGTGAAAGAGTGTACACCTGTTGATATGTACAGCTCAGCTATTGTGAACACAGCCTGTAGAGTTGTTGAACACTGCATGTGAATAACACAAGAGTATGGCTCAACAATCTGTGTACACAGATATACAGATCGTCCTCTCATTGAATGTAACATGAGATCACTCCCGTGATCTCTGTTTCTCAGATGCAGTCCTCTATCAGCAAACGTGGAATGATAGTGACAAATTCCACAGGGATGTAGTGCAGATGCAACGGCAACACAATGATTATCTGCCCTAAGAATTAGCAATTGTAGCCTGTGGGAACCCGAATGGTGTTGTGAACCGGAAGCAAAACAGGGACTCCAGCAGGGCTCAATTGGCTAGTGCAACTTGAAAATTAGTTGGACTGGAGAAGGCCCCATTAGACGTCAGCAAGCCAGAGAACTAAGCAGGATGCATGAGGAGAGGCCCATCATGCCGAGAAGATCCAGAAATCAGTGCAGGGAAGAGTAACACTGTCATATTTTTGTTTGGAATACTAACAGTGTAATTCCATGTCATACTTTCATACTATGTTTACCTTCAAAGCCTAGCTGCTGTTTTCCATTTGTAAAGCATGGCCTGCAGGGCATGAGCTGGCTGAGGGAGAAAATTTGACAGTTCCTGCACCCATTACTTTTTTCCTTCCACCAATTGTTAATTCCCTCAAACTGTACTCCAGAACTGTCTAATAACGTTTGGGAAAAGTGGGAAAGGACATCTTCACTGGAAATCATGTGCTCCTGACTTTGCTTTATAAGGGGGAAAGGAATGTCTGGGCTTTGAAGACTTATGAAAGAGGCCAAACAAAGCATCCTGCACTAAAAGGTAATGCTATCCATATCACTAAAATTGCCTGTAAGCCTCTGGTACTCAAAAGATGGGGCAGCCCTATCCAGGGATGTAAAGATCAGGAGAGGAAGAGGATCCTGCAGCCACTTTCCTGCCGGCAGCAAAAATCTAGCAGTTTGGTTACCCACACTGAATTTCTAACCATGGAGGTTGCAGAGAGACAAGGTGCTTTCAGTCTGTGTTGGAAAACTGCAATATATGCTGTTTCTGTTTTGTGATTTGAATAATTTATTTTCAAGTGTTATTCCCCCACCCCCAAATGTTATTCAGCAAACATCTTGAAATTCACTCTTATAATTTATTTCTGCTGTGAGACCTCAAAATATGGTTTTAGTTTATAGTCGACAAGCACTGCCATTTTCTTTTGGTGGGGTAGTCCTGGTGATAATTACAATAAACCAGATCGAGATCTTCCCCACAAGCTGATTGGGAGATCTTTTGTGGAGGCTAGGCTGTTTTCCATAAATCATCTTGAGATCTGGATCTCATTGTGAGACCCTAAAAGGAAAGTTTTCCCCAGAGATAATAAGAAATAGTTTGCTTTCAAGTTCACTCCATCATGGTTTTCACATTTTTATCACCATAATTTATTACCTAAAGGACTTGTGGCTTCTTTTGACCAAGAGAAAAACAGGAGATATGTCATAATTTTCATCATACATAGAGTTTCCAGGTGTCCTCTTTATGAAGAATACAGCATAATTCACATTATATCTGTATGGGCTTATGATTTCAAGGTGGTGATACTCAAGCCAGGGTTGGGAGAAGGGGAGCTGGGGCGAGAAACCATTTCAAACTAAATGATGCAATCACAGGCTGGGTTTAGTTAATACCAAGCCTCTAGAATATTTATGTAAAGCCAACCCTAGTGCATCTAGAAGTTACAATTTTTGATGGTCACTCCTAGTCTGAAGTTTAATTGTCAAAATTCTTGTATCTCTTCTTACAGCATGCCTTTATGAAGGTTTGCACTGATTGCAGAAGTGTGTTCAATACACTTCTGAATCCACTTCATACAATTGGCCTGGGATCCACACATGTCTCTGGCAATCCATATCCCAGATGGGGACCAGTTAGCGTTTAGGGTAGCATTGCTTATGTGTGTGATGGGTTCAGCTGGGCTTGCTGCTTGAGTGTCTGTCTCCTTCCACTCTTCCTCTTCTTGCTGGAGCGGTGAGCTTCTGGCATGAGCTGAAGGGCACAATCACAATGGTACTTATCCTGAGGCTCTCAGCCAGAGGTGACCAACCAGGGGGAGGTAGCCCCTTGGCATCCTAGAGAACCATACCACTTGAGAGGTGGATAACTGGGACCAGTTACGTCTCCAGTGCTGAGATGGTGGAGGACAGCAGAGAATCATGCTGATGTTTGCTTTGTGTCTGCTAACATATCTGTTTAAGCCTGCTTGTTTTGTGGTTGCTCCCAGTGTCGATGTTGATTATTTGTCATGGGGTAGGGTTGTTCAGTACCATGTATGGTACAATTGTGTTGTTGGGTGCTATTGGAAGGCAGTAGTTTTATACCCTCCAAGGTGAGAGCCTGCACTTGTATAAAAATGGGTGTCTCATGTGAGAGGTTGGTGGGGGAATATCTGATAGTTCAGTGGGTGTGGGACATGAGCCAATTCATGTGGCAGTAATGTGGATAGTCTGCTATTCTGCAAATGGTTGTGTGAATAGTGTGTTTTACATTGGTTAGGAGTTGGTATCAAGTTGCTTAGTAATTGTTTCCCAATCTCAGTTATATACACAGGGTTATTAAGGAGAAGTATATTCTGTGTTTATGTATTTGGATTTATTAATGGAAATAATCTGAAATTGGGCTTATTGTATATTCATGTATTTGGATGCTTTTGGATTTTCCTTATTGTAAACTGTTTCAGGATCTGTGTATAGTAAGCAGTCTATAAATGGACTAAAAAGATAAATCAATAAATATAATGCCACCATCGGCTCCATTCTGCAGCCAAATGATGCCATCAACTACAGTGCTTTCTCATTACTTCAGTGGATACATTTAGCTTGCCCTCTCCAGATACTGGCCTGGATTGAAACTGCCTGTTACGTGCAAGCAAGAAGGATTGATTTCTCCCCCCAGCTGCAGATCCTGAAAACATAGGAACACAGGAAGCTACTTTATATCAAGTCAGAATCTTAGTCTACCTAGCTAGTATTATCTACACTGACTGGCAGCAGTTATCCAGGGTTTCAGAGAGGAGACATTCCTAGCTCTAGTTAGAGATGCCAGGGATTGAACTGAGAATCTTCTGCATGCAAAGCAAATGTCTTAAGTGCAGTTCTCTCCATACCCAGATCACTTTTTGAAATTTTTATTGGAAAAGTCTACGTGAAAATTGGTACACCTTTTTGTGTGCACTTCACCTGATATACACATTTTCATATTCCTTTTATGCCTAATATACGCATTTTTGCAAGCTATTTCCCCTAATATCTGCTTTGTTATATGCATTTTTGCTTGGAGAACTGCACTGCAAGCTTTTAAGTGCAAATTTTGCAGAATAGCTGTGTTTTGATTCATGTATTGGGAAATGCAAATTAGATAAGTTCACACTAAAATGCAAATTGAAAGAATTTCTCCCTCATCCCTTTCTCAGACTACATTCGATCCAAATCACTATTTCCCATAATTAATCATTAAATGTTATGGCAGTCTAGGACAGCTTTTTAAGCCTTATTTTATGTACACCGATCAATTGAAAAATTCCTATGAATTTTCAGCCTCAGCAGCACCCATTATATAGAGTGAAAGTAAAGTGTTATGCACCCAAAGAATCCCAAAGAAGCAATTTGGGGCAACTGGAACAGTCTGACCTCTAGAATCTGCCCTAAGAAACTTTCATTTAGTACAAATATTTTGGATTTGATATGTGGATGAAACCAGAGTCCAGGCAAGAGTGAAATTTGAACCATTATGAATGAATATCTGCTGTCCAAACAGAAATTCTAAATTTGTGCACGTGATTAATAGAATGAAAGGTATAGTTCTTTCTTACCAACTGGTTTGCCAAGTCACACATTTTAGTCAGTGCCCTGCCAGTACATGTCTAATCTGAAACCACCAGTTCAAAGCAATTTCAAATGCTTCTCTTTGTTATATAAATTAGTAAACAAATAACATGTCACCTCAGCTCCTCTTCTTTAGTTCCATATTATTATTATTATTGTATTACATTTATATCCTGCTCTTACTCCCAAAAGGAGCCCATGGAGGCAAATAAAAACACTAAAAACATATTTAAAACATTTTAAAAGCAAAACATCTTAAAAATATCTTTTAACAATAAATCTTTAAAACTTTTTTTTAAAAAAACACCTAAAAAAAATTCCAGCACAGATGCCAACTGGGATAAAGTCTCTACTTAGAAGGCTTGTTGAAAGAGGAAGGTCTTCAACAGGTGCCAAAAAGATAACAGAGATGATGCCTGTCTAATATTTAAGGGGAGGGAATTCTAAAGTGCAGGTGACACATCTAGTATAGAGCTCTTCTCAGGTTGAGACTGATCTTCCCAAGAAATAGACACTAGGAATAGATTTTAACAAACTTTATTGAATATAGGAATATGATTAAGTCTTCAGTAAGAGATTTTATAGTTCTACCAGGGATAAATACAACAGATATGGAAAATAAAAGTATTATAAACATCTTACCAATATACAAGTAAAAATGCAAATATTTAAGAGAACTCCAGTACCAACAGAAGCTGATATATTCAATTCAACAGACTAGACTGAAAAGAAATGTTCTTAGCAGTATATGACTACTTCTACATAGTGTGTAGAGCAGGGATTTGGGGAAATCGGTGCCTCTCTGGATGTTGTTGGACACTGTCTCCCATCAGCCCCAGCAACATGGCCAATGGTCAAGGATGGTGGGAGTTGTAGTCCAACATCATCTGGAGAGTCACAAGTCCCAGTCCCTAATTTAGAAACTTAGAAATGAATGTATCAATATGGGTATTTGCTTCTGGACTTGCTTCCACCCAAGAACTTCCCAGATCTTCATCCTGTGTGGGTTGTTATTTTCTTGTTATTAGTAGCTTCCCAAGCAACATGCTACATTGCCTTCAAAGGGATAGGGGTCACTGAGATGTAACATTGAAGGGGACACTCTAGGCATTCTTTCTCCAGCATGGGAACAACTGCAAGAGCAGCAATCATGTCATTAGTGCAACTACACTCAAAGGGATTGCTAGTGTTGATTTGGATGTTATAGAATGCAAGGAAGAACATATCCTCTGCTCTTTCTCTTCTGTGCAATTTTCCATATTGAGACATGGAGGGAAATTCAAATTCTCTGTTTCACACAATACATGAGAAGCTGTTCCTAGGGTCAAACAACATGTGATGCTTGGAGGATTGAATCACAGATCTCCCAACATAGTTTCCTGCCACTACTAAAGTAGCTGTGAGAATCCTAATTTCCTCATGGAATTGGGGTGGGGGTTAATACTTCCCTTCCAACTCTGATTCCTTGATTTAAGTCTATCCTTCCAAAAGCTGCCCTCAACCATGGGGATGGGGGAGACAAACACCTAGCTGTCCCTCTTCAACACAGAAGGTAGTAGCTTCAAAAGAGGAGTGAAGGTCAAATCCTCACCATACATTGCAAGCACTCTTATGCCACTTTAATAGTCATGGAGAAGTAGGGTTGCCAGGTCAGAAGCATTCCAAACCCTGAGATTTCAGGAGAGGGCCCTAGTGATGTCATAGGGGCTGCCCTAGAGATGTCATTAACCATGATACATTAAGCATCAACCACAACCAGCTGCTAGGAGCGTACCTAATAAATGCTAATGGTCTGCCTTCAAGTCAATTCTGACTTATGGTGATCCTATGAATAGGATTTTCATGGTAAGCAGTATTCAGAGGGGGTTTACCATTGCCTTCCTCTGAGGCTGAGAGGCAATGACTGGCCCAAGGCAAACCACCCAAACAAAAAAAATACTGTGATTGGAAATCAAGATAGAAATCTTAACGAAATGAGAGTGCTCCCAGGTCCAGCTGAAGTAACAGGGCCATTCCTTCTCACTTGCTTAGTGAGCCTGGGTAAGGAACATTTAATGTAGCCTACTTGCTTTTGGCAAGAAGGGTTTAAGTGCCCTCAGGCCAGGCCAGTCACCAGAAGGCTATTGTAGGAAGAAAGGAGCCTAGTGTTGTGCAGACGTTAGATAGGAGCATTCAGGAGTAAAGATGGTTGCCCCTGAAGGCTGCAATTCTAAACACACTTACTAAGGGATAAGCCCCATAGAACTCAATAGGACTTACTTCTGAACAGATATAGTTTGGATTGTGCTCTTGGTAAAGCTTGACTAGGTATCTTTTGCAAATATATCAATATCCAAGCAGGTTGGCAACCCATTCCTTGAATGCCCTGCCCCTACCTTTTAACATGGCTGCTCCAAATGTCTTTACAGATTTGAGAAATCAGTAAGAGTAAGAAGATTATCTACCATTTTCTGTCGACCCTATGGACTGTTAGAAACTCACTTTGACAGCCAACCCAATTTCAGTGAGTAATAATTGAAAGAAAGAAAACACAGATGGTTTGGTCTACCTTCACAGGCAGCAGCTTGGGAACAACAACAATTGCAGCCACACTACCCAGTATGTGAATTCTCTTCTACCACTGTTGGGCAAGAAACAAACTGCTGTGCAACCAACAAGGTACATCATCAATGGGTTTAGGGAGTTTGAGCTGACAACATGGAACCACTGTTGTTGCTTCTATGGATGTAAGGGAGTGAGGTTAAAGGTAAATGAAATGCAAAAAGAAAAAGACAGTGATGATTTCAAAATGCAATACCGCACCAACCACAACAAGATTCCTGTGAGTAAGACAGAAAACTCAGCATCCCACAACCAGTCAGGATTCCTAACCAAAAACAAAAACTAAAAAAATCCTGACAGCCAGTCAGCCAAGGTCACAGACTTCTCCATGCAGCACAACCTGACCCGGGAGCTACAGTTAGTGCAGATGCTGTGGCATGATTGCTGACCTAAGTGGAACCTATCAGCACATAATACCTCTGCTCTGAAATCTGCACTGCTTGCTGACTTGCTACCAGGCCAAGTTCAAGGTGTGCTTTCCATGTTATGTGTGTCACACAGCACTAGTTCTGCTCTTGAAAGAAATCAGTCCTTTAGTGTGGCAGCACCTATGCTTTGGAACTCTCTGCCTATTGACATTAAGCAGACGCCTTCATTATACTCTTTTCAGCACCTGCTAAAAACATTTTTGTTTCGGCATGTACCCAGGTATGTAGAAGCTATTCTATCTGTTTTAAACTCATTGTTGGTTTTATTATTTTGTATGTTTTTAAATACCTGTCTTTAACTGTTTTTGCCAATAATTTTATTGTTTTAATTCCTTCTGTAAAATGCTTTGAGGTTTTTTATAATATTTATTTATTTATTTATTTTATTGCATTTGTATACCGCCCCATAACCAAAGCTCTCTAGGCAGTTTACAACAATTAAAAACATTAAAAACAAATATACAAATTTAAAAACACATTTTTAAAAAGCAATTTAAAAACACATGCTAAAATGCCTGGGAGAAGAGGAAAGTCTTGACCTGGCGCTGAAAAGATAACAATGTTGGTGCCAGGTGCACCTTGTCAGGGAGATCATTCCATAAATTGGGGGCCACCACTGAGAAGGCCCTCTCCCTTTTTGCTAGACTCCCAGATTCCCTCCGAGTAGGCACCCAGAGGAGGTCCTTGGATGTTGAGTGGAGTGTATGTGTGGGTTTGTGTCGGGAGAGGTGTTCCATCAGGTATTGTGGTCCCAAGCTGTGTAAGGCTTTATAGCAGTGGTTCCCAACCTTTATGAGCATGGGACCCCCTTTATAAGCTGAAAATGTTTTGTGACCCCCTCCCCCAGGGAGGCAGGCTGGCTGCCATGAAGGAAGGGGGGAAAGCAGCCTTTCTTTGCAGGCTTGCTTCTTTTTGCTTCACAAGAAGCCCTCTCCTCTCATTCTAAGTAAGGGCGTTGCCAGTAGCGGCAGTGCAACGAGACGGGAATCAGTGATAGTAATCCCCTCTTCTTCCTGGTAGCCCCACCCTCAGCCTCCTTTGGCATCTGCCATGTATTTTATAGGCAGATGCCTGCCCTTAGTGTGCCTGAAAGACACTCTGGAGCTTCAGAAAAGGCCTCTCCTCTTGTTTGGAACAAGGGGGAGGTGTCATCTGCAGCGCCAGTGGAGAGCAGACAGTGTAGAGGGAGTGAAGACTTTTTAAAAAAATTAATAAATAATTCATTTCTTTACTGTTCATGGCCCCCTCTGGATTACTTTGCGGCCCCCTTGCGGGTCCCAGCCCCCAGGTTGGGAACCACTGCTTTATAGGTTAAAACCAGCACCTTGAATCAAGCTCAGAAACATACAGGCAATCAATGCAAGCGGGCCAGAATTGGTTTTATATGTTCGAACCATCTGGTCCCTGTTACCAATCTGGCCACTGCATTTTGCACAAGCTGCAGTTTCCGAACTGTCTTCAAAGGTAGCCCCACATAGAGTGCATTGCAGTAATCTAACTTGGAGGTTACTAGAATGTAGACAACTGAAGCCAGGTTATCCCTGTCCAGATAGGGGTGTAGCTGGGCCACCAACTGAAGTTGGTAGAAGGCACTCCGTGCCATCAAGGCTACCTGAGCCTCAAGTGATAGCGATGGTTCTAGAAGAACCCCAAGCTATGAACCTGCTCCTTCAGGGGGAGTCCAATCCCATCCAGCACAAGTTGGACATCCACCATCTGGTCAGAAGAACCACCCACTAGCAGCATCTCAGTCTTGTCTGGATTGAACCTCAGTTTATTAGCCCTCATCCAGTCCATTGTCACAGCCAGGCACTTGTTCAGCACATTGACAGCCTCACCTGAAAAAGATAGAAAGGAGAAATAGAGCTGCGTGTCATCAGCATACTGATGGCAATGCACTCCAAAGCGCCGGATGACCTCAGCCAACAGTTTCATGTAGATGTTGAGCAGCATGGGGGACAGAACTGACCCCTGTGGAACCCTATACTGGAAAATCCAGGGTGCCGAGCAATGTTCCCCAAGCACCACCTTCTGGAGCTGACCCGCCAAGTAGGAGCAGAGCCACCGCCATGCAGTCCCTCCCTCTACCAACTCAGCCACTCTTCCCAGAAGGATACCATGGTCGATGGTATCGAAAGCAGCTGAGAGATCAAGGAGAATCAACAGAGTCACATTTCCCCCGTCTCTGTCCCGACAGAGGTCATCATACAGGGTGACCAAGGCTGTTTCTGTCCCAAAACCAGGCCTGAAACCCGACTGAAATGGATCCAGATAATCAGTCTCATCCAACAGTGTCTGGAGCTGGCCTGCCACCACTCGTTCAAGGACCTTGCCCAGGAATGGAACATTGGCTTACTGGCCTATAGTTATTAAGATTTTCTGGGTCCAGGGAGGGTCTCTTCAGGAGTGGTCTCACTACCGCCTCTTTCAGGCAGCCAGAGACCACCCCCTCTCGCAGAGAGGCATTAATCACTTCCCTGGCCCAGCTGGCTGTTCCATCCCTGCTAGTTTTTATTAGCCAAGAAGGGCTAGGATCCAGCACAGAAGTGGTTGCACGAACCTGTCCAAGCACCTTGTCAAGGTCCTCAAGCTGTACCAACTGAAACTCATCCAAGAAATCAGGACACGGCTGTGCTCTGGATACCTCGCTTGATTCACCTGCTATAATACTGGAGTCTAAGTCCTGGCTGATGCTAAAGATTTTATCCTGGAAGTGCCTAGCAAATTAATTACAGTGGACCTCAGATGGTTCTACCATGTCCCTGGGGCCAGAGTGTAATAGCCCCCAGACAATTCTGAAGAGCACTGCTGGATGGCAGATTGATGATTTGATAGTGGTAGCAAAATATTGTTTTTTTGCTGCCCTCACTGCCCCTAAATACAGCTTACCATAGGCACTTACCAGTGTGTAATTGCATCTACCAGGAGTTCGTCTCCGTCTGCACTCAAGCCATCTCCTATATTGTTTCATCGCTCTCAACTCTGGAGGGACACACACAGGAGAGGGCACTCAGGAGCAATCATGTCAGCTGCCCAGGTCATTTCTGCATTCCACAGTTCGACCTGGGTTTCAACAGGTTCGCCAGCCCTATCAGCCAGAAAACTCCCCAGAGCCCTTTGGAAACCATCCGGATCCATTAGTCTCTGGGGGCAGACCAACTTAATAGGTACCCCACCCTTGCAGAGGGGAAAAGCCGCTGTAAGTCTAAACTTCAGCAAGCAGTGATCAGTTCATGACAGAGGGACTGATGTAAGACCTCCCACATTAGTAGTCACCAAACCTATGACACTTAATCCTGGTCATTCTCTATCCCAAATGCCCATTGAAATAAAACAGTCTTTACTTGTCGCCAGAAAGACGGCAAGGAGGGAGCTGATCGTACCTCACTCGGAAGGGAGTTCCACAGCCTAGGGGCGGCCACCGAAAAGGCCCTATCTCGTGTCTGCGTCATATGTGCTTGCGAAGGTGTGGGGAACACAAGAAGGGCCTCACCTGAAGATCTCAAATCCCAGACAGGTTCATGTAGGGAGATACGATCTGTCAAATAGCCTGGACCTGAGCCGTATAGGGCTTTGTAGGTCAAAACCAGCACTTTGAATTGTGACTGGAAACAAATTGGCAGCCAGTGGAGCTGTTGTAACAGGGGGGTTGTATGGTCCCTGTAACCAGCCCCGGTAAGCACTCTGGCTGCAGCTCTTTGTACCAATTTACGTTTCTGAACAGTCTTCAAAGGCAGCCCCATGTAGAGTGCGTTACAGTAGTCTAAGCGGGATGTAACCAAGGCATGTATCACCCTAGTCAGATCAGGCAGCTCTAGGAACGGGCACAGCAGGCACACCAGTTTTAATTGGGCAAATGTGCTCCTGGATACAGCAGCAATCTGGGCCTCCAAATTCAAAGCTGAGTCCAGGAGTACACCCAAACTGCGAACCTGAGACTTCAGGGGGAGTGCGACCCCATCCAGCACCGGTTGAATCCCTTTTCCCTGATCTGCCCTCCGACTGACCAGGAGTACCTCTGTTTTGTCAGGATTTAATCTCAACTTGTTTGCCCTCAGCCAGTCCATCACTGATGCCAGACACTGGTTTAGGACCTGTACGGCTTCCTTGGCTTCAGGTGGAAAAGAGAAATAGAGTTGAGTGTCATCAGCATACTAATGACACCAAACCCCAAAACCCCAGACAACCTCTCCCAGCGGTTTCATGTAGATGTTAAATAACATGGGGGACAAAACTGAACCCTGAGGGACCCCATAGGTCAATGGCCAGGGGGTCGAACAGGAGTCCCCCCGTACCACCTTCTGGGTTCGGTCCTCCAGGAAGGACTGGAGCCACTGTAACACAGTGCCCCCAAGTCCCATCTCAGCAAGGCAGCCCAGAAGGATACCATGATCAATGGTATCGAAAGCTGCTGAGAGGTCCAGTAGAACCAGTAGAGACATGCTCCCCCTGTCCAGTTCTCTGCGTAGGTCATCCACCAAGGCGACCAAAGCAGTCTCTGTCCCATAGCCAGGCCTGAAATCAGATTGAAATGGATCCAGATAATCCGTATCATCCAGGAATCTCTGGAGTTGGGCGACCACCACACGCTCTATTATCTTGCTTAAAAATGGAATATTGGAGAGTGGCCGGTAGTTACCTAGTAAAGAGGGATCCAGGGAGGGCTTTTTCAGCAGTGGTCTTATAACTGCCTCCTTTAAGCATGATGGAATTCTGCCTTGTTGTAGAGAGGCATTAACTACTCCCCTGACCCAATCGACCAGTCCCCCTCTGGTACTTCTAATGAACCAGGAAGGGCAAGGGTCCAGTACACACGTGGTGGCACGCGCCACTCCAAGGATCTTGTCCACATCCTCGGGTAGAACAAGTTGAAAAGAATCCATTTTAATTGGACAAACAGGCGCCGAAGTTACATCCTCAGAGACTGTATCAATTTTAGCATACAAGTCAGAGCGAATCTGAGCAACTTTGTCCTTAAAGTGCCGTGCAAATTCTTGGCAGCAGTCTGCTGAGTGGTCAGAATTACCCTCATGGGGGCTGGAACTTAAAAGCCCCCTAACCACTCGAAACAGTTCTGCTGGACGGCTCCCAACAGACGCAATGGAGGCCAAGAAGAAAGATTTCTTCTTAGCCCGTTCTGCCTCGGAGTAGGCCTTCAAAGAGGCTCTAGCCCGAGATCGATCAGCTTCACTCCGAGTCTTCCGCCAACATCACTCTAGTCCCCATCTGACACGCTTCATCACCACCGGCTCCTTGGAAAACCATGGGGCCGGTTTGGCTCCACTCCAAAAGAGGGGACACTCAGGAGCAATCATGTCCACCGCCCTGGCCATTTCTCTATTCCAGAGGTCAACCAGGGCTTCGACAGGATCTCCTGCCAAGGTGACAGGAAAATCTCCAAGAGCCGTCAGGAAACCATCCGGATCCATCAGCCTCCTGGGACGGACCATTCTAATCGGTCCCCCACCCCTGCAGAGGCTCTGAGTCCCAGTGAGTCTAAACTCGACCAGGTAGTGATCTGTCCATGACAGCAGAACCACCGCAAGTTTTTCCACACCAAGATCACCGTCATCCCGACCAACACAGAAAACAAGGTCGAGGGTGTGACCAGCAACATGAGTGAGGCCAGATACTACTTGGGACAGACCCATGGTTGTCGTGGAGGCCATGAAGTCCTGAGCCACTCCCAACAGAGCAGTCTCAGCATGGATGTTGAAGTCACCCAATACCACAAGCCGAAGGGACTCCAACACCAACCCCGAGACTACCCCGGCTAGCTCAGGTAGGGAGATTGTGGAGCAGCGGGGTGGGCGGTACACCAACAAAATCCCTATTCTGTCCTGGCCACCTAACTTCAAGTACACACGCTCGAACCCCGAAGACTGTGGGAGAGGGCACCTGGTCAGGGGGATGGCATCACGATAGACTACTGCAACTCTACCTCCCCGTCTCCCCGGTCTTGCCTGCTGCTGCACAGAGAAACCTGGTGGACAAAGCTGGGAGAGATTAACCCCCCCAGCTTCATCCAACCAGGTTTCCATAATACAGGCCAGGTCAGCATGCTCATCGAGGACCAAATCCTGAATGAGCATCGATTTTCCATTCACTGACCTGGCATTCACCAGCAGCAGTTTTAACCCAGGGACACTGTCACACAACATCCAACTCCTATTCAGAGTGCTCCTGGGGGTCTCGATTCAGGCCAAAGTTATGCCAAGAAAATGGCCAGTCTAAGAAAATAATTATAATGGAAGTCTATGGAGAATGTTTACTTGCCATTCTTACTTGTGAAAGCTGCCTTTTTCTTTTGCATTCATGCACCCAGCTCCAGCAGAGCCAACGTTCCACTGGCCTGGGAGCATCTGAATGGCAAATAGATGCTGTGGAGCTTCCCGCCAGCTCCTCCTCTGCCGGCACCCCTTCCACCAGCTTCCCCTGAGTTGAATTGCTCTGTGAGGCTGCAATACTAAACATACTTGTTTAGAGGTCTGTTTTCTTGTAATTAATGGGGCTTCTCTTTCCAAGTAAATGAAAATATGAAATCTGAAATTAGATGCACATCTCATAGTTACAGTGAGGATAGTGATCATCTGAGCTTTTTCTTTTTAGATCTTTTCTCATGCTAATTGGATGGAGGCATTTTTGTATAATTTCCTTCCTTTTCTTTTTCTTTTTCTTTTTTAGTACACTTTGCTTCCTTCCCAACAGACAGGAAATTTTCCAACATAATTTCTTTCTCCTCAGTGACTTGGGCAGGTTACATGTCTCCACTCTTCTTTGGCTTCCTTCATTTGCTCATTTAGTAAGACTAATTAATAAATTAATATTATTACATTTTATGAACTGTTCATGTTTTCTGTTGTTATTTGTTTTTAAAAAAATACTTAATGTGACATAGCTTTCCTTTGGACAGAGGATCTCATTAATGTTATCTTAGTGTAGAATGGGAAACCAATGCATCATCATACTACAGCAAAGTGATTAAATGGATTTCTTTTAAACAGAATAGCAATTTTGTGATGACTAGGGCCTCTGGGGCAAATGAAACAACCACATTATCTTAACTGGGGTTGCAGGGTCTGTGTAAATGACCTTGCTGCTGTATTTGCAGCTGTCTTGCTTTTCTTTAATGATCACTTATCTTTTCCTCCCTGCTGGAAAGGAGAGGCATGACTTTACCTCCAAAGATGACAAGTTAAATGGGTCAGTTTCTATTTTCTTCTTAATCCCAGTGCTGTAAACACAGCTCAGGACCACCCAGATGGATAGGGGTGTAATACACATTCTGAAATGTGTGTGAATTACGTTGCCTATCTATAGGGCAAGCCTACTCAGAAGGAATTAGGGATGGATGAATCTGTCAATTTCAGTTTCTCCCAGTTTCTTATTCAGTTAAATCTTAAATTCAGTTCACCTCAATGCTGCATCAGTGTGCAATTAAAAAAATGTCCTCACAAAACTTCATCAGCAATTTAGTACACATTTTCCCAGTATACACACATTTGTATGCAATTTCCCCTAATAGGGACATTTATCCCCCTAATATCATTCATTATATATGCTATTGTTTAACTAATATATACATGTTTATGCACACTTTCACCTAATACACACATTTGTTTGGTTGAAGAACTGAATTGCAAAATTTAGAGATCATAAAATCATAGAATAGTAGAGTTGGAAGGGGCCTATAAGGCCATCAGGTCCAGCCCCCTGCTCAATGCAGGAATCCAAATCAAAGCATTCCTGACAGATGGCTGTCCAGCTGCCTCTTGAATGCCTCCAGTGTCGGACAGCCCACTACTTCTCTAGGTAATTGATTCCATTGTCATATGGTTCTAACAGTTAGGAGGTTTTTCCTGATGTCCAGTTGAAATCTGGCTTCCTGCAACTTGAGCTCATTATTCTGTGTCCTGCACTCTGGGACGATTGAGAAGAGGTCCTGGCCCTCCTCTATGTGACAACCTTTCATGTACTTGAAGAGTGCTATCATATCACCCCTCAGTCTTCTCTTCTCCAGGCTAAACATGCCCAGTTCTTTCAGTCTCTCCTCATAGGACTCACATGTCGTATTGCTGAGCCAAGTATCCCCCATCTTATAACTGTGCAGTTAGTTTCTTTTTCCTAAGTGTAGAACTTTGCATTTATCCCTGTTGAATTTCATTCTGTTGTTTTCAGCTCAACGCTCCAGCCTATCAAGGTCCCTTTGAATTTTCTTTCTGTCTTCCACGGTATTAGCTATATCCCCCAATTTTGTATCATCTGCAAATTTGATAAGTATGCTCTGTACCTCCTCATACAAGTTGTTAATAAAAATGTTGAAGAGCACTGGGCCCAGGACCAAGTCCTGTGGTACCCCACTCATTACTTCCGCCCAGTTTGAGAAGGAACCATTGATAAGCACTCTTTGAGTATGATTCTGGAGCCAACTGTGGATCCAACTGGTAGTTGTTCCATCCAGCCCACATTTAGCTAGCTTGCTAATCAGAAGATCATGGGGCACTTTGTCAAAAGCTTTGCTGAAGTCGAGATATATTATGTCCACAGCATTCGCACAGTCTACAAGGGAGGTTGCCCAATCAAAAACTGAGATAAGATTGGTGATGATGATGATGATGATGATCAGATGACACAGCCCTACTGCTGCTAAAGCAGGGTAGGGCTGTGTCATCTGATGATGCTGATACACTATATTTGCCTATAGCTTGGCTACAATTAGTTTGGCAGGATTTGTTCTTCATAAATCCATGTTGGCTCCTAGTAATCACTGCATTGTTTTCACGGTGCTTACAGATCGACTGCTTTATAATCTGCTCCAGAGTTTTTTCAGGGATTGATGTTAGGCTGACTGGTCTGTAGTTCCCCGGTTCTGCCTTTTTGCCTTTTTTGAAGATAGGGACAACATTAGCTCTCCTCCAGTCATACGACACTTCACCAGTCCTCCATGATTTCGCAAAGATAATAGACAGCGGTTCTGAGAGTTCTTCAGTCAGTTCCTTCAATACTCTAGGATGCAGTTTATCGGGCCCTGCCGATTTGAACTCGTTCAAAGTGATTAGGTATTCCTTGACCATCAGTCTATCAATCTCAAGCTCCAATCCTGCCCTTTCTACTCCATGTTTCCCAGGAGGGTCACGGACCCTTTTTTGGGAGCTGAGCCAAAGTAGGAATTGAGCACTTCTGTCTTTTCTTTGTCAACTGTTATCATTTTGCAATCTCCACTGAGTAGCTGTGCCACCATTTCTTTTCTCTGTCTTTTACTATGGACATACCTGAAGAAAGCTTTTTTGTTGCTTTTAGCATCCCTCGCTAACCTCAGCTCATTCTCAGCTTTAGCCTTCCTGACACCATCCCTGCAATTCCGTGATACCTGCCTGTACTCTTCCTTTGTGGCCTGGCCTTCTTTCCACTTCCTGTATGTGTCCTTTTTTGTTTTCAGGTCATCTCTTAGCTTTTTGTGAAGCCACCTTGGCTTCTTCTGCTGTTTCCCCCCTTTTTTCTTTGTTGGAATTGCTTGCCATTGCACTTTTAGAATTTCCTTTTTTAGAAACTCCCACCCATCTTGGACTCCTTTTCTCATTAGGGTGTCTTGCCATGGAACTGTACTTACAACTGTTCTGAGTTTATTAAAATCAGCTTTCCTTAAGTCCAGGGTGTGCGTATGGCTACTCTCAGCTTTTGCTTCTGCTAAAATCAAGAATTCAAGTCTGGTGTCACTTTCCCCCCGTAACTGCCACTTCATCCACTAAATCATCTCTATTGGTTAGCATCAAGTCTAGGATAGCTGATCCTCTGGTTGTTTCCTCCACTTTCTGTAGGAGAAAGTTATGTCCAACACAAGCCAGAAATTTCTTGGAGGGGCTGTGTTTGGCAAAATTTGTCTCCCAACAGATATCGGGATAATTGAAGTCCCCCATTACTACTACATCATGCCTCCTCAAAACTTTGGCAATTTGCTTTTCAAAAGTTACATTTGCGTCTTCTCCTTGATTGGGTGGTCAGTAATAGACTCCAAGCACCACATTCCTTTTATTACTTGCCCCATTAATTTTAATCTAGATACTCTTGGTGGAACTACAAAGCTCATCTTCCTGTATTTCTGTGCAGGGATATATATTTTTAACATATAGCGTGACTCCACCTCCCTTTTTATTCCTTCTGTTCTTTTTGAACAAGTTATATCCTTTGATTGCTGTATTCCAGTCATGGGAGTCATCCCACCAAGTTTCAGTTATACCTATCAAGTCATAATTGCCCTCCTGTATTAAGAGTTCAAGTTCGTCCTGCTTGTTTCCCATGCTCTGTGCATTAGTATACAATGTGTGATTGCCAAAAGATAGTGGTGTGTCGTGGTTCATGCATTGTTTCAGAAAGTGAGAATTAGACAGTATCACATTAAAATGAAAAGCACACTGAATTTCTCCCCATCCCTAGAAGACCCACTGAGTCCAACGGGACTTACTCCCAGGTAAGTAAGTATAGGATTGCAGCCCTAGTTAGTATTTTTGTTTGTATGTTTGCACTATTTATAGGGTGCTCTGTAACCAAATTCTCAGGGCAATTCATTGCAATAAATAAAATCATTTATAACTCAATAACAATAAAAACAATGGAAGTATAAATAGAGCATATAATGCAGTAATTTAGTTCAAACTTAAGCTTTAAAGCCCTAAGTGGCTTGGAGCCAGCCTACTTGGAAGATCTCCTTTTCCCATATATAGCTGGCTGGGCCATGATGTTGTTATCAGGTGGAGGCTCTTCCTACAGGTTCCCCTGCCTGAGGAGGTGATGTGGGCAATTACTAAGGAAAATACCTTTTGGTGGTGGCACTTCAGTTTATGGAATACACTCTCCAACTAGGCTGCCCTTGTGCCTACATTAAGATAAAGATGCTTTTATTCCTCCAGGCCTTTTAGAACGCGAGCTAACATTCCATGAGCAAAACTTTTTCTCCTTGCATGGTGAAGCGATCTCCGCACATCCTCCCCACAAGTGGCCCTTGAATCTGTTCTGGGGGGTTCCACAACCCTCTGTCAGAGCTTGGAAAAGTTACTTTTTTGAACTACAACTCCCATCAGCCCTGGCCAGCATGGCTACTGGATTGGGCTGATGGGAGTTGTAGTTCAAAAAAGTAACTTTTCCAAGCTCTGCCCTCTGTAATAGATTTGGGGATGGCAGAAGGTGCACACAGGGTGAGAAAAGGGGGGAAATCACCTTGTGCTAGTGCTAGTGCTAATCCTTAGTTGCATACTGCTCTTTATTTCTGTTGGGTTTTATAAGTGATGCCGCTGCTTGTACTGGCTGTCAGCTTGAGTGATGGATTAGTTTTAAATGTTCTAATTAATTTATTTTACAAATTCATATTTGATAGCTATTTTTGTCTATCAAGTATGAATTTGTAAAAGAAATTGACATTGGGAAGATCATTACTATGAAAAAGGCCAGAAAAATAAATATTTAAAGTGAATAGATTAAAAAAAAAAAGACTAGAAAGCATTGGTCCATTAAAATAAAATAAAAACTCAAAACATGTTATGTTAAACAATAATTACAAAAAGAAGGGTGTTTGGGGGAATGCTAGAAAATCCCCACTGTGCACCAAAGTGCAATTTTGGAAATACAGAACATGCAATTTCATAATGAAAATAGAAACTTTTATTTCATAACTCATGATACTGTATGTCAGGGACAGCATCGGGGTATGTGTGTGTGGAGAGGACCTGTGTTACATGTTTGTATTAGACCAAAGAAAATTATGCTTGGCCCCTGCAAGTGCATTATTGCCTATTTTTCCATTGGCTTTTATGTTTAATGTTATTTATTTATTTGATTTATATCTTGCCCTTTCTCCCAGTAGGAGCCCAGTGGATCTTTTTAAATGCTTTTATATTGTAATTAGGTGTTATTTTTACTTATGTTGTAAGTCACATTCTGTGGAGCTTGTGCTCAAAAAGTGGAATATAAACATTTAAAACAAAGAAATAAATAGAAATACGTGCAACACCTATTCCGTATTTTCTTATCTTCAAAACAACAAAGCCCATGGGTCAGAGCAACTTCAAGCAAATAAATGTATGGTGTACTAACTTCCGTTCATCTACATGAAAATGTAACGGGATGTTGGGCAACAAACGAACCCACCCGTACACTATGTTCAAGATCAAAGGCCCTCCTCCGGGTGCCTACTCCGAGGGAAGCTCGGAGAATGGCAACAAGGGAGAGGGCCTTCTCAGTGGTGGCTCCCAAATTATGGAATGATTTTAGTGATGAGGTGCACCTGGCACCAATACTATTTTTTCAGCTCCAGGTCAAGACTTTCTTCTTCTCCCAGGCATTTTAGCATGTGTTTTATATTGTTTTACATTTTTAAATTGTGTTTTAAATTGTTTTTTAAAAGATGTATCTTTAATTGTATTTGTTTTTAGTTACTGTAAACCGCCCAGAGAGCTTCGGCTATGGGGCGGTATACAAGTATAATAAATAAATAAATAAACAAAGACAGCTTCTGGCTATGGAAATCTCACGACTGGCTGAATGGGATTTATTTTATATGGATTGTTTTCAACATGCTCCCTCCCTCCTCCCTCCATGCATCCCCCAAATCTGTTCTGGGGATTTCCCCAAACCTCCAGAGCAGATTTGGGGATGGCATGTGGCAAGTGCAGGGGGAGGGGGAGGGGAAGGGGAAAATCCAATTGTGGAAATGGATGTCATTCCACTCATGCAATTATTTAGCTGAATACAACCCTATATGTTTTATATACAGTAGGGCCCCACTCATATGACGGGTTATGTTCCAGGCCCCCACCTAAAAGCGAAACCCGCCAAAAAGTGGAACTCCATCAATAAAATGATGCCTGACACCTGAATAACACCATAAAAGTGGAACAAGCACCATATGAGTGGGGCCTTACTCTAACTGAAAGCCGCCATATTAGTGGAACGCCAAAAAGCGGGGCCCTACTATAGGTAATTATTTCTATGTTTTTTGTTTTATCATTGATGTGTTTGCCACCCTAATCTCATTTGGGAAGAAAGGATAATTTCACGATTATAAATAAATATGGAGAGCATTTCACCAGAGGGTTTTGAACCAGTACTAATCTAATCATGCTCTCCATGTATGCAAGCACTTTTGATGTATTAGAAGGCTACAGATGTGAGAGACAAATTTCAAGTTGATAAGTTCTTTAAAAAATCAGCATCTTGATTCAAACTTGTGCTCCGAGATTGGCTTATAACATTGTGGGGAATCTTTGGCTATCCAGATGTTGCTGAACTACAACTCCCATCATCCCTGACCATTCGCCATGCTGGCTGGGGCTGATGAGAGTTGTAGTTCAGCAACAACTGAAGGGCCAAAGGTTCCCCACACTTGGCCTAAAGTGTTTTAAGAACATACGAACCTTGCTGGATCAGACGAAAGGCCCAGCTATCCCAACATCCTGTTCTCACAGTGGCCAACCAGATACCTATGGGAAACCCATAAGCAGGACATATATACATTTCTCAGGATATATACATTTCTCACTTCACTCTATATACCATTTGCTGGGACTCACCAATGGGGAGAGTATTTCCTGTTGATGAATCCCAGCAAATGGTATATAGAGTGAAGTGAGAAATGTATATATGCAGTACTGAACAAAGTATGTCCCACTATGGATTACTGATTTCTTTTGTCTGGCTTTCATAAAGCAGCCTTGTCACCCAGGAGGCAAAAAACATTTGTGGTTACATTGTATGGCAAGTGGAGGGAGAATAAAGGGATATTCACACATACACATTATGGCTGTTGTAGCTGTTCTAGTGTGTTCTGGAAAGAACTGGAAAATAGTTTGTGAGCCTGTAAAACCATATGACACCATGCACTATGTACCCACATCAAAAGCTGCTATGACAATTTTACAGTGTGGCATATGGTTTATTCATGCAATATAACACAGAAATAATGAGACACCACATTTAATATAAACCAAGTCATTTCAGGGTGCTAGTATTTGTAAAACGTATTCTGGGATTCTTCTGTGTACTCAGTTTGGACAAATATTTGGACAAATGTTTTTCATTTGATTAAAGTAAGTAGATGAAAATATCCTGTTCTTATCTGTTTTCATATTAAATGTAGTAAGAAAGTTGGATTGAATTGGCAAGTCCCTTACAACTTTAGGATTCTGCATTTTCAAGCTGTTCCTAAAGTTCTCTAAGCCCATTCTGGATCATAGGGGTACACAGCCGCTTCTGACAGTATTGCTCTACATTGGCCTATGGCTTTTCTTTTAATTTTCCAGTGTTGCTCTGGTGAGTCTTGCCACACAAATCAGTTTTTATTTTATTCAGAAAACCAACAAGACCAATTGTACCACATGTATTGGCTTATTTAATTGGATCATTAAGACTTGCCGTTCCCCTCCCCTCTTTTCTCTCCTTTGCCTCTCCCCCTTCTTTCCCCTTCTTCCTCCCCTCCCCTCTTCCTGCTTCCTCCTCCCCTGCCCACTCCAGCCCTCCCTCCCTCTCTCCCCCCATTGTCAGTTTTACCTATCCTAAACAAGAATGCACGGGAGTAAATCCCACTGAACTCAATAAGTGTCGGAAGGCAGAGCTGGGGTCCCAATCCCGGGGAGCTGGATCCCGGAGAGTTGGGAGAAGAGTATTCAGATGGATGGCAGAGGGAAGGGGGAGGAACTTCCCCCCTTTGGAGCGAAGACGAAACAGAGGAACTGCCAGTGATAAGGTCGCTTAGCAACGGGGAGCCTGAGCCCTCCCTGGACATTCTCACGCCTCCCCCTCTTTCAGGCTCAGAGCAAGAGGGGAAAGAGGGAGGGCTGCTCACAGCCAAAAAGCGGGGAGGCAGTTTACCATCAGCCCCTCCCCTATCCCCCATCCTGGAATCGGAAACTTCAGAAGAGGAGGGGGTGATGCTTCCCCCCTCACCGCACACACGCAGACAGCTGAAAAGACAGGAGAGAAGGGGGGGAAGGCAGGCAGTACCTGAGGGGCAGTTAAGGAGGAGCGAAAGATTGCGTGCCCGTTTGGCCCCTTCTTAAAGAACAGGCGGGAAGAAGTCCCTTGCTCTGTCAACTTTCTCCCAATGCCGCAGGACCTGTATCCCTGTATTGCTTCATGAGAAAACGCAGTCTTTGTTTGGACATTACCCTAATAAAACACAAATTAACTACAGCCGTTGGTCTGGTTCCTGAGTCACATCCTGGGCCTGACAGCTTGACAGAGCCACCTAAATCACCCTCAACGCTCTCTTCACTTGACTGGGACAAGATGTCAAAGGGAGCAGCGGGGGGGACGAACCCCACTTCTGAGACGGAAGAAGTGGAACTCTTGAGGACTAAGGTAGCTGATTTGAAGACGGATGTTCAAGCCCTGCTAGCAGCAGTCAAGGCGCTGAAGATGGATAATCAAACCTTGAAGGCCACGATAGACCAGATGCGAACAGCCCCTCCAGCTGCTGTAGTAAAGGTTCCCATTGGATTGCCCCCAAAATACGCGGGACAAAGTGATCAGTTGGCAACCTTCGTGGCTCAATGTGAGTTATATCTGGATGTCAGGCAGACGGAATTTCCAGACGATGGGGCTAAAGTAGCTTTCGTGATTAGCCTCCTGGAGGGAGAAGCTGCAAAATGGGTGACTCCGTATCTCGTGAGAAAGGATACTTTCTTAGGAAGGTACAGAGGATTTATACAGGAGATGACCGAGATGTTTCAAGACTAGCAAAGGGCTGAAACAGTAGCGCGGCAACTAGGCGCTCTGAAGCAAGCTAAAGGGACTGTTTCCGAGTACACTAACGCTTTTAAAATTCTGTCCCAGGAAACTGGTTACAATGACGCTGCCCTGATGTTTATGTACCGGAGTGGATTAAATGCTGAAATCCTGGATGAGTTGGCCAGGACCTCCCCCCCCCGCTGACCTACCAGGGCTCATCCGGCTATGCCTACAGATAGATCACCGGATGGAAGGAAGGCGCCTGGAAAGGAAGCAGGAGGTCCCGAGGTACTCAGCCTTGGCATCCCGCAACAAGACCTTTCCCACTGCAGGGATGGCAGGTAATGCAACTGAGGGACAGGGAGGGGCTAGGCCAAGACTGTCGGAAGAAGAAAAGGAAAGACGACGCCGGGAACGTTTATGCTTTTATTGTTCAAAGCCGGGCCATGTGGCCAGAGACTGTGGACTGAAAGGGGGGAAAGCCGAGCCGTTGGGAAACTAGAACACCCAGTCCACGTGCAGGCCGGTGGACTGGGGGCAGCATTGTATAAAGGCCCCCCAACGATCCAACCTCCCTCAAAGGGGGTGTTGGTCTTGCCTATTCGGATTACAACTTCCAGAGGAGTGGTGTTTAATTCCACTGCCTTAATTGACAGTGGAGCCTCCACAAATTTTATTGATGCAAAGTTAGTCAAGCGTCATGGAATTTCCCGGTGGAAACTGGACGCTCCCCTAGCTGTGGAGACTATTGATGGGAGACCCCTGAAGTCAGGAGGGGTGACACAAGCCACGGAGGAAGTGAAACTTCAAATCCCTGGGCACGAAGAGTTCATTTCGCTATACGTGTCAGATCTCTTGAACTTTGAGGTGATTCTGGGAATGCCCTGGCTAGCAAAGCATGAACCCAAAATAAGTTGGAAGGAGGCGGTGGTGTGGTTCACCTCACAGTATTGCCAGGAGAACTGTCAACCTGAAGGAATCAAGAACACCTTAGCGGGGGCAGAGCAAGAGATCGAGCAAATGACCCTGCCGCCAAAGTATGAAGAATTCAAAGATGTGTTTGATGAAAAAGAGGCAGAGACTTTACCCCACCACCGCCCTTACGACTGTGCGATTGATCTAGTGCCAGGAGCCAGCATCCCATCAGGGAGAATCTACTCTCTCACAGAGAATGAGAGGGAGGCCCTGAAGGAATTCCTGGATAAAAACCTGAGGCGAGGATTCATACGCCCTTCACAATCCCCTGCTGGAGCGCCACTATTGTTTGTGAAAAAGAAGGGGGGAACTCAGACCCTGTAACGACTATCGCGCATTGAACCAGATCACCATCCCCAACAGCTACCCGCTGCCCCTGATCTCAGAGTTGCTGGACCGACTGCACTCTGCAAAAATCTTCACGAAGTTGGATTTGAGAGGAGCGTACAATCTGATCAGAATGAAGGAGGGAGATGAATGGAAAACAGGATTCTTGACCGCTTACGGACAGTATGAATACCTGGTCATGCCGTTCGGGCTTTGTGGAAGTTCAGGAATTTTTCAAAAATTCATGAACGACGTGTTTAGAGACTTGTTGGACACGTATGTAATCTGTTACTTAGATGATATCCTGGTGTTCTCAAAGAACCAGAAAGACCACGACCAGCATGTGAAGACGGTGTTGAAGAGACTGAGAGAAAATCACCTGTATGCTAAATTAGAGAAATGTGGATTTGACCTCAAGTCTCTAGACTTCCTTGGATATCGAATCTCAGCGGAAGGCGTGGAGATGGACCCAGGGAAAGTAAGCTGCATATTGGGCTGGGGCCAACCTGTCACCAAAAAGGATGTACAACGGTTTTTGGGGTTTGCCAATTATTACAGAAAGTTCATTCCAGGGTTTTCCAAATTAACAGCTCCTCTGACTGACTGTTTAAGGGGGAAGAAGAAGTTTCAATGGACAGAGAACGCCACCGAGGCCTTTGAGGAGCTGAAGAGAAGGTTTGCTACTGAGCCCATTCTGCGCTTTGCTGATCCGAACCGCCCTTTCGTAGTGGAAGCAGATGCTTCAGATTTTGCCATCGGGGGGGTCCTGCTACAATTAGACCAAGAAGGGAAGGAGCTGCACCCCTGTGCGTACTTCTTTCGGAAGTTAAAGCCTGCAGAGAAGAACTACACAGTTTGGGAGAAGGAGCTGCTGGCCATCAAGGACTCTTTTAAAAACTGGAGACAATACCTAGAGGGGACCTCTCATCGAATTGAAGTGCACTCTGACCACAAGAATCTTGAAAGCCTCCAAACCGCCAGAAAGCTGAACCAGAGACAGATAAGATGGTCCCAGTTCTTCACTAGGTTTAACTTCCAGATTACTTACCATGCCCAAGCCAAAAACCAGAGAGCGGATGCCTTATCCAGACAGCCACAATACAAAGAAAGTGAATCCGAGGACCAGCCTCAGTACGTAATCCCGCCAGAGAAATTAACGTTGGGAGTATGCCAGCCTTCATGGGAAGAGGAACTCAAAAAGGCACAACAAGAAGATGCAGACATGCTAAAATATCAGCAGGAGACGGGACAAGGTCAAGACTCAGAAGTAACCTTTCACTGGAGAAATGGACTGTTATGGTTCAAAACCGCCAGATATGTGCCAGAAGGGGAATTAAGGCTCAGAATCCTATGCCAGTGTCATGATTCCATCACAGCGGGACACTTTGGGATTTACAAGACCATTCAGAACGTGGCCAAGGACTTCTGGTGGCCTAAAATGCGTCGGGATATTGAGAGTTATGTAAAGTCCTGCTCTGTCTGTCTGCGGACAAAAACACAAACAGGGACACCAGCAGGACTGTTACAACCGTTGCCTGTCCCACACGAACCCTGGAAGGACCTCTCCATGGATTTTATAACTGATCTACCCAAGTCCCAAGGAATGACAGCCATCTTAGTAGTGGTGGATCTACTTACCAAAATGGCACACTTTCTTCCTTGTGCAGGGGCCTTAGAGGCTAAAGAAACAGCCAAGTTATTCATAAAAGAAGTCTACCGGCTGCATGGATTGCCAAACAGCGTAGTCTCAGACCAAGGAACTCAGTTCACAGCCAAATTTTGGAGAGCAATGTGGAAACAGTTGCAGACGGAATTAAAACTCTCCTCCGCCCATCACCCCCAGACAGATGGGCAGACGGAACGCTTGAACGCCGTTTTGGAAAGATATTTACGAAGACTGACTGACTGGGTATCATATTTGCATTTTGCAGAGTTCGCCTACAACAATTCTCTGCACTCCAGCACTCAACAAACCCCATTCTTCGCTAATTATGGATTCCATCCTAAAGTCTTTCCAAGCAGCTCAGAAGGAGTGCTGGTACCGGCAGCTGAGAACTTCCTTAAGGAATTGCAAGCGGCGCAACAGACACTGAAACAGCTGTTAAACAAAGCCAAAACGGAGTACAAGCGAGTTGCTGACCTGCACAGGAAGGAGCCCCCCCCTTCAACCGGGAGACCAGGTATGGCTGTCCACCCGCTTCCTCCAGATGCCGGGCAAATGTAGAAAATTACAAGACAAGAGGGTGGGTCCTTTCGAAATAGAAACTCAAATCAATCCCGTGGCGTACCGACTGAAGCTGCCTGACACGTTTAAAATACATCCTGTGTTCCATCGATCCCTCTTAACGAAAGCCGCCCCTCCCAGTGAGTTACAGCCGGAGGAACCTTCCGGAGCTCCACTCCTGGTAAATGAGCAGCTTGAGTTTGAAGTTGAGGAGATCTTAGATTCCAGGATCAGACGCCACAAGCTGCAGTACTTGATTCACTGGAAAGGCTATGGGGTGGCTGACAGATCATGGGAAGATGCAGCTGATGTGCATGCTCCAGAATTGGTAAAACTTTTCCATCAACGTTTTCCCCACCGTCCCAAGCCAGACAAGGGGAGGGGGGCACAGCCTGGGAGGGGGGATGGTGTCGGAAGGCAGAGCTGGGGTCCCAATCCCGGGGAACTGGATCCCGGAGAGTTGGGAGAAGAGTATTCAGATGGATGGCAGAGGGAAGGGGGAGGAACTTCCCCCCTTTGGAGCAAAGACGAAACAGAGGAACTGCCAGTGATAAGGTCGCTTAGCAACGGGGAGCCTGAGCCCTCCCTGGACATTCTCACGCCTCCCCCTCTTTCAGGCTCAGAGCAAGAGAGGGAAGAGGGAGGGCTGCTCACAGACAAAAAGCGGGGAGGCAGTTTACCATCAGCCCCTCCCCTATCCCCCATCCTGGAATCGGAAACTTCAGAAGAGGAGGGGGTGATGCTTCCCCCCTCACCGCGCACACGCAGACAGCTGAAAAGACAGGAGAGAAGGGGGGAAGGCGGGCAGTACCTGAGGGGCAGTTAAGGAGGAGCGAAAGATTGCGCGCCCATTTGGCCCCTTCTTAAAGAACAGGCGGGAAGAAGTCCCTTGCTCTGTCAACTTTCTCCCAATGCCGCAGGACCTGTATCCCTGTATTGCTTCATGAGAAAACGCAGTCTTTGTTTGGACATTACCCTAATAAAACATGAATTAACTACAGCCGTTGGTCTGGTTCCTGAGTCACATCCTGGGCCTGACAATAAGCATGCAAATGATCAAATCTCCCCTCCCCTCCTTCCTGCTCTCATCTGACTCCTCCCCTCTGCCCTTTCTTCCCCCCTCCCCATACCCTGTGGTCAGTTTCACCTATCCTAAGCATGATTGCAGGGGAGTAAATCCCACTGAACTCAATAAGCATTTTCATTTCATTTTCATTTCATTTTATTAAATTTATATACCACCCATAGCCGAAGCTCCCTGGGCGGTTCACAACAATCAGCATAAAATACAATAAAACACATATTTAAAACAGTTTTTTTAAAAGCTTAAAATATAACCTTAAAAACAAACATATTTACACATACTAAAATGCCTGAGAAAAGAGGAAAATTTTAACCTGGTGCCGAAAAGATAGTAATGTCGGCGCTAGGCGTACCTCATCAGGAAGACTATTCCATAATTCGGGGGCCGCCACTGAGAAGGCCCTCTTTCTTGTTGCCACCCTCCAAGCCTCCCTCTGAGTAGGCACCTGGAGGAGGGCCTTCGATGCTGAGCATAGCGTACGGGTAGATTCATATCGGGAGAGGCGTTCCATCAGGTATCGTGGTCCCGCGCTGTATAAGGCTTTATAGGTTAAGACCAGCACCTTGAACCGGGCCCGGAAGCATATAGGCAGCCAATGCAAGCGGGCCAGAATCTGTGTTATATGTTCGGACCGCCTGGTCCCCGTTATCAATCTGGCCGCTGCATTTTGCACGAGCTGCAGTTTCCAAACCATTTTCAAAGGCAGCCCCATGTAGAGCGCATTGCAGTAATATAGTTTAGAGGTTACCAGAGCATGGACAACTGAAGCGAGGTCATCCCCATCCAGATAGGGGCGAAGTTGGGCCACCAAACAAAGTTGGTAAAAGGCACTCCGTGCCACCGAGGCTACTTGAGCCTCAAGTGACAGTGAAGGTTCTAAAAGAACTCCCAAACTACGAACCTGCTCCTTCAGGGGGAGTGTAACCCCGTCCAGAACAGATTGAACATCCACCATCTGGTTGGGAGAACCTCCCACTAACAGCATCTCGGTCTTGTCTGGATTAAGCCTCAGTTTATTAGCCCTCATCCAGTCCATTGTCGCAGCCAGGCAACGGTTCAGTACATTGACAGCCTCATCTGAAAAAGATGAAAAGGAAGCCTCTCTTAGACTTTTTGTTGAAAGATCAAAATAAAATGATGATATTGGGATGGGACGATTAACTAAGACAGCCTATGGAGAAAAGTGATCCTGTATGTATACATTAAGGGACAGGTTTGATATATATTATATACTTATAGCTGATCTGCGACAAATCGGAAGTCAACTATTTTATTTTTATTTTTTTGTTGTTGTATTGTTATGTTTTTTGACTTTGTTTTGTTTGTCTTTTGAAAAATTTGAATAAAAATTATTAAAAATAGAAAAAGATGAAAAGGAGAAGTAGAGCTGCGTGTCATCAGCATACTGATGGCAACGCACTCCAAAACTCCTGATGACCGCACCCAGGGGCTTCATGCAGATGTTAAAAAGCATGGGGGACAAAACTGACCCCTGTGGAACCCCATACTGGAGTACTCAGGGTGTCGAGCAGTGCTCCCCAAGCACTACCGTCTGGAGATGACCCGCCAGGTAGGAGCGGAACCACTGCCAAGCAGTGCCACCAACTCCCAAATCAGCGAGTCTCCCCAGAAGGATACCATGGTCGATGGTATCAAAAGCCGCTGAGAGATCAAGGAGAATCAACAGAGTCACACTCCCCCTGTCTTTCTCCCGACAAAGGTCATCATACAGGGCGACCAAGGCTGTCTCTGTACCAAAACCAGGCCTTAAACCCAATTGAAATGGATCTAGATAATCGGTTTCATCCAAGAGTGTCTGGAGCTGGCTGGCAACCACTCATTCGAGGACCTTGCCCAGGAATGGGACATTTGCTACCGGCCTGTAATTGTTAAGATTTTCTGGGTCCAAGGACGGTTTCTTCAGAAGTGGTCTTACCACTGCCTCTTTCAGGCAGCTAGGGACCACTCCCTCTCGCAATGAGGCATTTATCACTTCCCTGGCCCAGCCGGCTGTTCCATGCCTGCTAGCTTTTATTAGCCAAGAGGGGCAAGGGTCCAACTTAGAAGTGGTTGCACGCACCAATCCAAGCACCTTGTCAACGTCCTCAAGCTGTACCAACTGAAGCTCATCCAAAGAATCAGGACAAGGCCGTGCTCTGGATACCTCATTTGATTCAACTGCTATAACATTGGAGTCTAAGTCCCGGCGGATGCAAAAGATTTTATCCTGGTAGTGCCTAGCAAATTCATTACAGCGGGCTTCAGATGATTCCACCGAGTCCCTAGGGCCAGAAGACAATAGCCCACGGACAACTTTAAAGAGCTCCGCTGGACGGCAAATAGATGCTTTAATAGTGGCAGCAAAATATTGCTTTTTTGCTGCCCTTATTGCCTCTGAGTATAACTTAGTATAGGCACTTACCAGTGCATGATTGCATCCATCAGGAGTTCGCCTCCATCTGGACTCCAGCAAATGACCAATCCATTCTTAGCAAACTTGCACAGGATCCCATTTCTTACCTCCCAGATTAAAAAACAGAGAAATTCACTAATAGGCACAAAACCTTGCGGTTTAAGAATGTACCTATAGCCAACATATATATTTTTATCAAACTTTAAAAAGCAAGGAAATTGGGCAGCTATAGTGAATGCACCAGGGGAGCAGGTGCAGATATTGTACTGCCCCACAAATTTGTCAAAATGTAAACACAATTTGGATTGGTCTTTCACAATCCACTTGCTGTGTAGCTTCGGAGAATTTGTTAACATGTGCCTCTAAGCATATTATAAGTGGTGGCAACAACAGCAATCAACCCAGATAACAGGAACAAGATGTGCTGTGCTGATCTTGTTTTACAAGGGAGGAAGCAACAATATTAAGACAGTCAATAGAGTTCAGATAGCCACTTTCAATATGTTTGATTTACTTTGCAATTTTAGTAAAGTTTCCCATAGTAAATCATTTTCTTTTGCTTCTGTTTCTGTGAATATGTGAAGTACAGCAACACTTCGCAACATTAAAAAACTGTAAAAATAATTGTGGAATAATGGCACTGACTATTCTGCAGAATAGTCTACAGTGGACATCAGGAGCGTCTCAGTTTGCACAAGATAAAAAGGTGGGAGCTGAAATATATTCTAGCAAAATTCTAGGTGTGCTCTATGTTTTTAATTGACCATGTCCACCTTTCTTTAAGTGGAGTGGTTTAAACATAGCAGGCTGAAAACATGCATCTTGGGCAGGCCAAGTTTGTTTTTTCCAACAGCTAGAGTCATTGCTTAAGTAGCAACATGTTGTTATCAGTCTGATTTTACATCAAATTGCAGTTTCAGATTCAACTGTTAATGCACCCAAAATAGAAACAGAACATAGCCTCCAGTTTGAAACACAAAAGACTGTTTTCACCTTCATATGACATTGACCAATAAAGGCTTTGAAATTAATAAAAATAAATTTGACACAGATTTCTAGGCTGAATAATGAGAGAAATATAATTTTCTAGGTTAGATTCTCTGTAGAAACAGTAGTAGCTCACTAATGAAGCAAAGTACACCAACAAACATACAAAGAACACCAACAAACATACAAAAGTTAATACTCCATCTTTGGAGATGACAGGTGTTGCCACCACTCACTCACTCGCTCACTCACAGGCACATATTACCAAACTCTTCCAAGCTACACAGGAAGTGAATTGGACTGTGAAATAAAAATCCAAATTGTGTTTGGATTTTTACAAATTTGTAGGGCAGTACAATATCACAGAGAGGAAGTCAGGTCTCCTGCTGTCCTAATGCATTCACTATAGCTATCCAATTTCCTTGCTTTTAAAAGTTTAGAAATATCTGTTGGCTATAGGTACATTCTTTGAAGCCAATAGTTTGTTTCTTGCAAACACATTTTTTGAGCAACCAAAAAGTTGACTGTACACAAGGACATCACCAAATGGTCAATATATGAATCAGATTGATTATATATTTGGTAGCAGAAGATGGAGAAGTTCAATACTTTCTGCAGAAACAAGACCAGGAGCAGACTGTTGTATAGATCATGAACTGGTAATATCGAAAATCAGAGCATAGCTAAAGAACAACAAAGCAGCAATCATAATGCCAAAATACAATTTAAATAAAATCCCAAAAGAATATAAAGATCAAATAAGGAACAGATTTGAGGCTTTAAACTTAGTTGACAGAGAACCAGAAGAACTATGGAGTGAAGTCAGAGACATTATCAGGGAAGAATGCAAAAAGACAACACTTCTAGTAAAAAAGAAAGAAAGAACGCAATAGATGACTGAAGAAACTCTTAAAATGGTTAAACAGAGAAGGAAAGCAAAAGCAAAAGGAGATAGAAATACTGTTAGAACCCTAAATGCAACAATACAGTGACTAGTACGTAGGGACAAAGAGAACTATTACAATAGTTATTGTATAGAAATAGAAGAGGAGAACAAAAAGAGAAGAACAAGAGCCCTGTTCCAAAAGATTAGAGAAATGAAAGGGAAATTTAAACCAAGAGTAGGGATGTGGAATAATCAACGGGGGAACACATTGACTGACCAAGATGAAATAAAACGAAGATGGAAGCAATACACTGAAGAACTCTATAAAAGAGGTGCAAGGATGACAGATTCATTCATGGAGGAACCGTATGATGAAGAACCAGAAATTTTAGAATGCGAGGTGAAAGCTGCTCTTAAAATACTTGGAAGAAACAAATCACGAGGAACAGATGGCATACCAATAGAGTTACTACAAGGTACTGAGACTGAATCTGTCCAAATTTTGACAAAAAATTGTCAACAGACATGGAAACCTAAACAATGGCCCACAGAATGGAAGCATTCAATATACGTCCCAATTCCAAAGAAAGGGGATCCCAGGGAATGCAGTAATTATCGAACTATTGCCTTAATATCTCCTGCAAGTGAAGTAATGCTCAAGATTCTACAATAAAGGCTGTTACCATAGACAGAGCGAGAAATGCTAGACATCCAAGCTGGATTTAGAAAAGGAAGAGGCACCAGAGATCATATCACAAACATACGTTGGATGATGGAATGGAGCAACGAATTTCAGAAAGAAATCACCCTGTGCTTTATAGATTACAGCAAAGCCTTTGATTGTGTAGATATGAAAACCAATGGAATGCTTTGAAAGAAATGTGTGTGCCACAGCATCTGACTGTCCTTATGCGCAACCTATACTATGGACAAGAGGCTGCTGTAAGGACAGAATATGGAGAAACTGATTGGTTCCCAATTGGAAAGGGTGTGAGACGGGGTGCATTTTATCACCCTATTTGTTTAATCTATATGCAGAACATATACGGAAAGCGGGATTGGTCCAAGATGAAGGAGATGTGAAATTGGATGGAGAAATAGCAATAATTTAAGATATGTAGAAGGTACCATACTACTAGCTGAAACCAGTAATGATTTGAAACGAATGCTAATGAAAGTTAAAGAGGAAAGCACAAAAGCAGGACTACAGTTGAATATCAAGAAGATTAAAGTAATGATAACAGATTTATGTAACTTTAAAGTTGACAATGAGGACATTGAACTTGTCAAGGATTATCAATATCTTGGCACAGTTATTAACCAAAATGGAGACAATAGTTAAGAAATCAGAAGAAGGCTAGGACTGGGGAAGGCAGCTATGATAGAACTGGAAAAGATCCTCAAATGCAAAGATGTATCACTGAACACTAAAGTCAGGATCATTCAGACCATGGTATTCCCAATCTCTATGTATGGATGTGAAAGTTGGACAGTGAAAAAGGCTAGAATGATGAAACTGAGGTTATCATACTCTGGACACATAATGAGAGGACATTATTCGCTAGAAAAAACAATAATGCTGGGAAAAAAACGGAAGGGAGTAGAAAGAAAGGAAGGCCAAACAAGAGATGGATTGATTCCATAAAGGGAGCCAGAGACCTGAACTGAGAAGATCTGGACAGGGTGGTTCATGACAGATTTATTTATTTATTTATTTGTTAAATTTTTATACCGCCCCACTAGCATAGCTCTCTGGGCGGTGTACAACAAAGAAATACAAATATATACAATAAAATCCCATAATAAAATACAACAAAAATATAAGAGAGTAAGAAAACTAAAAACAGTTACAGCACATGTTAAAACTAGATTAAGTTAGATTAAAATGCCTTAGAAAAGAGGAAGGTTTTGACTTGGCGCCGAAAAGATAGTAACGTCGGTGCCAAACGCACCTCATCAGGGAGACTGTTCCACAGTTCGGGAGCCACCACTGAGAAGGCCCTAGTTCTTGTTACCACCCTCCAAGCTTCTCTATGAGTCGGAACTCGGAGGAGGACCTTTGATGTAGAACGTAGTGTACGGGCAGGTTCATATCGGGAGAGGCGTTCCAGCAGGTATTGTGGTCCCGCGTCGTATAAGGCTTTATAGGTTGAAACCAGCACTTTGAATTTGGCCCTGAAGCATATTGGAAGCCAGTGCAAGCGAGCCAGAACAGGTGTTATGTGTTCGGACCGCTTGGTCCACGTTATCAGTTTGGCCGCCGCGTTTTGCATGGGCTGTAGCTTCCGAACTGTCTTCAGAGGCAGCCCTACATAGAGCGCATTGCAGTAATCCAATCGCGAGGTTACCAGAGCATGTACAACTGATCCTATTGGAGGTCGCTGATTCATAAGTCATAACGAATTGAAGGCACATAAGAACAACAAATAGGTACGTTCTTAAACTACAAGGTTTTTTGCCTATTAGCAAATTAAACTTGTTTTATGGTTATTGGATTTTAAAGGTCTTCATTTCTTGTTGTGAGTTGCCTTGGTTTCCAACGCTACCTCATAGGGTTGTTGGAATGACTCCATATACGCACATGCTGAAGATATAAAAATACATACACCCTATAAAATAGTTTATTGTCAAAACAGGGGCCTTTGCAGAACATTTTTTTTTAAAGTATTAGTTTTCCGGCAAATAAAAGCAGTGATACCTAAGTAAGCCCTACCTAACTCCTTAAAAAAAAGGATCAGAGGGGGAGAGAAAGATTTACAAAACAATCCTTTTCTATCTTCACTCAAAACTCCCACTGATTTTCAGCACGTCTACGCAAAAACAAGTCCTACTTATTTCAATGGGGTTAGCTCCCAGGTATGTGGAATTAGTATTGCAGCTTTACTCCCAGAAAGGCTTCATATTGGAAAGGTTTTCAAAACAGGTTATGAATAAGACAAATAAACTGCGCTCTTCCAGTAAAATTTAAACTTGTTTGACTCCTTTATAACACTTAAGCATGTACAATTTTTAAAATTTCTGTTCCAAAATTATTTGAAAGATATGTATAATATACAATTTTTGCACATAATTAAAAAACCCTGCATGTACACTTCTATGCCTACCAAGATCCTGCTGTGATCCTCTGTTGTAGTGCAATCCTATGCATGTTTACTTAGAAGCAAGTCCCAATCCTGTACAGAGAAAGTACTCTTTATGTTGTTGAAAGCTATATATTTATTGAATTCCTGAATTCCTGACAAGCAGGAAAAGGAAACTGTGAGTTTAGCTATTGCTTGGGGTCAACAAATCTTGTCAATCAAACCCTGATTTCACTTATTGGCTGAAAACCTGAAAAGGTTAGAGCAGCCGGTAGTAACAGAAGTTGTGTGGGAGGGCAGTTGACATTTTGGTTTATATCCTTTGAACCAGACCACCTAGAAACTTAGTTTTTTAAAAACTCAGAGCTAAGAGTATGGAGATTAAAGTGAGTCACCTGGAGACTCAGAGATGACCCCCCAAAAATGGAGTCTCCGGGCAAAAACTGGACACCTGGTGACCCTAATCTGTAGAGATGGACCACATGCTGTTGTGCATGAGAAGGCTTCAACACAATCCAGAAACCTGCGTGTTAAGAGATTTCAGTTCATATGGAAGCCTTCACACACCCAGCTATATGCACAAAGGCCCTGTCACCTCAGATCATTGCACTTTTCAAGTAAATGTTAGGGGCGGGGCTACCCATCAAGATCCCACTCCCATGTTAAGTAACACAGGAGTGTTAACACCTGCATAGGGCATAATTGTCAACCTTTGCCAGCCAAGTTTTGTTTTTCAGGTCTAGTCTGATGCTTCAGATGAGGCCTAGTTTCAGCATCTCACCTCCATTTGCCCCAAACTGAACAATCAATTAACTGAACAATCAATTATTTTTATTTTATTTGCAGCCCATGTCATGACTCCGAATGCATGATTTATCCCTGTCATACAAGACAATACATTTCCACATACTGTTTTGCTCTCAATCACTCTCTCACATACCATTGGTCATGCTCCCTTCCCAAAATGAAAACAAACTAAGAAACATGTAGAAGCTTTGAGCTAGGAAGATCAGTTTTACCCACTTTACAAGTGAAGACAAATAGCTAATACTATTTGTTTCTGCTGTTGAGTAGATAGTTGAGTAGGTGTGGCACCCTCCTAAGCCTGGTGCCTTTGAGCCTGCCACCCAAAATGGTTGCCTGGGTCACATCCCCTAAATACAATCCTGATTTTATTTTTTAAATTTCTTTGGAGTGACATTAAAAAGCTGGAAAAAGTCCACTGGACAGAATTTCATTAACTTCTCTCAAACTGAGGTAAAGTCTGAGATTGTTGAGCACTTTGTTTTTCAAGCAAAAAGAATGGGGTTTTCATAGTTGACTGCAAGTTGTATTGCCAAAATGGTGGGATGCTTCACTGCCTTTGCATAGTAAAATTAGGAACTGGATCAAGCAAAAAATACACGCCATGCTCTTACACTTATGGAAACTCAGGTCCAAAACTAGAACTCAATGTTGCACCTCATTTCCATATCTAATTAATATGCAAATCCTCTTCAGTTTGTGCCCTCATTTGCACTGTGTAAACAACTTCAAATAGCTGCTTCCCCTCTTTTGCTGAAACAATGTCCTTTGACAGCAAAAGGAAAATTAATAGCAGGTAAGAGATTAAGTTTAATGAAGCATACACAAAATGCCCATTTAGTACAGTGTGTGAGATTTTTCTCCTAATCTTATTCAATTCCTCATGGATATTTTAATTTGTTTGCCACTAAATATGGATTCCAAGCCTGTGAAAGCCTTTGTTCACATGCTCAGTAATTTAACAGGGAAAATCTATCTCCAACTTTTCTTTATATGAACAAAAATGATTTGAAAGAACATATGAGATCATCAGGACTCTAGAGCCAGATTAGGTAGCTTTTCTCAACTGTTTCGTCATGATGAGAAAACAATTAACAGTTGCTTTTTTCACTTTAGATAATAACTTATTTCTATCAGACATGGGCAAAGAGTTTCTTTTACAGATGATATGAATGTGGTATCCATTGTTCTGTACTTTGTGTAATTTTGAGTAACTTGCTAGGCTTACTGCTTTGTTTCTATTGAATTGACAGAATTGGCTATGAATATTTTGGGCTGATTTGGATTTCATTTAAGCCAGGACTCAGCCTTGGAATACATTTTTGATCCAGAGCACAGCCTAGGAAGTAACAAGTGAAGCACTAACAAAGGATACTACTTAGCATATGCATTCTTGTCATTACTGAACAAAATCCACTCTTCCTTTCCTCTCCCTTCACACAAAAGCCAGCAGTTGGGTTTGTCTCCCCCCCCCATCCTTTTGTACATTTTGAAAAATTAATCCTTGACTTCTAGATTCCAGAAGCCAGACCTCTACGCTCACCTTTTCCCTGCTGCAATATACTAAAACCCCAGCACAACTATCCAAAGTTGACCTGCACATGTCACTTCCTGATTCTTGGGAAATTGCAGGAGTGCCGTTATTTAAAAACATCAACTCAGAAGAGCTTTTCCAGACAAATTCAAGTGAAAAGCCCATTCATCTGCAATGAAGAGTTAGTCAAACAAGACATTAGTAGCGTGTCCACCTGTTTAGCCTTAGAAACCCAATTCATTAACCAGAAAGAGGTGCTGGGGGGGGGGAGACTCTTAGAGTCTGGGACTTAAAATTAGCATTCCAAGGAGAGGAATGGATGGTGTCCTTATTTCTTTGTATCTAAATGTCTTCAGCATCCATACTCCAATCTGTATTTGTTATTTGAAAAATATTTACAGGACAACGGTACTATTCTTGATTTCTGTATATTGTCTTTTGTACCAGAGGGACTATGCCTGTCTGAAATACTAGTTGCTGGAAAAAACGGGAGTTGGAGAGAGGTGTTGTTTTTATGTTCTGCTTGTAGGCTTCCCATAGGCATCTTAATAGCCACTGTGGGAAACAGGGTAGTCTTAACCAACAGGGTTCTTCTTAAGTTCCTATATATGTTCGGAAATAAGTCCCACTGCTCTCTAGTGAGTGTGGTCAAGATGGCATAGCCCTAACCTTCCTTTGCTTCCTTCTCTCTTCCTTTCTTTTGGAAGCTTAGTTTGGATCATGTTTTATGTATTGCTTTGCCCTAGCAATAAGACTTTGTGAAAGCTTTTTGGAACTGAAGCCTCTTTCTGTGTTAACTGGGCCATTAAATTAAAAACATAACAATCTGTTATATGCTGCTTATAATTGCAAAACATTTTTGACATACCCTTGATATGAGAACCAAGAAAATACCCCCATGAAAGCTTAAGCCTTTCAATTTCTCTCTTCTCTCCTTTTTTACCCTCTCTCTCTCTCTCAATCCTTTTTGTTCCTGGAACATTCTGTTTCTTTTACGAGCTAACAAGTTTGATGTGGCCCTGTGTCTCATTCCCTTCCAGGCTTGCAGCTGTTTTGGCAACAGAAGAAAAAAATCCCCATAACAAATCAAATAAAAGCCCATTCTATGAAGAGGAATTGAAAACAGCAGGCCTCAAAGAGGACTGCACATGAGATGCCTTGTTCTGGCTTTCAACGCAACTCAAATCAGAAACACATTATCATAATCTGAAACAGCCCACTGCTAACACAAGGCAGATGGTGGGTAATAACCCATGCATCATTAATAAATAAATTCCAGCATTAAAGGCTTTACAAAGTATGACAACATTATCCGGGCAAGATCACTGCCCCTCTCCCACCCCAACAACACTCTACTATGTTGCAGGTCCTTCCCCCGCCCATTCTTTCTTTCTTTCTTTCTTTCTTTCTTTCTTTCTTTCTTTCTTTCTTTCTTTCTTTCTTTCTTTCTTGGCTCTGTGCTTTTGAAGGAAGCTAATAAGGCACTCTTTTTCTTCTTTTTTAACCAGATGAAACCCATCTCAGTGTATAAGACAGTTTTGAAACTCCAGAAGGGAAAAATAAAACGGCTGCCAAAGTGTAATAGCCCCCATGCACTTCCTTTTGGATCAGCGAAAGGCAAATTATTGTGCTGCTCTCCACTGGCTCTCTCTGGTCCTCTGCTGTTGTCATATTCCGCTACACATTTCATACAACAGTTTTGGCATCACGATTACTACAAAGCTGAAAGAGAGATGCATCATTTCTCAGTTTTTCTTCTCCAGACTCTACCATCTGTCACACTGTTGCCTTCACATCTTGGCCACAGTGTTCCATTTGCATCTTGGCCATGATCACAAGAACAGCAGGATATGTTTTACACACCCAGCAGGACTTTCAGCTTCTCTGTCTTGCACACTAGACTCCCATGCCACATGGTAAACTTCTTTTGAGAGGTGGCGTAGCCATAGGTCCACTGAGTTTAATGAGAGGAGAGGGATAGGGAGTTCTAATTCTGAGCCCCATGATGCAATTTCTATTTCCGCCATGCTATCCATCAAACAAGGCCACTGCTGCAGGATTTCTAAACTTGGCCCAGCTTATTGTGCACCCCATCCCACCCCTGAAACTGAATACCTAATCCTTCCAACCCAGAAGTCTTGTTCAAAGTAGGGGAAACAATGCTCTTCACCTCTCTCAAACCTGATTCTTGATTTCCCCCTCTCTCACAACAACTTTGCTGATATCTTCAGGAGTAAGAGAAGCTGTCCTGCTACCCCATCCCATGGTGTCCAACGATGGATATTCTGGACTGGAAATGCCAAAATTGTTTCAACTAGAGATAGATAATAGTTCAACTAGAATTTCTTGGAATCCCAATACTAACTGTTCTGATTCGGACCTCCTGGACTAATATGTGGATTAGAACATTATCATCCTTCAGATTTGTCACTTCTACATATTAACTTTTATTGGAGAATGTTATTATATGCCACTGCCCTCAGCAACCCACTCTGATGAATTTATAAAACACTTTGCTGTTAAAATCACTCACATCTGCTCTCTACATTGAGAGCATACTCTAAAGTGGTGATTCAGACACTGAGGTTTAGACTGATGAACTTCATCTTGTTCAGTTTGAGTATCTGGATTGATTGCTTGGAGGACTGAGGCCAACCACTTGTTTGTTGGACCCATGCCGAATCTGGCTGGGAAGAGATGCCAGCAAAGAAGAACTGACCAGCCGTGTGGTGGAAATTGTGACTACTTCTTTGCAGGACGGTTGTTTTCCAACTTCTCTAAGGCTTTGCAGAGACCAGAGCGTTCATACACATGTGGCTCACACATACCCAATTTTTTCAAATGCACATTTATGCACACAAGTGCTTTCTATTGAACCCTAGTTCAGTCTTTGCCATCCAGACTAGTCGGTGATGCCTGATGGGATGAATTGTTGTTCCCTCCCCTCAATTAGTACTTCCCCACCCTCCTTGAGTTCTGGAAATCTGAGGTCCATTGTGAAAATGCGCACAGTTATTTGTTTATCTGTGCGCATGGCCTTTTTTTAAAAAAATGAGATACTAGTTTTCCAATATACCAAACTTGCACAAAGCTGTGTGTTAAAAAAAAATACACATGTGTTGCAACTGGTCCCACCAACAGCCCACCAAGGAAAGCCTCACCAATGGAAGTAGGGGTGTGTGGTTAAATATGGTACCCAGCAAAACATCTTACATGTAAAATAAAAACCTGCCCACACGATGTGCTTCAGTATGTGCACAGTTGAAAACCAAGCAAATTTATTTTGCATTTTTTGTCACTTACCACATTATCTACGGATTGTCAAAATCCAAATTTAATGGGGGAGGAGTGCAGGCTGCCACTTAGATAAGGACAGTGTTGAGTGGACAACATAAAAACATGCACACATGGGGTGCATTAAATCCACTTTAAACTTCTGTGTATATGAAGCCTAAATTGTTGTGAAAACATAGCTACAGAAACCATCACCTGATCCCACCATCCTAGATAGTTATCAGCCAGTTTCCAATCTTTCTTTTTGAAGATCCGATAATGAGTTACAGTGATACAACTCCAGCCTTTCTTGGATTAAGCAGATCTGGACCTTTTTAAATCTGGGTTCTCATCCAGTTTTGGACAGAAACTGCCTTAATCACCTGGAACAGCCAATGGGGTAGAGAAGGATGGGACAGCATTGCTCACCTGGCTTCTCAACACTGAGGTAACTGTTGGCAACCAAGAGTGGAAGGGTTGTTGTTGGTGAGGAGTTTTGTGTCATGTAGGCACAGTGGCAAGAGCACTGATTGGCTCCACTGCTGTACTCACAATGCACCAACCTCCCCACCATATCATAATTTGCACATTGAGAAGCCAGATGAGCAACACTGCCCCATTCCGCTCCACCCCACTGGTTGCTATTGTTAATCACGTTGATGGATGCCCTACATTGAGCACTGGACTGAGGAAAGGTAGCCCTGTCGATTCTGCTTGGCTTCTCCATGGCATTTGATACCATCAACCTTAGCATACTTATGGTTAGTATGGGACTTGGGAGGGGTCACTGTTCTGTGATGCTGCTGATGTTATGGAGCTGAAGACTCCCAGAAAGATGTACTCAGGGAATGATAGGAAAGGCTAACATAGGGTTTTTAGAAAACCAGGTATATTATTTGGTTACATCTGGTCAAAAGACAGAGATACTATTATTTGTGTGTGATGTGGGCATATATAATTTCTGTTTAATCATAACAGTGGGACAAGAACAACTTATATTGTAACCCCCAGGCTCGATTACTGTACTGTAATGCACTCTATGTTGGGTTGCCCTACCCTTAAATATTAGACAGGTGCCATCTGTGTTACCTTTCCAGCACCTATTGAAGACCTTCCTCTTTCAACAAACCTCTTAAGTTGAGACCTTATCCCAGTCTGTGTCTGTCTTGGTATTGCTTTTTAATATGTTTTTTTAACCTATTTTTTTGAAAAACAGTATGTTTTCAACTGTTTAAAAAAAAGGTGTCTTGAAAGCTTTTTAAATGTTTTTAAAGATGTTTTGTTTTAATGTATTTTAATGTGTTTTAATGTATTGTAATGTCTGTTTTTATAATGTCTGTTTTTAGTGCTTTTGTTTGCCGCCCTGGGCTGCTGCTGGGAGGAAGGGCGGGATATAAATCAAATAATAAATAAATAAATATTATTTTATTATTCCTGAAATGGAATATATGTAACACACACACATACTTGCAGGCATGTAAGGTTTTCTAAAACACAGCCATCACATTTTTCTGTGGCTTGAAAGAAGGGAGAGAGTCTGGGCAGGGTTGACAACCTATGGCAAACCAACAAGGTTTGAGCTGCCTTGTAGTTTGTTTTGTTTTGTTTTACAACACATGAAATTTGCACACACTTGCCTGTCATTTTAAGATGCTTTTACTCTTAACTGTGAAAGTACTAATTTCTGCCTAAAACCATTCTGGAATTGGGTTCTGACTGTGAAAGCTCCTCATATTTCATATTTATGCCTTCTCTAAATTTATGAGCATTCCCCCTGTATGAACTTTTGGATGCTTGGGTGCTTTAGACAGAAACTACTTGAGACAGTCTTAGAATGTACTTTAGCTCACCAAAACATATTTTATAAGCATGATGAAAACAGATCCCCTCACCTGAGGATTTGTTTGGTTTTTTTACAATAAAGAATTAACTGTGGAGGAGAATGTAAGCTCAGACTTCGTTATTTGATGCTAACGATTGGAAAAATCTATGCAGGCCAACCTACTGGAGTTGGATCAAACCTTCCTTTCCTGGTATTTTGTAAGGAGATTAGTATTTCATTTAAAAGACTTGGCTATTAGAGCACCACAAGCTGCACACACTACAAACATTAAATAAAAATGCTGGTGGAGTAGGCATGAAAAGAATGGGCAAGAGCTGACACTGAACCTTTTGAGAAGATTTAAGGGACATTCAAGACGTTATGTAATGTATTTGCAAAGAGTGAGCCGAATCACTGCACTCCGATCAGTGTGTGTAACAGGGATCAGTGGTCTTGGCATGTTTAATCTGTCTGTTTCTGGGGGCTACAACTGAGTAGATATAGTTCAGAGGGAGGAAGGACTAAGAAGGCTAGAAATAATGTTGAAAGGGAGATGGTTGCTTGGTTAACCCTGCATAACTCTGTGGCCATTTTGGCACCACTAGATGTAAACGCTTTCTGAGAACTAATAGGCACTCAACCACCCAAGTTGACTGTTAGACTGGATGACAGGGAATGCTGACTTGCAAGGGCTTTTAGAAAACAAGGTATAATATGTTGCTAAAGCAGGAGAAGAGAGGGAGATGCAGTTCCTGTTGTGTGATGTGGACACACATTATTTCTGTTCAGTCATGAGTGTGGCTCAAGTAGGGATGGGATGTGTTGGCCGGTGCCAGTTCAAAAGCATTCCATCAACAGACTGGTATCGACTCAGGCTCAGTCTTTGTCTGCTAGCTGCTGCTTTTACCAATCCTTTTTTCCTCACAAAAATATTGATATTAATATCAATATTTTTAGAGGAAATATCAGTAATTTTAAAGGAAATAATTGATATTTTGAAAGGAAATATCAATAAATGAAAGGAAATACTGATAAAATTATCATTAATATCAATATTTTAGAGGTGGATTTTTTTAAAAAAAGTTTTTTAAAATAGTTGTGGGAAATCACTACATAAAAATCCAATCCACAACAATAGAGAATAAGCAAATTAATGAAATATTCAGTACCAAATCTGAATTGGATGGAATTCTATCACATCCCTAGGCACAAGCATATTTCATTACTAGGCTGAATCCAATGATGTCCCTCTTCTTTGATGCAGTGGAGGCTTCCATCAGCACATATTTTTCACCTCCCTCCCTGTAGACACAATTGTCCCTTCCCAAACTGCTTCAGAGAGCTCAGGGGCCCTTCAGAACATTGTGGAAGATGGGCAATAATAGTCTACCTCCCCATTTCCATAACAGAAGCAGAGGAACACCTCTGGAGGCAACTTGTACTCCTGAAGTGGAGTGGAAATCATGGGCTGCTTCTTTCAGAGTAAATGGAAGATCATCAGATGAAGACTAATGGCTCCTAATAAACCCATTTAGAAATAGTGTTAACGTGGCATAGATATCATCGGGGACCTTGGCTTGTTCCTTTGTTCATAAAGTCAAAGGAACAAAGTGAGACAGACATAACAATAACAAGGAATGATGTTCATTGCTTGGCATCTATGCTCTCTGGAATCATTATGGCTCTGCGAATAGACAGCATATGCTGAGGCTCCAGTGTGAAGAAACAGGGTTTGGCTGAGAACTTTGGACAGTGTCAATCAAAACACGAAGTCAGATTACTTGGCTCTTTTCAATAGGCTAAGCTGATCTGATCCTACAAACTGCTGTAGCATGTTTTATCTTTCTTTCAACAAAGTTATAGCCCATTTCAGCCCAGTTAAAAAAGAAGTTTACTATTATTATTATTTTGGAACAAACTAGTTTGCTTTTTTGGGGGAAAGCTGGAATTTAGTAAGAGACTATTATAATTTCAATCATTACCACTACGTTGGCAGCAAATTCAAAGAAGCAATGCCAAAGATGTTTCACCAGATAGTTAAAGGGAAGAGTTTGAACACACCATATGAATGGCCTCCACCCAGATGCTTCAGCTGCCATGAAAATGAACTCTTCCCTCCCACAAAAAAGGAAAAAAGTATCAATTGCTGACAAATATCTAATGCCAGAGCATGACAGTTCTGCCGCATTAATTTTATTGTAACAAATGTCAGTTTGATGATACCTGAAACCAGAAGCTATGGAACAGATTCAGAAACCTTTTGCAGCACAGATTCTAATAATGGAAGGCTGGCTTTTGTAATTGCTTTTGGAAGTTCCTTTGCTTTAATATCAAATGTGATGCTATTATCATGGAAGGGGAGGGGGGAGTGTGACTATTTTAAAAATCATATTATCCTATAGAACATTTTTTCCTTTAAATTCACCAGGCACATGTTTACCTTGTTCCTTAGAAAAGTAACTGGTGGGTGTAAGAGAAAATGTGATGCAAGATTTGTTGTGCAAGATTTGTTTTACCATATGTACATAACTAATATGTAAAAGGAGACTCTTGATCACTGGGAATGACCTTAGGCTTACTGAGCCCGGAAGATGTCAGGAGCGGTGATGGACTGGGGCACAATTGGGCTGCTGCTGATGTCTGCAGTAAGCAGGTTTGTTTGTTAAAAAAAATCCCCAACAATTGGTATCAATGTAGCATGATGCTCAGGAGCAATCCTATGGAAGGGGTGAGGCCAATTAAAATAGCAGCTCATTTCAAGTTGTAGTAGCTGCTGCCCAACGTGCCTCTCAGTGCTAAATTTTTTTTAAAAGAGCTCCACCTGGCCCAGTGGAGGCAGGCATCAGCGATGGTAGGGCCTGCCAAACCCTCCAGCAGAGCCTCTGTGTTTGCATACCTCTGCATTTGCTGATATTAGGCCTGCTGGATAGCATCTGTAAGAGTTTGGGCCAGTGTACAGCCTGGATTGCTTTCTTGTTGGGGCCAGCTGTAAATTTAGGACAAGCTGAACCAAGGGTATAGAGCTGGGTGTACATAGGGCCTTCACACCTCCAAAGCTGAGAAACTATCTTCCATGACTCAAAGATATCTAGTTTCTTCACATGAGTTCCCCGCATTATGACAAAAAAAGTCCAACCTCGTTCAAAGGCTGTGTTAAAACTAAAACTCAGGAACTGTTGACTCACCCTCAGTGAATGGTTCCTTCCACATTCATCCCCTTAACAACAGTTAGACATTGCTGTTCCACAACCATAAACATTAGCACCATTTCCCTCTTTAAAATCCACAGTGCCTGCCCACATGAAAAGGCGGGGGATAGAACTTGAAAGAAGTACAGCTTCCCTAGTCCACGACTTCCCAATAGTTTGGATGATGGAGAGGAGGGAGGGAGGGGTGTAGGTAGGAGGAAACAAGCTTTACTTTTTTGCCAGTTCTGTCACTGCTTCCACTGCCACTCGTACGCTATTAACACAACACTGAAGTGAGAGAGGAATATGTTTGGGCCACAGGGGTAGGGGAGGGCACCAGAGACGTGTGGAGGAGAAACTAGTAATTCTTCTTCTGCTTGGAATTGTTGTTGTTATTATTTATTGTTATTCTACAATTACAATATAAACATCTTACAATATATGTATATATGTTTCTTACAAAACAGTATAAAATAGTAAATTGCAGTTCTAGAGAATTGTAAAATATTGGTATCTATATCTATCAATAAAGCACAGAAACGGAGTGACACAAGGCTTTGGGGAGGCCCTGATCCATCTCAGGGTGTTTATTGGCATAACACTTTTGGATCTTTTGGAGGGGGAAGGGGGGCTCCCAATCATCCAATTTCACCTCATTATTTGGCCTCTACATAGAGCCAATGCACACCCCTATTATTTGCTAACTCACCTTAGGGGTGCTTGTGCATTTGATCTTTGCCTATTCCAATATAAATTGACCTGATCTAAACCTCCTAGATGTATGTGTAGATAGTAACTTAGGCTGTAATCTAACACTCACTTACTTGGGAGTATGTCCCATTGAACCCAATGAAGCTTACTTCTGAATAGACATGTAGTGGATTGCGCTGTTAGTTATCCATCAGCATTCACACCTCCATCATGTTCCAATGCCATCCTTCAGCTCAAAAGAATGTATTAAACAGTCAATTTTCAGAGAGAAATGTTTATAAATGCATATTTTGAAAGATAATAAGTTCAGAAATATGTAAATACATATTTTAAATATGCATTTTTATATGGATTTTAAAAAAAAAAAATGCAGATGGAATGGGATGGAACTGACTCCAGGGGGATGACGAGCAAGGTGACATAGTCCAGACATAAGCTAATTTGTCCAACCCTATTTCATTTTCTTTTTCAAGGCTTTGCAAGGAAGCTGCAACACAGGAAACAGCCTTATACCCGGTCAGACCCATTGGTCCATATAGCTCCATATTGTCAACACTGACTGGCAGCGTCTCTCTGGGATTTCAGATGGGGATCTCTCCCAGGGCTACCTGGAGATGCCGGGGATTGTACATGGAACCTTTTGAATACAAAGCAGAAGCTCTACCACTGAGTTATGGCCCTTCCCCAAAGTGTGTGCGTGTGTGGCAATTCCAAATGTTTGCCACTCCCTATACAAAATGAAAGGCCATTGGGGGCACGGGGGTTGTTGGCAGGTTTCCAACTGGACTGGATTCACTGACCCCAATTCAGAGAGACTTTACACATGTGCAAGAGACTATACATGTGGGAGATTTTGTTTGCTTTGGCTGAGTAGCAGCTGCCTTGCATGGCATCCCAAGCTGCTTTTAATGTGATGCTGTTGCTTTGCAAGGCTAAACAAAAGTTTCATTGTAAATATTGGCTTCCACTTTGTGTTTATCTGGATTTGAGCCATTTTATATAGCTACTCCTTAGATATACCAATGCTAATAGCTTGAAATGGTGAGTTCCCACCTGCTCACTCTAGGCTTGGGTTGGAAAAGAAGCCAAATTCCATTTTTAAAAGTCCAGCTTATATTTGTTGCCAATCTGATGTCTGTAAGTCACACACATTTTCATCTAGGATCTCCAAAGCCCTTCCCTGTGCAGTCGTGGTATACCAAAAATGTCACCTGTATTTTTTTTTTACCATTCTCCATCAATTAACAAGGAAAGAAATTGCATTCAAAAATTATTAATGGGGAGAGAAAAGGTGCAGGGCTTTTGACAGCTTACTTTTGAGGTGGCTGAGGGGTATTTGTGAGTGTATTTTCTTTCTTTCTACAAATCTTCTCACCAGTGGTCTGCACTCTGCAGCCTTCCTGGGTGTCCGTGCTAGGGATGGAAGGATCTGTCAGTTTCAGTTCTCTCAGTTTCTCATTTTTCTAATCTTAAATTCGGTTCTCCGCATTTCTGCATTTTTTTTTTAAAATTCTCATGAAAATCTTCAGTATTTAAATAATAATAATAAAATAAAATAATAAAATTTAATTTAATTTATGTGTCGCCTATCTGGCCATTGGCCACTCTAGGCGACGTACATGTAACAATTAAAACAGAATACAATAAAATACAATAATACAATGTAAAAACAATACAGCAGCGAGAACAATATTAATACAGGGTTAGAGGCATTTCAGTCATAACGATTAACCCTCCCCGGAAATCCCAAAGGCCTGTTGAAAGAGCCAGGTCTTTATGGCTTTACGGAATACATTTAGGGAAGAGGCGTGCCGTAGATCTTGTGGGAGTGAATTACCTAATAAATACATTTTTGTATGCAGTTTTGACTGATGTACACATCTTTGCAAGCAATATATTCTAATATAATGTATTTTAATGTTATTTTCACCAATTTGTTCATTTTGTGCACACTTGCCCCTAATATATGCAGTTTTGCAAACATTGCTTGGTTGGAGAATTACATCGCAAATTTCAGATAAATGCGAATTTTGAAGGCTAGCTGTTTTTTAGTTCTCATATTGTTTTGGAAAGTATAAATTTGATAAATGTGAACTGAATAGAATTTCTTGTTCATCTCTAGTCCATGCTTCAATCAAAACCCAGGGGAAGACATCATGAGGGAACTCCTCCCATGGGGCTTTTTTTCAGCTGAGGAAGTGTGGGCATTCAAGGAGCCTGCAGAGTGCTGGGGAAATGTTTACTGGAAGAAACACCTTTGGCCACCCTGTAGAACATTAAGTTCAAAGCTCCACCTGACTGAGATTTGTAAGGAATTCTGAGAATGAGGCAGAAAAATAAACACTTCTTTTGCAGGGCAAGAAAACATTCAAGAAATTGAAGGGCAGATTTTGGCACATTGCTGCTTTCAACCAAAGTTACCATGTTACAGTGACAGTGGTGGTGATGACATGGCAAGAGGGAACAAGGGTCATCTGACCTTTCTCTCCTTTCCCTCTCTCCTCTGTCTAGTGTACTCATTATATGTGCCTGGTTTTCAAATGCCAGTGGAATATTTCTCCCTGAGGAAAAAATGTCAGCTCCTATTTTGGTCCTTTTTAAGAGTGGCCACTATTTTTTGGTGGCTTCCACACCTTCCCCCCTCCAGAATGCCCCAGAATGATACTTCATCTGAAGTATTCTGGAGAGAAATGGCAGCTGCCGCCTGTTTGAAGCATTTTTAGGGGGGCATGCTGCTACTGCAAAGGTTACCCCAGCCCAAATATCTGAAGACTCCCTCCTTCCCAAATCACTGCAATTGTCTCTCAAATTCACTCCTGTAAATGGGGCCATACGTTCGGTGGGCTCTTTCAATTTACACCTAAAACTCAAAGTCCTCCTCAATTATTTTTCCATGTTTTCTAATCCTAAGCCACACTTTTTACGATGGAAGTGGAACAATATATTCAGAACCATCGGGCTCATCATAAAGAAATAGTCTAGGTATGCTTGCATAAGAAGAAAGAACACACAGAATATGTGGCATGAGGCCGATAAAAAAACCTGTTTTTTGTTGTTCTTCAGCCTTCCTTGTGCAAAGTTAAAGCTGTGATCCAACTGATAAGTGGTTGGAAATTTCACTGAGCTGGTGATGATTGAAGTGTTCTATGAATCTGTAGCCTTTCAAACAAAGAACAATTCTGCAGGCGCCTTGAAGGCAGAGTCCAGAGCCTTTGCAGTACATAAAGTGGAAACTAGCAGTACAAAACAAAACAAAACAAAACAAAACAAAACAAAAAACCTAGGCAAAAGTCAATCCTAGACAGAAGCTGTGCTGGTTTCTTTACAAAAGAAGAAGTCCAGCGGCAGTATGTTTTAAAAGTGGGATATGTCATTCTTGAGCTCTACCAAGGAGCATCTATTCATCCCTGAAGGATGATGTTTTTTGTGCAAGTGGATGTATCAAAAAGCAGAGGGGAGAATCAGACAGTGACTGATTGACTAACAATGCAAAGCACCTTTTAAAAAGAAAATGGCAGGGGGAAATGAAGTCTTCCCTTTTTTTTGTAGCCAGCTGATTAAAATGGATTTAGTAGTAGAAGGCAAAGCCAAGACAATCCTATGAAACACTTTAGATATTGATCCTTTCTTTTGTAGAAAACAAGCATGTTAAAAAACTTGGAGGCATTTATTTATTTATCTCACCTGCCTATTTTTCTTATTCTATTTATTCACATGGTAGTTAGCAGCACTTTTCAAAAGCCAATTGTGAGGGAAGTAGTGACACACTGAAGTTCTCTCTACCAAAGCAGCCTGCAGGTACAAATTCCATCACTTCAGCTGATATCTCCCTGTCCGTTCAAAGACACCCCCCTTTGTGGGAAGGAGAGGACTTTTTGATACATGAAATTGAACAGTCTATATCTGCTTCTAGGTGGTTCCAAAGGTTTTGGAGATAACATGCAAGATGGTTGCCTAACAATGGTGAAGAAGACGAGACACACATGATCATAAGGAAGATCAGGGGCAGCTAGCCTCCCATTAGTGGCATTACTGCACTTACTGGGAGGGAGGGAGACAATGTGGCAGAAATGTGACACAACAGCACCTCTGACAGTAGGCCAGGTGCATGTCACTATCTCTTCCCCCCCCACCCCTGAATATGATCTAAAGAATAACTCCTGACCTGGAAGTCCCTCCTTTATTATTTTCTCTCTGATACAAATAAGGACATTCAACAAATGATCTTATGTGTCAACAGTTCTGGTTCACAGGTTACAGTAGAAGACCTCCACATCCTTCTACATGTCTCACTATGTAAGACTAGCTCTTTGGCTATAACTGTGACTAAAGCAGGCTATGGAATTTCTTCCTTTAGAGCAGGTATAGTGCTACCATGAGGTAGAGTGAGGCAGCTGCCTCTGGGAGCTAGAGATGAAAGGACTGTCAAGTTTGGTTCTCTCAGTTTCTCATTTTTCCAGTCTTAAAATTAAATCACCACATTTCTGCAGCAGTTTGTGGAATCTCATGAAAATTCATCAACATTTTAGCACAATTTTTCCTCATAAACACATTTTGCAAGCAATTTTCCCTAATATGGTTTTCTATGTTATTTTTCACTCGTATATCCGATTTTATGCACACTTTCCTCTAATATAGGCATTTTTGGTAAACATTGGTTAGTTGGAGAACTGCATCACAAAATTCATATAAGTGCACATTTCAAAGGATCATAGAGTCATAGAATCATAGAATAGTAGAGTTGGAAGCGTCCTAGAAGGCCATCAAGTCCAACCCCCTGCTCAGTGCAGGAATCCAAGGATGCAGGATGGCTGTGTTTGGGTTCTCTCATTGTTTTGGAAAGTGTGAATTTTCCCCCAACCCTACTGATGGCAAATGCTGAGGGTTGGGGACTTGACAGAGCTATGTATGCCACATTGCCTGCCCAGCATCTCCTAAGCTAGCCTGCTGCCCTTAAGTGCAGTGGAGATTGCCAGTGTCAAAGTAACACTCAACAGCCAGACTGGTCAGTTTCTGTACATGGAAGACGTCCTTTGCCACAGACAGTAAAAGCCTCTCCTAAAAGCACAGATGGCCACTACATGACTGCGCTTCCTGTGCCAGATGAATACACATCTGTTTATCTAGGCCTTTGTGTAATTAAACTGAATTGTTCAAGCTCAGGGGGTCATTATGAACTGCTACTGTATTGTTTCATCATTTGTGAAGAGTTTTAGAAAATTTGGGGGTTTTTTTGGTTGGCTTTATAATTATAATTTTAATTGTGCTTCATTGATGGTCGGCTGGTGTTTATAATCAATTTTGTTGGAGACTGATTTAGAAGTTCAATAAATAAAATAAAATAATAAACTTGAGAACCCATTTTGCAGTCATTACAAGGAGTCTGAAAATGGTTTTCCTATGTTGATTGCAACTCACCTACCTAGTCCTTAAAATGGGTTGGCAATCTTTTTTGGCCAGTAGGCACATTTGAAATGTTGAGAAAGTACTATGGATGCCAACCACAAAATGACTACAATGGGGGGAGCATAACATAAGATGCTAGCTATGGATGTGGCATAACATGAAATGGCTGCCATGGAGGCATGACTTAACATATTTATTTATTTATTTATTTATTTATTTTATTACATTTTTAGACCGCCCTATAGCAATAAGCTCCCAGGGCGGTGTACAGCATGATAAAACAGGTTAAAATACAAAAACACAATAAAACATAATTAAAAATTTTCAATTTTAAATTCAAATTTTAAAATTTTTAAAATGCCTGGGCGAAGAGGTAGGTCTTTACCTGGCGCCGAAAAGATAGCAAAGAAGGCGCCAGGCGTATCTCATCAGGGAGGGCGTTCCATAGTTCGGGGGCCACCACTGAGAAGGCCCTAGCTCTAGTTATCGTTCTCCGTGCCTCCCTATGCGTTGGGACACGGAGAAGGGCCTTCGACGTCGAGCGCAGCGACCGGGTAGGTACATAGCGGGAGAGGCGTTCCACCAGGTATTGCGGTCCGATGCCGTTAAGGGCTTTATAGGTAAGAACCAACACTTTGAATCTGACCCAGAAACATATTGGTAGCCAGTGCAGCTGGGCCAGGACAGGTGTTATATGATCAATTTTTTTTGTCCCAGTAAGAACTCTGGCCGCAGCATTCTGCACCAGCTGAAGTTTCCGAACCGTCTTCAGAGGTAACCCTACGTAGAGTGCATTACAGTAGTCCAATCTAGAGGTTACCAGAGCATGGATAACTGTGGCAAGGTTCTCCCTATCCAGATAGGGTTGTAACATGAAATGGTTACTATGGGGATATAACACAGGATGGATGCCGTAAGTGTTGGCAAGTAAAAAGTTCCTAAGAGTATTTTTCCATGGCAGAGTTACAAGGCCAAGTAGCTCACAAGGCTGGAGTGGACGTGCACTCCTCAAGGACACGTTGCCAGGACAACCAGCTGTCTTATCAGTATATAGCTGGAAACTCAAACTGGCAGGGTGTGGGGGTCGAGGAGTTTGAACAGAGAGAGCTTGTGATATATTGTCAATAAAGTGACTCTTAAAACTTATTGCTTGTCCGGCTCATTGCTTCAACTGGCATCTAGCCTGTCACTATACTGTTCTGCATCCTGGGCATCTGCTTGCACCAGATCCAACATCCAACAAGTGGTAGCAGAGGATGGTTACCTGGTGCTGAGGATTACCTGGTGCTGAGGATTACCTGGAGTGGAGGATTGCAGAAAAGCAGCAGAGAAAAGCCAGAACTGCAGACCAGCGAGTAAAACAGCAGAGAGACGGAGAAACCGAAAGCTGAGCTGAAAGCTGTGAGAGAGCCGTGGGAAAAAAAAACCTGACTGAAGGACAGAGGTGAGAAGCTCTAATTACAAAGGCGGTGAACTGTGAAAAGTGAAAGTATGTCTATTACATTATCGGCCGGGATTCCCTTGGAAAGGCTGACAGGGAAAAATTATGGCACTTGGAAACAGAGAATGCAGGCTTTTCTAGTGAAAGAAGACCTGTGGAAAGCTATCGCAGAAGACCCACCCGCCGGGGTGCCTATTCCAGCAGATTGGAGAAGGCTGGATGAGAGGGCAAAGGCGTTAATTGTTCTTGCTATTGATGATTCTCAATTACTGCACGTGCATGATGCAACAACGGCAAAGGAAACCTGGGAAACTTTAAGAAATATTCATGTGGAAAAGACTGCCAGTTCTAACATATATCTTGCCAGAAGATTGTATCAGATGCGCTTATCTGGAGATATAACCATGTCAGAGCATTTGTTGGAAATAAACAGACTGTTTACTGAGTTGTCAGAACGTGAAATTGAACATTCTCAAACGCAAAAAGTGTATATCACATTAGCTTCACTAGATTCAAGTTATGATAGTCTGGTGAGCTCTTTGGAAGCAATGGACGATGCAAATCTCAATATGGATTATATAGAAGGCAAACTTTTACAAGAATTCCAAAGGAGGCAGGAAATGGCAAAGCAGGAAAAGACTGAGTCTAAACACAACGTGGAAAAACAGAACAACAAAGCTGCACAAGAGAGACTGTATGGACATAAGGCGTGTTATTTTTGTGGTTCCAGGCAACATCTTCAAAGGAATTGTGAAGCAAGAAGAAGAGAAAGAGGAAGAAAACCACTTGTACAGGTGATATGTGCTAGCCGAAACATGCAAAGTAAAGCTAATAACAATAAATGTGATGATGTATGGGCTCTTGACAGTGGGGCTACAAATAGCATAATCAAAGATAAATCAATGTTTCATACATATTGTGACGTAGAGGATCATGTAATAATGGCTGATGGAACTAAGAAACTTATCAAAAGTAGGGGTACAGTGAAATTAGCAGGTTTTAATACGATTATGACAGATGTGCTGTTTATTCCAGATGTTGAAAGTAACATAATGTCAGTTTCTAAACTTAATGGAATGGGATTCAATGTGTTGTTTCAAAGGGGCTCATGTCAAGTCATGAAAGGGAACAAAATATTCATGAAAGGGATAGTAAAGAACTCATTGTTCTACCTACACTTGAAACAAACAAATCATGTGCTTATGTGTGCCAATGAGAAACCCCACAATAATTGTGTACATTTATGGCACAGAAAATTGGGACATATAGGATATCAAAATGTGGTGAAAGCAACTGAAAATAGTAAAGATGTGACATTAAGAAATTGTGGTAAATATGTAGCCTGTAACGTGTGTCAGCAAACCAAAGCAATTGTGTCAGCAAGAAACACTGAAGCCAAGTCTAGTACAAATGCACCCACAGTACATGACAGAGAAACAGGGGTAAAAGAATACCTTGGTAAAAGTGACAAGCAAATGTTGAGACGTTCTGGAAGGGCAAATGTGAGTGTGCTGCCTGACAGATTTAGGATTGCCACAGTAAAGGGGATTGAAGCACAAACACACAGGGTAATGGATGCTGACACATTATACTTGGAATGTGTAAAACCCAAAGAGATAAACTGATGATGTTTGTAAAACCTCTGAAAAATAAAGGAACAAAGAAATGTAGAAGTACACTGAACTGAACATGTAAACTGAAAAAAAGATGATGTATCATGTGGAAGAAAATGATATAAGTAAATGAAGAAATGAATGTAATAAAAATAATGAAACAGAACTGATGTTAATGTAAACAGGATAATATATCATGCAAGAAATGTAAATGTAATGACAAATGGAAGCAAAAATGTGAACAAATGTAAAAGGTGCTGCTTATGGAAAAATAGGTGGGGGGTGTTGGCAAGTAAAAAGTTCCTAAGAGTATTTTTCCATGGCAGAGTTACAAGGCCAAGTAGCTCACAAGGCTGGAGTGGACGTGCACTCCTCAAGGACACGTTGCCAGGACAACCAGCTGTCTTATCAGTATATAGCTGGAAACTCAAACTGGCAGGGTGTGGGGGTCGAGGAGTTTGAACAGAGAGAGCTTGTGATATATTGTCAGTAAAGTGACTCTTAAAACTTATTGCTTGTCCGGCTCATTGCTTCAACTGGCATCTAGCCTGTCACTATACTGTTCTGCATCCTGGGCATCTGCTTGCACCAGATCCAACATCCAACAGTAAGCACGTGGCATAACACAAAATGGCTGCTACACCCAAAACAACAGAAAAAGACAAAAGTCACAAAATGGTACAGGAATCAATGGGGAAAAACATCTACATCACCCACTGCCACACTCACTCACAGAAAAAAAACTTTACACCTCTCTATTCAGAATGAATGTGAAGGTGGGTGTCCAATCCTGGCATCCAATGAAATGTGGGCATGTATAAGTGTGTGTGTGGGAGTTATTATTATTTCAGTTTATAACCTGCTCTTCCTCCCATAGGAGCCCAGTGCAGCAAACATATTAATGACAATACCATTAAAACATTCTAAAAACTGTTAAATAAAATCACAACCTCTCAGCTAATGATTTCAGGCTTGCCAGGAACAGTGTCCTTCAGCCATCAAATACCTGGTGAACAGGAATGTTTTTAAATTCCTCCTCAAAGTCAATAATGAGGGATGCAGCTGCACATCACCAGGGAGGGCATTACACAAATGGACCTGCCTCTGTGAAAGCCCAAATCACAGGTCAGTGCCAACCAGGAAGCTCCCAGTGGCAGCACCGCCAATAAAGCATCACCTACCAGTTGAAGGGTCCAAGATGCTTGGTATTGGGGAAGGTGCTCTTTTAGGTACTTGAGTCCCAAGCCTCTCCTGGCTGAGCCAGTGCAAAGGAACTGAGCAGAAAGAATAAATGGTCTCTCATACATTGTGATTTGAGGATATATTTACTGAGACCATATAGGGGTGCCATGGGAGGTACTAGTGGGCACACTGACACCTGAAGGTGCTGTATTGGTGACCCCTGTACATCACACCAATTTTTTTAAGGTCTGGAGACTCACAATGAGCGCTAGAACTCAATGGGGTAATTGCTTTTAGATGATACTGCCTGAGGAGGGATCAGTTACAGAGAGAGGAATATTTTCAATGATATCTCTATGATGACTGCTAGCTGTGCTCTGGCTTGAGCAAATGGGAAAATGAAGAAATAAGCTGAGAGATATATTAAAAATTGCAGCAACCAATAATAGTGCAGTTCTGTGGCCATTTAACTTACTGGACAGTTATCAGATAATATCTCAAATACAGTAAGGGATCTCAAATACAATATCCTCCCCCTCCCTCTCCCTCCCCAACCTGAAAAGCCTGTAAAATCTTCAGGCAAGAGTCTAACCTAACATGCTTTTTTTTTAGTAGTGCATAGACAACTAATTAGTATACATAATGAAAATATTACCCCTCTCTGTGGTTTTAGTCTTTCTATCGCTCTGAACATGTAAGGCACAGTTGGTTCCTAAATGAAATATAAAATGAGCAGAAGAACTTGAATGGATTATTGAAGAATTTCACCATAAAAAGCTAAAATGCGGAACATTCCAACTGTTAAATATAAACAATATAGTTGCCAGACACAGAAAATGGGGAATTAGAATTTTGAAGAAATCAATCAGACCAGTGAAGGGGATAAAAACCAGTGTGAAACAAGGAAAATCTAATTAGATTTTTAAATCATGAGAAACTTTGAAAAATAAGCTGTGTGAGCATGGGAGCGTGGCTGCTAAAGAATGTCCAGGAGTCCAGGGGAAAAAAAAGAGACAACCTCATTTAGAATTTGGCAGGAAGATGACCTCTGGCTGTTCACAGCCAGGGACAGTTCCAAGGAAGAGAGCAATGGCAGGCCAAACTGTTCAGATTGAGTGGCCCAGAGAAGAGAGAGTATATCAGGCTCACTAAATAGCCCAAGGGAGAGTGCTGGGCAAAGTGCCCTCTTGGAAATCATTCTATGCCAACTGTAGCCTGGAATAGCAAAGAAGGTTTTTGCACTTGTGAATATCATTGCTGGGATGACAAGTAGACATCTGAGTAGTGTCTATCTCAATACCATACCTTCATCTTTCCTCAGACACATGTTGGCTGATGACAAGGAACAGTTATTCTGATGCTTATGAAAACAGCTCTATTGGACCTCCATCGATTTGTTAGACAGAGCACTCCCTTTTTCTACCCAAAATTATTCAAATATTTATTTTCTTAGACATATCTTTTTATTTAAATATCACTGTATCACTATTTTTTTCAATGGGGAAATCATGACCACATTGCAGTTGGAAGGACTAAATGAAACTTCAGCAATGCCTTCTACGACAGAGTTAAGGGAATTTGCACACCATTAATTATGTTTCTTTCTTTTTTTGCAGCTGTATCATATTGCTGGGTCAGTCATGAAACGACCCCACTTAGTTTCTTTGTGTTTTCTTCTCATTTATATAACCATTTCTTTCTTGCTATTTGTATTCATATTCGGAACAAGATTGAATGCAACAATCCTTACTTTGTTTCTTATCTTCTACTGAATCTCACCATTTTGCCATCAATGATGTTACTAATATTTATTGATGTATAATGTTTATTGCAATATAATTTAACATTATGAGGGTGTACTCACAGGTCTGATCAGATTAAGAACATAGGAAGCTGTCCTGTCTTATACTGAGTCAGACCATTGGTTCATCTAGCTCAGGAATGCCTACACTGACTGGCAGGATTTCAGACAGGGTTCTCTCCCAGCCCTCTTGCAGATGCTGGGGACTGAACCTGGGACCTTCTTCAAGCAAAGGAGGTGCTCTATCATTGAATTGTGTTTTGGTCAAGAAGAGCTGATGGATGGATCCTGAACTGGAATACTAAGTAAACAGTCTATGAAAGCCCACAGGACCAGTTTATATCAGTTTGTTCCTGAGCACAGAACAGACACAACTCTTCCTACCTTCAATGGCCTTGACTCTTTCTCCCTCCCTCTGCCCCTTGGCTGCTTGGCCTATGTTCTTGGCAATTGCTTCTTCTTAGCCCCAGGATACTAACCAAATCCCATGACTTCCAAAACCCCACAAATATGCTGATGATACCTAAGAACCCAAATCCCTGATTTGCTGCTTCCTTATCTACAACATTCGTGAGACTTGTCTTCTACCTCCCATTCCAACAAACACTGTTTCCATACTAGCCCTTTTCTCTGCCATATTTCATTCACCCATCATGGAGAATCCAAATAAGGTCACTGCCAAATCATTGCATCCCAGTGTTTTCCAGATTTTACAGTCATCTTCTAACGTTCTCGTTTGTAGTGATTTTCATGATTTGAATGAAATTGCAGCACTAGGCTTTCCAGGAAGGATTTGAAAAGTTTGCTTTTAATGTAGCTGGAACTTTGCATTTAAAAAAAAATCACAATTCTGTTTTCACACAAAAGTGAACCAGCTGCTATAATAGGGTCAAATAGGTATAGAGAAGCAAAATCCACAGGGTGCATGAGCTGTTATTGTTCTCTCCTCAAATGCTGGAACAATCCATGTGGCAGTACCAATGGAGGGACCCCTAGCATATGCTCCTCTCCCTCCTGTCTCCGTGTGTGTGATTCTTCATAAGAACATAAGAAGAGCCTGCTGGATCAGGCCAGTGGCCCATCTAGTCCAGCATCCTGTTCTCACAGTGGCCAACCAGGTGCCTGGGGGAAGCCCGCAAGCAGGACCTGAGTGCAAGAACACTCTCCCCTCCTGAGGCTTCCAGCAACTGGTTTTCAGAAGCATGCTGCCTCTGACTAGGGTGGCACAGCACAGCCATCACGGCTAGTAGCCATTGATAGCCGTGTCCTCCATGAATTTGTCTAATCTTCTTTTAAAGCCATCCAAGCTGGTGGCCATTATTGCATCTTGTGGGAGCAAATTCCAAGGTTTAACTATGCAATGAGTAAATAAGTACTTCCTTTTGTCTGTCCTGAATCTTCCAACATTCAGCTTCTTTGAATGTCCACGAGTTCTAGTATTATGAGAGAGGGAGAAAAACTTTTCTCTATCCACTTTCTCAATGCCATGCATAATTTTATACACTTCTATCATGTCTCCTCTGACCCACCTTTTCTCTAAACTAAAAAGCCCCAAATGCTGCAACCTTTCCTCGTAAGGGAGTCGCTCCATCCCCTTGATCATTCTGGTTGCCCTCTTCTGAACCTTTTCCAACTCTAGAATATCCTTTCTGAGATGAAGCAACCAGAACTGTACACAGTATTCCAAATGCGGCCGCACCATAGATTTATACAACAGCATTATGATATTGGCTGTTTTATTTTCAATACCTTTCCTAATTATCCCTAGCATGGAATTTGACTTTTTCACAGCTGCCGCACACTGGGTCGACATTTTCATCGTGCTGTCCACTACATCCCCGAGGTCTCTCTCCTGGTCAGTCACCGCCAGTTCAGACCCCATGAGCGTATATGTGAAATAAAGATTTTTTGCTCCAATATGCATAATTTTACACTTGTTTATACTGAATTGCATTTGCCATTTTTCTGCCGATTCACTCAGTTTGGAGAGGGCTTTTTGGAGCTCTTCGCAATCCCTTTTTGTTTTAACAATCCTGAACAATTTGGTATCGTCAGCAAACTTGGCCACTTGACTGCTCACTCTTAATTCTTGGTCATTAATGAACAAATTGAAAAGTACAGGTCCCAATACCGATCCTTGAGGGACTCCACTTTCTACAGCCCTCCATTGGGAGAACTGTCCGATTATTCCTACTCTCTGCTTTCTGCTTCTTAACCAATTCCTTATCCACAAGAGGACCTCTCCTCTTATTCCATGACTGCTAAGCTTCCTCAGAAGTCTTTGGTGAGGTACCTTGTCAAACGCTTTTTGAAAATCTAAGTACACTATGTCCACTGGATCACCTCTATCTATATGCTTGTTGACACTCTCAAAGAATTCCAATAGGTTACTGATACAGGACTTTCCCTTGCAGAAGCCATGCTGGCTCTGTTCTTCTATGTGCTTAGTTAATCTAGCTTTAATAATACTTTCTACCAGTTTTCCAGGGACAGAAGTTAAGCTAACTGGCCTGTAATTTCCGGGATCCCCCCTGGATCCCTTTTTGAAGATTGGCGTTACATTTGCCACTTTCCAGTCCTCAGGCATGGAGGAGGACCCAAGGGACAAGTTACATATTTTAGTTAGCAGATCAGCAATTTCACATATGAGTTCTTTGAGAACTCTCGGGTAGATGCCATCTGGGCCTGGTGATTTGTCAGTTTTTATACTGTCTATTAAGCCTAGAACTTCCTCTCTCGTTACCACTATTTGTCTCAGTTCCTCAGAATCCCTTCCTGCAAATGTTAGTTCAGGTTCAGGGATCTGCCCTATATCTTCCACTGTGAAGACAGATGCAAAGAATTCATTTAGCTTCTCTGCAATCTCCTTATCGTTCTTTAGTACACCTTTGACTCCCTTATCATCCAAAGGTCCAATTGCCTCCCTAGATGATCTCCTGCTTTGAATGTATTTATAGAATTTTTTGTTGTTGGTTTTTATGTTCTTAGCAATGTGCTCCTCAAATTCTTTTTTAGCATACCTTATTGTCTTCTTGCATTTCTTTTGCCAGAGTTTGTGTTCTTTTTTATTTTCTTCATTCGGACAAGACTTCCATTTTCTGAAGGAAGACTTTTTGCCTCTAAGAGCTTCCTTGACTTTGCTCGTTAACCATGCTGGCATCTTCTTGGCCCTGGCGGTACCTTTTCTGATCTGCGGTATGCACTCCAGTTGAGCTTCTAATATAGTGTTTTTAAACAACTTCCAAGCATTTTCGAGTGATGTGACCCTCTGGACTTTGTTTTTAAGCTTTCTTTTTACCAATCCCCTCATTTTTGTGAAGTTTCCTCTTTTGAAGTCGAATGTGACCGTGTTGGATTTTTTTGGCAATTGGCCATTTACATGTATGTTTAATTTAATAGCACTGTGGTCACTGCTCCCAATCAGTTCGACAACACTTACATCTCACACCAGGTTCCGGTCCCCACTGAGGATTAAGTCCAGGGTTGCTGTCCCTCTGGTTGGTTCCATGACCAACTGGTCTAGGACATAGTCATTTAGAATATCTAGAAAATTTGCTTCTTTGTCATGACTGGAACACATATGCGGCCAGTCTATGTCCGGGTAGTTGAAGTCACCCATTAGTACCACATTTCCTAGTTTGGATGCTTCCTCAATTTCATATCTCATCTCCAGGTCTCCCTGAGCATTTTGATCAGGGGGACGATAGATCGTTCCCAGTATTAAGTCCCTCCTGGGGCATGGTATCACCACCCACAACGATTCTGTGGAGGAGTCCGCCTCTTTTGGGGTTTCGAGCTGGCTGGATTCAATGCCTTCTTTCACGTATAGAGCGACTCCGCCACCAATACGTCCTTCCCTGTCCTTCCGATATAGTTTATATCCAGGGATAACCATATCCCACTGGTTTTCTCCATTCCACCAGGTCTCCGTTATGCTCACTATATCAATGCTCTCCTCTAAGACCAAGCACTCCAGTTCTCCCATCTTGGTTCGCAGGCTCCTAGCATTAGCGTACAGGCACTTGTAAGCAGTGTCTCTCTTCAAGTGTCTTTGGCACTTGTGGTTTGGACTGTGGTAATTTTGCTCTTCTGAATTTATATCCTGTGCCCCTGCTCTCACAATGCCTACTTCTAGGCCTACCCCTTTTAAATTTTCATCATTTCTTTGGTCTTTATCCCAGGAGGGAGGTTTATTCCGAACCGGACCTTCCTTAGCTCCTGTTGGGTTTCCTCCTCAGTCAGTTTAAAAGCTGCTCTGCCACCTTTTTAATTTTAAGTGCCAGCAGTCTGGTTCCATTCTGGTTCAAGTGGAGCCCGTCACTTTTGTACAGGCCTGGCTTGTCCCAAAATGTTCCCCAGTGCCTAACAAATCGAAACCTCTCCTCCCAACACCATCATCTCATCCACGCATTGAGACTACAAAGCTGTGCCTGTCTGGCTGGTCCTGCACGTGGAACCGGTAGCATTTCAGAGAAAGCCACTTTGGAGGTCTTGGCTTTCAGCATCCTACCTAGCAACCTAAATTTTGCTTCCAGGACCTCACGGCTGCATTTCCCCATGTCATTGGTGCCAACATGCACCACAACCACTGACTCCTCCCCAACACTGTCTACCAAACTATCTAAATGACGGGTGATATCCGCAACCTTCGCACCAGGCAGGCAAATCACTTTGCGGTGTACACGCCCATCACTCACCCCACTGTCTATGTTCCTAATGATCGAATTGCCCAGTACAAGGATCCCTTCACCCCCCAGAGATATATCCTCAGCATGAGAGAATAGCTGCTCATCCCCCAAGGAATGGGTCCCTTCTAAGGGATTGTTTCCCTCTTCCTCGGCTGGATGCTCTCCTTCCCCGAGACCATCGTTCTCCATGATAGCAGGAGAGCTATCATCCTTGGAGTGGGACACAGCTATAGTGTCCCTGAATGCCTCATCCACACACCTCTCTGCCTCTCTCAGCTTTTCCAGGTCAGCCACCTTGGCCTCAAGGAAATGAAGTCATTCCCGGAGAGCCAGGAGCTCATTGCACTGAGAGCACACCCACGACTTCTGTCCAACAGGTAGATAGTCGTACATGCTGCAGACAGTGCAAAACACTGGAAAGACCCCACACCCCTGCTGGCTACTTACCTGCATAGTTTTGTTTAAGGTTTATTACGTTAATGGGTTGGGGACTGTGGTTTAGTTGAGGTCCGGGAAGAGACGGGCAGAGTGGGGACCCTGGCCTCCTCGCCCTGCTGCCAAACTCGCTCTGCTGCTTAACTCACCTTGACGCTTTGTCAGCTGGCTCCTAGCTCAGGGTGACCCTAGGCTGCCCTCATTACTTATTACTCTGAGCTGTTTTAATTCAATTAAATAATGAAATAAATGGGTGCTACTTACCCTCTTCTCGCTCTGCTGCTTAATTCACCTTGACACTTTGTCAGCTGGGGCCTTGATGCTTCATCAGCTGGGGGCTCCCTCTAGCTCGTGGAGCTGGCTCCCTCGCTAGGTTGCTCTGACTTTATATGTGTGGCTGGTCCCTCCCAGCTACTGCTGCCAGCCAATGATGTGTTAATTGAGGCTGATGGCTCAACTATCAGCTGGGGCTTAACTCCTTAGGATTATCTCTGGCTTCCTTCCTTTGAAGGCAGGAAGGCAGGCTTCCTTCCTTCCTTAGCGAGGGGGGGTGTTTAAGGACTTTGACTAGTGGTACTAAGAAAGGTTAACTAGCTTTTACTCTATTTAAATTTTATTTGCTGACAACAGCCACTTTTATCAGTGCAAGTTCCCCTGTAGTTTTAAGTAGTGCCTTGCACTCTGGCCTGGACAAACTAGACTAGCTTTTGGCTGCTTCTAATCTGAGCAAGGGGCTGCGACTTCCAGGCAAGTCTTTTTTGTTTTCTGTTTTCCCACCTAGAACAACCTGAACTTTCTTTAACCTAGGGAAACAGAGCTTGTGGTTGTGTTTAAGGAAGGCTAAAGCTGCCCTGTTTAGCAAAGAATGAGCTGACTCTCTCCCTGTGTGTATTGGTGGAGTTTCCTTTTTCCCCTTCTCTCCAACTGGAATTTAGCCTTGTTTACAGTGTCCCCTGAAGCTTTCCTGCTAGGGTGGTGTTGAAAACTAGCTTTCTATAGGCTTCCTACCCCTAGGATCTGTCTCCTAGGTTCATTAAGGGGGAAGAACAAGCAGGACTACCTTTGCCCCAACAATGGTGCTGCTCCAGAGGCAACAGTTGGACCAGCACAAATTAGACTGGGTCCAGGGTTCCTGCAAGCTATTCAGCTGTAACTCTACACTCTTCCCTCCATAGGATCACTCACACTGTACAGTGGCAATGTTAATGCCAGCAAAGGAACTGAGAGTCAACATATATACTCTTTAAAGCAGGGATTACCAGGGTGGTGTCCTTCAGATTTTTGGACTACAACTCCCATCAGCCCCAGACAGGATGACCAATAGTCAGGAATGAGAGGAGCTGTAGTTCACAACATCTGGAGGGCAGCAGGTTGGCTACCCCTGCTGTAAGGTCTTGAATGCATATGCTCTGTAGCAGATGAAAGACTGTCAGGGAAAAATGAGCCAGTAGGAAGGTGGTATGTGTGGGAAATGAATACAGCAAGTGGATGACTTATCCAGTAGTTCCCTCTTTCACCACCAGGCTGATTTCCTGGAATACTTGCACAAAATACTTACACAGCACTTGCAGCACAGACAAGATTATTTGACGGGGTTTGGAAGTGACCAATGTCCACGACATCTGCTGCCGGTCATCTTGGACTATGGAGAATTATAAACTGGAATTCCCTCCAACAATTGCATCATTTCCAGGATATCAATCAATCAATCAATATCCTCCACTGACCTCTCATTTGGGACAAAGAAAGTCAGGTTAGCTTTTTTAAAAAGGGGGGGAATGGAGAAGAGTAGGGGGATTTCCCAGACTATGAGGCTCTGCATGAACAAAGAAGATTCCCTCTGAACTTCTCCTTGGCTCAAGACAAGGGGTCATCACTTCGACCTATATTGAGCCTTTCTACTACTCCATAAGAGGTCTGGGAGATTATGCCTTCTCCCAGTGATTCCCATGCCTTTTGTAATCTAACAATAACAACAACAACAACAACAATAATAATACATACACTAATCCATATGTGTCATCCTCAAGGGCATGACAAGGAAGCATGGCTAACTGACATGGGTATAATCCTAATGGCCCTCTTTAGTGTGGGGTGTTTTGTGAACACCTCTATGGGGAGGGCTTTCAGTCTGATATCAAGCAATCTCTATGCACAGAAACATTCCCCACTGTAAGAGTGGTGCTTCTAGTTGAAAGAAACAAGAACTTCCTGTTATTATTATTATTATTATTTATTAGACTTTTATACCGCCCGACTAGCAATAGCTCTCTGGGCGGTGAACACAAGAAATACAATAAAATACAACAAGGACATATAAAAATAAAACAATCTAAAATCAATTACAACAAATTTAAAATTAAGTTAGCTTAAATTAAAATTAAATTAAAATTAAAATGAGAATGCCTCGGAAAAGAGGAAGGTTTTAACTTGGCACCAAAAGGATAACATGTTCACATGGGGTCATATTATATTGTGCCTTTGGGGTCAAATTCATCCAGGTTAATGTCACTAAACATATCCTACTCTTTTTGTTTTTTTTTTCAATTAATTTTTATTCAAATTTTCAAAACCAAAACAATACAAAAAGAAAAAAAACAAATCAATAACTAATACAATAAAAAAGAAAAGAGAAAAAAATATAAAAATATTGACTTCCGATTTCTCATAGTTCAGCTATAAATCTATAATATATAACAAACCTATCTCTTAATAGATTATAAAATCACCTTCCTCCAGCGGTTATCTTAATTGGTTTCAAATCTCATTAACATCATATCATTTTAATCTTCCACAAAAAGTCAAAGAGAAGTTTCCAATCCTTGAGATATATATCAATCTTTTTTTTTTCCTAAATAAACATTTCAATTAATCCAACTCATCAAGTCTACTAAGTCCAGCAATTTCAAATCACTCTTCTGTCTTTATCCGTATTAGGTCCATCTTCCATCTTCCATCTCCACGCATCCAAAAATCTTGCTGTCATAGTCATATAATAAAAGTCTGATAGGAATTTCCTCCATCACAGATATTTTCTTGCCATGAATTTCAAACGTATCACTGAAGTATTGCTGCAAAGCCGCATCTCTGTTCCTCTTTTCCACATGATACACTAGTACATCTCTTGAAGATTTTTCCATTGACACAAAACAGGGATTAATTCTGTTAACTTTCTCCATTTCAAGTTCCATCAAATCCTTCCAGTCCAGGAATTTTTTTGAACCGATAATATATTTATCTCCAATCTCTTCAATTCCTTCAGGGACAGCGCTGAATTCCAAACTATAATATTTGTCTCCAGGATCTGTCAGGGCCAGGAAATCCAAATCTTTTTTCATGTCCATATTTAATCCCATCTCCAAAGTTTGAATCTTGCCTTTAATTTCTCTTTCATCTTTTTTTGGTTTTCCAGATCTATCTTTATTCTCCCTTCTCATAGAATCCTGAATTTCTTTCAGCTCCTGTCTCATTTCGTGAAATTCAATTTTCCACGCTTGTCTATTATTTCTCAGTTCTTGTTTTATTGACTTAATCTCATTCATTATTTTCTGAAACATGTCTAAAGATAAAGTCCCTTCTTGTACATCCATGATCCTCTTAATTGTCATTCTTAAAGCCAAAGGAACAAAACTCCTTCAATTTTCAATGTCCCAAGCAAAGAGCAGTTTATTTCTTTATCCAGTTACAAAGGAGTTAATCTTTCCAACCAACTGACATCACACGCTAGACAGCCCTTATCTCTTATATGCCCAGAAGTGTAAAAACAGCTTTAGTTCACAGCGTCCAAATAACTAGTAGCAGAGAGAATGAGCAGATTCGTCAAAAAAAAGAGTATATCCTACTCTTTTTGGAAAACTTTTAAAAATGTATCTTATTATATGTATATCCAAATCTTCCAGTCCATAATGTGAGCATTTTCACACCTACTTAATTTCAGTAATACTTACAGCATCTGATCTTTCCAGACCTACGAATACCCAACTGAAATGAGTGATGATTGTGTGTCAGTATTTGTGTGTGAGATGCATTCTGTAACAGGAACAAGGTTTGCTACATTTGAGTCAATGTCTCAATAAGTGCTCAAAGATACATGTAGTGACCTTGGTGGAAATGAGTTGTTCATAGTATATATTCAAAATATATTTACATCCGTATAAGGTATCAGTAAAACAGTAACTTTCAAACTGGTTACAACCAAGGTCACTGGAAATGCACAGCAGCTGTTGTAACCTCAAAATCTTGAACATATTTTTATTTATGTACACATTATGGACTAATTGTCCTCCAAATTCCATTTTCATAAACAAATGCATTATTGAGTTTTATGGAAGCATATAAACAAGCATGCAGCAAACTAAGCTCTTTTATGTTCCATTCATGCAATTTCAAAAATTGGAGAAGGCACTTAAAAAAAAAAAAACTCATAACATTATTTACTGCAGAAGAGCATGCACACTTAGACCTTTAACAGCTTGGGCAAACCTTGAAAAAAAAAACTTCATAATATAAATACTTACATAGTTTTAACTATACCCATCTAGGCAAGCATTTCACTATTGTACAACTTAATGTGCCATTCACAGGGGCATGAAGTTTACAAATCTGGAGAATAACTGAAGGCATTTTCGGTCATCCTCCAAACACAATTTGGAAGCTTCTCCTGAATTGCAGTTCCTCTATTAACTTGAAGAAAATATTACCTCTAATGCCTGCCTAGTATGCCAAGTGATGGATAAAAACTACTGGAAAAGGTGGAAAACTGAAGAGTAAGGGCGAATGAATGAAAATAGTGTGATTCGTGCTTATATCTTGAGTCAGCAAAAGCCTTCCTTTGTGCATATGAGTAATCCTTTTTGGCCTAAGAGATGCAAACACAATTCTAGAAAAAAGAAGTAACTTGGGAGGAGAAGGGTTAAGAGTGTTTAGACGAGTGTACTAAACAGTCAAAACTTCTGAAATTATATAGTCTGGATTCTGCAGTCAGAAAGAACAAACCTTTACTTAACTTTCATTATTTATGCAAAAAAAAAAAGAAATAACAGGGAAGTGACGAAGAGTGCCAAACTCATGACCATTGGCTATGCTGGCTGGGTCTGATGGGATGTGTACTCCAGAACATCTGGAGGATACCATGGTTGCTAACCATGCCATACGCTATCTGAATATTTTCAACTTTTTTTTTCAGCCATGAGAGCTAGAAACCTACTTTCTAAAAAGAACAAACTGGGATTTCTCCAGTTTGTTGAGGTTGGCACCTTTTGGATTAAATCAATACATTTTATGGTGATTAAATTCTGTTCTTCACATACAGTGTGTCCACTGTTAGACCAATGGAAAACTAGGGAACTGGGGCGAAGGCTGCAATCCTACCCCCCTTAACTGGGAGTAAGCCACATTGAATTCAATAGGATTTACTTCTGATAATAGCTAGGATTACAATGTAACAAATAGGCATTCCTGTTAATTCTTGCCTCTATTGTTCTTGGCTTCAACAGTAACTAAGTTGACTTTGTTCCATGGACTAGGCATGATGTAAAGTAGATTGAATTGGCTCACCCTTTCCCCCGATGCCACGTGGCACATTTTATCCCATTCCACTAATAAAAAATGCTATTAGCCACGCAGCCAGACCTAACATTAGGTGGTGTAGCCTCATGTGGCAGATACTGCTGTGCTGTCCCCCATCCAGCCATTTCTACTCACCTTCTCCTACCCAGCCATTTTCATCCTCCCTAGACAGCACCTCACTGGCCATTAAGCTTGTGTTTTGCTAGCTTTTTGCTTGGTCTGCTTTGGTGTCGAAGGCAGAATGCCAGAATATCAGCTGCTTGGAAACCCAAGTGGGAAGAATGCTATTGCACTCTGGTCCTGCTTGCAGGCTTCAGCATCTCACTGGCCACTGTGTGAAAAGGATGCTGGACTAGATAGGACTTTGGCCTGATCTGACAGGGCTATTCTAGTGTTCTTATGATGCACACTACATTGCACCATTTGTATGAGTGAGCAGGCACCAAGCAGAGTGATGAGCAAGTGGTGGTGAGGTGTTAGAGGACACAGATATTGGCCTCAGATGCATAGGAGCATGCTGCCACATCACCAGTGTTGAAGTAGGAATCACTTGCGAGTCTGGTTGGCCTCTCTACATGGAGGGGTAACACCATCTTGGCCTTCATCTCAGGCAACAAAAGGGTTTGGGCCAGCTATGTATTATTGTTGTTGTTGTTACCACCACTACCACTACCACCACCATCACCACAGCTTTGAGGTTCTTTATAATAAAGTGGTACAGTACATAAATATTGTAAATAAAATACAGTAAGTAAATTTTGGAGTCACTGTGGCCCTCGAATCTCTTTCCACTTTTAGGAACAAATTAATCTGCCTTATTCTGGCTCAGGCCATTTGGTACCATCTATCTGAGTACTGATGACATGAACTAGCATTGGCTCTCCAGGATTCCAGGCAATAGTATTTTCCAGAGATTGCATTTCGGACCTTTGAATGCAAAGCATGTGCCCTACCACTGAGCTATAGCCCTTACCCTATTTAAAAAGTATCTTTTAAAATTGTTTTTTCAATTCACTAATGAATGCACATCACACCTATTAGGGGCAGATCCACACCATTCATTTAAAGCACATTCAACACAGATTTGAAGAACATGAATCCCACCACAGAATCATGGGAACTGTAGTTTGTTAAGGTTGGTGGGAACTATAACTGTGAGGAGGAAACTACGCTTCCCATGATGCTTTAAGGGATGTCATGCTCTTTAAATGTGAGTTAGATGTGCTTTAAATGTGTTGTGTGGATCTACTTAATAAACTTTGTCTGCATGTAAATTGTTTTAATTAATTTTTTAAAATGGAAATAAGCTAAAAAGTTTACTAGGTGACCATGGGCTACTCACCATCTCTTAGCCTAATTTGCCCCTCAGGATGAAAACAACAGAGGGGAATCCAGACCACTCCAAGGAAGAAGGGCACACTTAAAATGTAGAGTAAATAATAATTTACAACCATAGTGTGAAATCATATACTTATTGGTAGTATGAAGAAATATTTATATAAACATGACTATCAAAGACGTTTATTATTTACACAACCTGTACAGATATTTATAATGTAATCCTATGTTTGTTTACTCAGAAGCAAGTCCCAATGTATTCAATGGGGTTTACTCAAACAGGCATGCACTTCACTCACCCACTCAACGTTCAGAATCATGCCACTCTAAGGTGTTTTGCAATTGTTTATACTTGTTTTTATGGTTATTGGATTTTCAAGGGATTTATTTCTGGTTGTGAGCTGCATTGGGTTCCAGTCGGCAACTCTACCTCACAGGTTTGTTGGAAAGACTCCATATATATACACACACTGGAGATGTAAAAATACATTCACCCCATATAATAGTTTATTGTCAAAACCATTTGGTCATTACAGAACATTTTTAAAAAATAAAAATAAAATCAGTATTAGTTTCCTACATAATAAAAGCAGTGATACCTAAGTAAGCCCTGCCTAATTGCTTTAAAAAATAGGATCAGAGAGGGAGAGAAAGATTTACAACACAAACATAATTCTTTGCTATATTCACTCAAAAGTCCCATTAATTTACAGCACAATCCTAACTCAAAAGTAGGTCCTATTGAATTCAATGGGGTTTACTCCAGGTATGTGGGATTAGCATTGCAGCTTTACTCCTAGAAAAGTGAGTATTGGATTAAAGATTCATATTGAGAAGGTTTTCAAAACACTGCCATCTTCAACTGCTCAGGAAAATTTAAACTTGTTTGACTCCTGCACACAACAGAGAAAAAGACTGAAGGCTATGCACTTACTCAATTTATGAGATTTTCAGATAAGCAGGAAAAAACAGCAGGCTTACAATGAGGTCTAACTGCTGCATGGAGGTCAACAAATCACAACCCTAACTTCACTTATTGGCTACAAACCTGAAAGGGTGCGGTTAGAGCAGCCAGCTAGGAGCTCATTTAACAGAAATTGCAGGAAGTGGGGTGGCTGATGTTTTGATGTATATCTTGTCAACCAGGCCACCTAAAACTTAATTTTTTAAAATGAAAGCTGAGAGTCCAGAGATTAAGGTGACTCACCGGGAGACCTGGAGAGGACCCCCAAAAATCCACCACCACAACCACTTGCCCTTCACCAGAAGACCCCAGGGCGGGTCACCATTATATAAAAGCAGTTGAAAACAAAGCCATAGCTCAGTGAGTTTGATTTATTTATAAGGTTTTATTTATGGTTTTCCAAAAACAAGCATACAATGCATACTCTGAATTCCAAAGTACATTTTTTGTAAGAAGAAAATAATAACAAGAACCTGTGGAATACCGAAATGACCCAGGCAGTTGACACAATCGCCCCGGTGTGCCCTCTCCTGTGCAGAGCTCAATTGGCTCCGTGGTTTACCCCGGAGCTAAGAGTGATGAAGCAAGAAAGGAGACGGCTTGAGTGCAAATGGAGACAAACTCCCGACGGCTGTAATCTTGCACTTGTGAAGTTCTCTACCAAGCTCTATGTGAAGGCGGTGAGGGCAGTCAAGAAGCAGTACTTTGCTGCCTCCATTCAGTCATCTTCTAACCGCCCAGCAGAACTTTATAAAGTTGTTCGGGGACTTCTACACTCTGGTCCTCAGAACGCAATAATACCATCAACAGCCCGCTGTAATGAGTTTGCGAGACACTTCCAAGATAAGATCACGAACATCCGCCGGGACCTTGACTCCAATATTGTAACAGTTGAACCTAATGAGGTGTCCGGAGCACAGTCTTGTCCTGTTTTATTGGATGAATTCCAGTTGGTACAGCTCGAGGATGTGGACAAGGTGCTTGGACAGGTGCGGGCGACCACTTCCGCTCTGGATCCTTGCCCCTCGTGGCTAATAAAAGCTAGCAGGAATGGAACAGCCGGATGGGCCAAGGAGGTGATTAATGCCTCTTTACGAGAGGGAGTGGTACCACTCTGCCTGAAACAGGCAGTGGTGAGACCGCTCCTAAAAAAACCCTCCTTAGACCCTGAAAACCTTGACAACTATAGACCGGTGGCAAATGTTCCATTCCTGGGCAACGTTTTAGAGCGTGTGGTCGCTCGCCAGCTCCAGGCTCTATTGGATGAAACTGATTATCTGGATCCATTTCAATCGGGCTTTCGGCCAGGGTTTGGTACAGAAACAGCCTTGGTTGCCCTGTATGATGACCTCTGTCGGGAGAAAGACAGAGGGAGTGTAACTCTGTTGGTTCTCCTTGATCTCTCAGCGGCTTTTGATACCATCGACCATGGTATCCTTCTGGGGTGACTTGCGGATTTAGGAGTTGGAGGCTCTGCTTGGCAGTGGCTGTGCTCCTACCTCGAGAATCGTCTCCAGAAGCTGGTGCTTGGGGAGCATTACTCGAGTCCCTGGGTACTCCAATATGGGGTCCTGCAGGGTTCAGTTTTGTCCCCCATGCTCTTTAATATCTATATGAAGCCGCTGGGTGAGGTCATTAGGAGATTTGCAGTGCGTTTCCAGCAATATGCTGATGATACGCAGCTCTACTTCTCCTTTTCATCTTCTTCAGGTGAGGCGGTTAATGTACTAAACCGCTGCCTGGCCGCGATAATGGACTGGATGAGAGCTAATAAACTGAGACTCAATCCTGACAAGACTGAGATGCTGTTGGTGGGGGGGCTCTCTGCCCAGATGGGTGATGTCCGACCTGCCCTAGATAGGGTTACACTCCCCCTAAAGGAGCAGGTCCGTAGTTTGGGGGTCTTATTAGATCCGCTCCTGTCACTGGAGGCTCAAGTGGTACGGAATTCGGTGGCACGGAATGCGTTCTACCAGCTTCGGCTGGTAGCCCAACTACGACCCTATCTGGACAGGGAGAACCTCGCCACAGTTATCCATGCTCTGGTAACCTCTAGATTGGACTACTGTAATGCACTCTACGTGGGGTTACCTTTGAAGATGGTTCGGAAACTTCAGCTGGTGCAGAATGCTGCGGCCAGAGTTCTTACTTGGACTAAAAAATCTGATCATATAACACCTGTCCTGGCCCAGCTGCACTGGCTACCAATATGTTTCCGGGCCAGATTTAAAGTGTTGGTTCTTACCTATAAAGCCCTTAACGGCATCGGACCGCAATACCTGGCGGAACGCCTCTCCCGCTATGTACCTACCCGGTCACTGCGCTCGACGTCGAAGGCCCTTCTCCGGGTTCCAATGCATAGGGAGGCCTGGAGAGCAATAACTAGAGCTAGGGCCTTCTCAGTGGTGGCCCCCGAATTATGGAACGCCCTCCCTGATGAGATACGCCTGGCGCCTTCTTTGTTATCTTTTCGGCGCCAGGTAAAGACCTACCTCTTTGCCCAGGCATTTTAAATTTTAAATTTAATTTTCATTTATTTTAATTTTAATCTTTTGTCTTAATTTTGTTTTTAAAAATGTTTTCTATTGTATTGTACTCATACCCACATGTATTTTAATCTGTTTTTACCCTGTTGTACACCGCCCTGAGAGCTTGTTGCTATAGGGCGGTCTAAAAATGTAATAAAATAAATAAATAAATAACTATTAACCCTCCCCCTCTTCCCGAAACACTTTCTGGTGTTATGTCAGATTTCTTTTTCCATTTCATAGGTCAAACTATGAGTGACCATGTGTGAATGGCAGATTTATTGGGAGGTCCTGTTGCTCACATACCAAACACAGCAATGCCAAGTAGTATTAAATTTGTCAGAGTCCACTTTTCTGTTGTGTGATTTTAGTCTCTGAGAAAGTTTTTCCATTAAAGCCTTGTACCAAATCCTTGAATTTGTTGTTCCACAGTAGGTATGTGATTTGTTGGCTGGTGCTGGTTCAAAAACATATAATTAACCTAACAGGCTAATATCAGTTAAAGTTTGTTCTTTGTCCACTAGCTACTGCTTTTACCAATCCATTTTCCCTTGCAAAATATATTGATATTAGTATCTATATTTTAAAAGGAAATATCAATATTTTGAAAGGAAATATCAATAAATGAAAGGAAATATAAATAAAATTATCATTCTTAATACTGATATCTTAGAGGAGGCTTCTTTTTAAAAAATCTGTTGTCAAAAATAGCTGCGGATAATTGCTACTTAAAAATCCAATCTGCGATGATAGAGAACAATCAAATTAATGGACAATTCAGTACCAAATCTGAATTGGGTGGAATTCTAGCACATCCCTGGTCCAGAGTAAGATTATTTACAGTTTTCTATTGGTAGGCTATTCTTGGGTGTGCTGCCACTAGTGGAAAGGTTATCAACTCCTTACATTTCAAATGTTTTTGTTCATCAACAAAGAATGTTAATGCCAGTTTTGGGTCACATTGAATTTTTTGCCCAGTCAATATCCTGAAAAGCTGTTCCCAAAATTGTTTGACTTTGTGACAATTCCACCATATATGGAAGAATGTTCCTAGATGATCACATCCCCCTCCAGCAGTGTGAACTAATTTGTGGGTTTATATGGTGGCATTTTAATGGAATATAATACCATCTGTGTACAATCTTAATATTGTTTCCCCTTATTTTTTCAGACATGGTTCTGAAAGTTTTTTTATCCCAAATCTTGCTCCAATTATTATCTTCTATTTGATAATTTAAGTCCTCTTCCCAGGACTTTCAAGTTTTAGAGTTTTAAAAACATCAGACATCACCTCATTCATGAATTTGAATATTGTGGATAATAATTTCTTAGATGTATCAGTAGAATTTAATATTAAATGTTCCAGGGGTTGAAGTGGTCTGTTAGCTTGAGCTGATATTTTCAAATTAGCTAAAAAAATGTGTAATTTGGTGAAAGGATAACCAATTCGTCTGTGCTTCTGCCAACTTTAATTTGCATTGTTCCCCAGTAAGAGAAGTGATCCCTAAATATAAATATTTTGGTCTGTAAATACCTTTTTCTTTCCACTTGTCTAAGAGTACACCACTACCTTTTGATACAACAATGGATGGTACTGAACAGTGGTTAAAGGAGAAATTGGAGACATCAGTTTTTTGCTCCATTTTGACTATAAAATTGGTCTGCACAAATGGATTATGAATGTTATATATGACTACAGGTATGTGTGTTACAAAAGAAAGGGCTTCTAGTCTTCATTATGCAAAAAGCAACCACCAGCAAATGCTTAATAAAATCATAGAGCAGGAAGGGATCTTGGAGGTCATCTAGTCTTGCTCCCTGCTCAATGCAGCATGCAACTATATCCATGAAAGATAGTGCTTCAGCCTTTGCTTAAACATATTCAATACAGAAGAGCCCACTACTTCCCAAGGCAGTCTGTTCCACTGTCAAACAGCTCATACCATTAGGAAGTTTCCCCTAACGTTCACCCAAACTCTGTTTCCTTACCATTTCCACCCATAGGTTCTAGTACTGCCCTCTTCAGTTGCTTCAAATATTTCTACCCAATCTGGAAGTTATATGACAAGTCATGCTATGAGTCAGAGCAGCATGGAGATAACTCAAGTGGGATGCTATTTCAAGCAAGCAATTCATGTAATAACATAAACACCCTTCCCTAAGACAATTGATGTGCTGAATAAAAGCATCAAAACATTTGGAAACTGATGAAGTGTGCTTGCCTCTTACCATTCAAATTAACTGCATTTTACAATTTTAGCCAATTGTTACACGGTGACATATTTTAGTGGATTGGATAGCTGACTGGAAATAGATACAAGCAGTGACATTTATCAGGAGTCATACTTATTATTTGTTCCATCAAGAAGTCAAACATACAGCAACACCAGCTCTGTCTGGAAAGCAGAATATTTCATTCCAAGTGCAAATTAGATCTACCAGAGTTTAGAAAAGCCTGCCTATTATCCCACCACAGGATGCAAGTAAGACTCATTGAGCAAAAGCTTTCGAAACCAGTGGGAATTAACTTGTACTTGGTGGGAGAGAATCTACCCTTGATGAGCAATTCTCTTTCTCATCTCCTTTATGAGAGTCCAAACTTTTATTATTGTAACCCCGCAATAGCCCAAACAAAGATTAGAGACTTAGCGCACGGGGAACTGTAGGAAATTGGGAATATGTATTTGAAATCTCTGTCAAGTTTAGTTGCTGAATCTCTGGGTGCATGAAAGCACATCAACAATCAAGGAACCATGGGCCATAAAGCCTGACTTTCCTCCTCTCTCTAGGTCTCAGCCCCATTGTGATTTGTGAACTGTCGGGGAGGCAGAGTGAAAAATGCTTTGCTGAGCTGAGCACCATCACTAGACTTTCTTATTCTTTTCCTCCCTTGCTCAAACATCACCTCCAGCTGAGAAAAGGAATGAGTCATGTGGGAGAATTTATTGTTGATATTATATGCCCGAAGAACCTTTCCACAAGATGACTCAGCATTCTCCTTGTATTTTCTGTTGTATGCATAACTCAGTAGGGATGGGTGAGTCTGTCCATGTCAGTTTTTCATTTTTCCAATATTAAATTCACTCTGCCTCATTTCTATATATGTCTGCAAATTTTTTTAGAAAACATTTGCATGAAAATTTGTATGCATTTTTGTGCACATTTCTTCTTATGTATGCAAGATCATGTAATATATATGTATTTTGTACATTTTGAATGCTTATTTTATCCATGATTTTCATTAATATACTCATTTTCATGTGCACTATTCACTAATATATACATTTTGTACATATTGAAGAACTGCATCTCAATGTCTGGAGAAGTGTGAATTTTGAAGAACTGTTAGTTTGAGAAATGCGAATTTGCTAGGTTTACATTAAAATGCAAAGTGAACTGAGTTCTCCTCCATCTCTACCTAAGAAATATTTAGGATGCAATCCAAGTCCTATCTGTGCCAGACTGGGGGAAGGTGGATGTGGCAGACTCCCGGCTGAGCTGGCAAGCACCGGGCTCCCACCAGCAAAAGAAACCCCATCCTGGCTGAGCCAAAGAGCTGCCAGGATCCTGCCAGCATTGCGAGGGGTCAGCCAAGACAGACAGCCCGGTAGATGGCAAGCTGATGGAAGCCAGTGGTAGCCATGAAAATGGGGTGTTCTAGGGGTGTGGTGGGGAAGAAACTGTGGGAGGGGGATTACATGACCTCAAGCCCTCCTAGGAGTGCTCCCACAGGTCCCAATCCCCACAAGAATTTTGCCAGCTAATAGGCCAGCACAATAAACATATTCCCATGGTGGCCTATGGGGACCGCTTACTCCCTGGCAGGCCTGTTCATGGGAGCCGGCTCTTACCTGCCAGCTATGTGCAGCTCTGGATGAAGCCAATGCTCAGCTGCGCTGGTGGCTCCCAAACGGGGAGTGGATACCACAGAGCTTTCTACCAGCTCCTTCTCCACTGACCCCCCTCCATTTGGATTGCGCTGCTCATTCATTTATTAGTTATATGCTGCTTAATGCCCAAACAGCTTCTAAGCGATTTACAAAACACAAAAACAATTGCACAAAATTGTTAAAATACAGAATAATTTTAAATAAACCATAAATAAAAGAATCCCATTAAAATATTAAGCTATAAACATCCATGATTAAAAATATGCACTAATCCCATTAAAAAAGAAGACTCAGGGTCAAGAGACCAAGGGAATGCCTGCGTAAACCAGGTGAGTCTTCAAAAGCCAGGGGAATGCCACTACAGATGAGGCCTCAAGGACTGCATTCCACAACACCAATGTCACCAGAGGAAAAGCCCACCTACACATCATCACAAGCCAATAATCAAGGGCCATGGTAAGACTAAACCATACATATTTAGTCACATCTGGGCCTCTCCTCTCACAAAGGCCACTTTTGTATATTTTCTTAATTGACAGTATATAGTATTGCATGCTGCTCTGTGACAAAGTTTTCTAAATTTAAGTAATAAATAAAGAACAATTGCCCTGTGAGCAAGAGAGGAACAACCAACTGGTGACATCAGCTTGCCATCATTGCCTGCATCTTAAGCATACTTGGGACACTATATGGACACTTCTACAATACTGTGATTGTAGTGGATTGGACTGTGAAAGGCCAACCCAAATGGTGTTTGCATTTTGACAAATTTGTAGGGCAGTACAATATCTCAGAGAGGAGGTCAGGTCTCCTGCTCCCCTGGTGCATTCACTATAGCTGCCCAATTTCCCTGCTTTATAAAGTTTGATAGAAATATCTGTTGGCTATAGGTATGTTCTTAAACCACAAGGTTTTTTTGCCTATTAGTGAATCTGGATTAGGGTTGATGTGTTAGATGTATCCCACATAGAGACAGCATATTAGAGCTGTTCACACAATATGTTAAACAAGCATGCAGTCTGTGTACACAAACATCTGAATTTTATATTTGCATGGTTATTCACATGTAACATTTAACAAGTGTACAGTTTGTGTTCACAACAGCTGAGCTGGACAAATCAACAAGAGTACACTCTTTCACACAAACAGTCGTACAAATGTAGCAATAGCTTGCAACTTTAGAATCCTCGTTGAAAAGCTAGCCTTAAGGATGTTGATGAACCTGAGTAACATTTAGATTAGTAAGTTCTCAGCACCTTGCAGAAAATGCTTAACACCTTAAACTGATCTCAACTTAGATTTAGAAAGGACTTATTTAAATAGGGGTGATATGCCCCTGAAAACTGACAAGGATGTCCTGAATATGTTAGGTCTGTATTACTCCATGCCTGGCACTTTGAATCAGGTTTGATATATGGAGAAAGACTGGCAGCTTTCAAGTTTGCTTTTCATCTCAGCTCTGGCCAGTGAAACATCAGCAGGATATTCATAAGCTTTTCCAAGAGAGTCTGGCTTCCAGGGGCTTGTTTAGCAGAGTTCAAATCTCTGGCAAACAGCTTGCTATGTCTCTGGTGCTCCTAATGCAAAATACATTGGCTTTTTACATTGTAGCTGTGAGAGTGATGGACCCAATGGCACCACAGCCTTTAAATATTCATCAATTCTCGTAAATATTAAATATGAAAAACAGAAAAGCAGGCCTTTACTAGACATTATTGTGCAGCTAGAGAAGAACAAAAGCAGATCTGAAGAGAAGTAAATTAAGTACAAGACCAAGATTACTGACAAAAGTTCTTAAGAGGTGGTGAAAAGCTAGAGTGAAAATCCAAAAGTCAAGGCAAATCATTTTTTTTAAAAAAAATCAGAACAAAATGTGTATCTTAAATAAATCACAAAAGGGGCAGTGTAGGAAATCCACGGAAGGCTATGAACAAAACACTGCAAAAAGTCAAAGCAAAAATTCTGTAACGTTTCTGAGAGATATTGGATTCTTGGGTGTCCCAGAACAGTGTAGTTTTGTTATTAGCATAATTCTCTGTTCATTATTACTCTTCTAGCAAAGTAATGCTTTAAATACTTGACTATTATTTAACTGGTAAACAGACTGAGGGGGGAAACTGACCAATCAAAAGCCTACACTAATCAGGATCTGCACGCACAATTGGTTACTTCTTGTAAGAATACCCACCCAAAACAATCTGGGTTGTACCTGCAGTTTCCCCTGAATCAAGATCTGCACACACAGCTTTCATTAGACGGGGATCAGGATCAGATGTGCATCCACAGCCAGATGCAATCCAGAAGAAGCTATTCTATCAGCTCTGCATGGTACAGATGAACATGCACCTTCCATCTGTCTTGCAATGTGGAACTCATATCCCAATGATCCATCTGGGACCACTGCACATGGTCCTTTCCTGTACCTTGTTTCATAAGTCCAGCTCTGGACTGAAGTCAAAGAATATGAGCAAAGAACGATATACTTTTAGATAACAAAACATCAGTCTTTTACAAGGTATCTTAAAACATTTATCTGTCATGTTATGAACCAGATTGTTATTTGCTTTCAATTATTATGGCTTCATTTGTTTTCATTCCAGTGAAAATACACCAGTTCACATCACCTAATAAACTTAACTGGGACATTGTTGGATTGAAAAAAAATGCAGGAGATTTGTCCAAATGGAGGAGGCCATCTGGTCTGATAGCTTTTTATGTGGAAAGGTCCCCGTCTAATCACTCTCAAGTGAGTTAGTATTTGCCATCTTGCCACTGAATCGTTATCTAGACAGCTAGAGGAAAGAAATGATGTCTGGCACATTCAAGAATTGGCAAAACTGAGACATTCATTATTTTGCTTCATGTTTAGACCTCATCCAAATGAGCCTTGTTTGACTTTCCCTAGAGCTAATTTTCTTTAATCCAAGTGGAAAATGTATCAGAACATATGGGAAAAGCACATTACTTCCATGGTTAAAGTAGAGTTCATTATATTTTGTAATGAGGCCAAAAAACAAATAAACAAGGATTACTTTGCCCACAATGAACTTGTCAGAGAGTGTGGAGAAAATGGGAGATCAATAGAAATCACTGCTATAATAGATAAGCAATATTCTACATAGCTCCACCAAGCCCCAATAAGCTCACTAGAGGATTGCCATGTTTCTGTGAAGATATAGATGATACAACAGCTTTGGTAGTGGCAATAGAAGAAGTACCAGTGGTGATATTCCACAAATAGAATATTTGCTCAGGTTGCAGAAGCCCATATGATATCAGTGTATAAGGGCAGAACCAAAGCAGACCCAGGCTATGGTCTGAAGGCACATGAGGCCAGCACCCTGCTGAAGCTAAGCAGCTAAGGGTCAGGTCTGGCCAGTGCCTGGATGGGAGACCGCCTGGGAACCATATGTAAGCTGCCTTGGGTTTCTAGCATGGAAAGAAAGGCGGGGTATAAATGTAATAAATAAATAAATAATTTCAAAAAATGCCAGGCCCCTGTCAAGTTTCATCTCCTGCATAATATCTGGTACAGAGATGGGAAACTCGTGACCCTCAAGAACATAACTTCCATCATCCCAGGATGACAACTCCCATTATCCTTACTATTGGCCATGCTGGCTGGAGGCTTCATTTCAAATTATGCAGTAGCTTCTAATAATATCAGAAGCCTCACTCTTCAGATATAGGTATGTACCTTATTCAATCACAACTGTATAATATTTGTTTCATTTTGGGGACAGGGGGTTTGTAAAATGACAATATTAATCATACTCGCCTGGAACCATGAAAGCATGAGTTGTACCCCATTCATACAACATGAACATTAGAACAAAAGAAGAGCCTGCTGGATCAGGCCGATGTCCTAACTAGTCCATCATTCTGTTCTCACAGTGGCCAACCAGATGCCTGTGGGAAACTCACAAGCAGGACCTGAGCACAAAAGCACTCTCCCCTCCTGCAGTTTCCAGTAACTGGTATTTAAAAACATACTGCTTCCAACAGTAGAAGCAGAGTGTAGCCATCATGGCTAGTAGCCTCTGATATCCATATCCTCCATCAATTTATCTATTCCTCTTTAAAGCCCTCCAAGTTGCTGGGCATTATTGCCTCTTCTGGGATCGAATTACATAGGATAATGCTATGTGAAGAACTAGTTCATTTTATTTGTCCTGAATCTTCCAGCATTCAGCTTTACTGGATGTCCACAAATTCTAGTGTTATGAGGAAGGGGAAAAAACATCTCTCTCTCCATGCCATGCATAATTTTATAAATTTCTGTCACTTATTTGCCTTTTCTCTAAACTAAAAAGCTTCAAATGCTTCAACTTTTCCTCATAGGGAGTTGCTCCATCCCCTTTATTACCTTGGTTGCCATTTTTTAAACCTTTTCCCACTCTACAATATTCTTTTTGAGATGAAGCAACAAGAACTGTACACATATTCCAAATGCAGTCGCTCCATAAGTTTGTGTAGTGACATTGCGATATCGGCAGTTTTATTTTCAGTACTTTTCGTAAAGATCCCTAGCATAGAAATTGCCTTTTTCACAGTCGGCACGCTGGGTTGACATCTTCATCAAGCTATCCACTACAACCCCAAGCTCTCTTTCTTGGTCAGTCGCCACCAGTTCAGATCCCATGAGTGTATATGTGAAATTAAGATTTTTTTCTCCAATATTTTTTGCTCTAACTTTACACTAGTTTACATTGAATTGCATTTGCCATTTTACTACCCATTCACTAAGTTTGTAGAGGTTCTTTTGAAGCTCTTCTCAATCCCTTTTTTTTAACAACCCTGAACAATTTAGAATCCTCAGCAAACTTGGCCACCTCACTGCTCACCCCTAACTCTAGATCATATTTGAACAAGTTAAAAAGCACAGGTCCCAATACCGATTCCTGGGGGACTCCATTTTCTACATCCCTCCATTGGGAGAACTATCCATTTATTCCTATTCTGCTTTCTCTTTTCTAGCCAATTCCTGACCAACAAGAGGACTTCTCCTCTTATTCCATGACTGCTAAGCTTACTCGGGAGTCGTTGGTGAGGTACCCTGTTGAAAGCTTTTTGAAAGTCCAAGTACACTATGTCCACAAACTGGATCACCTCTACTGATATGCTTGTTGACACTCAAAGAACTCTAATAGTCTAGTGAGCCTGGACTTGCAGAAGCCATGCTGGTTCTGCTTCAGCAAAGTTTGCCTTCTATGTGTTTGGTTATTTTATCTTTAATAATACTATCTACCAGTTTTCCCAGGTCAGACATTAAGCTAACCAGCCTTTAATTTCCAGGATTCCCCCTGGATCCTTTATCAAAGATTGGTGTTACATTGTCCTCAGGTATGGAGACGAATCTGAGACAAGTTGCATATTTTTGTTAGAAGATCAGCAATTTCACATTTGAATTCTTTGTGAACTGTCAGGTAGATGCCATGTGGACCTGGTGATTTCTCAGTGTTTATGTTATCTATTAAGCCTAGAACCTTATCTCTTGTCTTTGCCTCAGTTCCTCAAAGTCCCTTCTGGCAAAAGTTAGTTCAGGCACAGGGAACTGCCCCAAGTGAAATTAAAGATTATGCTTGCTGTTTCCAGTGCCATGTATGAGTATAAATTCCTGTTTCTGGGAAGAGCTTGCTTATCTTGTGGGCGTGTTACATTAATCTGAACTATACATCAGGTTGGTGGGGGGAGGTCATTGTTCAGTTAAAGGGATAATTCCTTAGGTAAATCTTCAATTTGGAACCTTCTTTATTGTTCACTAACTAGTCAATACATGTCTTCCTGAGATCAGGAAACCAGTTCTGGCCATCCTGACATTTGGAGTGATTGTGAGGGCTGTATTTTAGACTGCACTATAGCTAGGTTCCGATGCCATGATCCATTAATATGAACCAAAGAATGAAACCCCCCAAACATGCATACCCCTTTACAATTGTTTTTGCTGTGTTGGGGATGCAGGCAGTTCTGTGAGTCAGACTAATACTATGGAAGGACGTTTCATGCCAAGTTTTCTGATGTCACTGCTTTTCTTCAATAATAAAGTGGTCAGGCTGAAAGCACAACAAAGCAGCTCACCGTCCCAGACATTCCCCAGTCCCACACTCCTTGAAGGTGAGAGCAAGCCTAGTAAACATGTACAATTAAGATTAGGCACATATAGTTTGCATCCACCCAATTTTGTCTATTGGTTAAGGCTACATTGCAAGGAAACACCTAACTGAAAATGATAGAGGCATATTTTTGATATGTTTTAAAAGTCTTTAATCAATGGAGCAGTTTGATTAATTACTTCAGTGTTAATAGTCCTACTTGCTCATATTGCTTTCCAAAAAAATCTATTTTGCTGTTCCCATTTATTTCAGGCATATCCAACTTTGATCATTAAGCTAGGGCCATGACCAACAAATTCCAGAGGGGAAAACTGAAGCTCTTATAATCCCTGCTAGGTCATGTGTTTATTTCTTTGTACAAAACATCTGGCATTTTAGAACAAACTGGCCAGAATTACAAACAAAAATGTAGCAATAAAATGACAGCTCCAGCAGGTTAGCAGCATTAAAGGGAGGAATGACCTCGGGTGATCCACAACATCAAGCTTGCTTATTAGTACAGCTGGTCACAAAGAACAGTCAAAGTCCTGTATTCAGCTAGTCTCTTTATTTGTGTTATCACTAGGTACCCTGATCTAGCAAGAAACCATCTTCAATAGCAATTTTTGGCATCCATCTCTCATTTGTTGTGTCACCCCTAAAACAAAAACTGCGGAGGGGGAAGTTCTATGTGGATAGAGAATGTGCATTTTTCTAGGGGGTTCCTACAATGACAGGTGATGCTAATGTACACTGCACAGCAAAAGTGTGTAACGTCCACTGGATTCAGTTGCCTTCAAATGTGTCCAGGATTACATCTATAACATTTATCGTATGCTTATGCTGATTATGGTTGTGCAACTCACTCCCTGCCAAGAAGCATCTGACAACTTTGCTGTACAGTTTTAGGTGAATGCCAAAGACACACCTCTTATCCTGGCCTTTGACACCTGAAACATGTATTTTTGGGAACCAACCGATTTTGCGATTTTAGATTGTTTAAAAATTGTTTTTAATGTTGCATTTTAAAATTGTTGTAACCTGCCCTGGGTGAAGGGTAGGTGATAAATGAGGATGAGGATGATGGTTCTAGAGACTATTTTAGATATGTCAGCAATACCATTAATAAACTGAGTTTCCTTCAGAGTATTTCACTGTTGGCAGAAAATTTGTTTGGCTATATGTGCCATCAGCCTAACTCACATGGCGGTATTTAGATCTAAAAATATGGGGGGGAAATGGAGACCTTTAGCTAGCAAGGCTAGACTTCCAACACCAAGCCATGGTGCCCAATTCCCTGTTATGTGAATGTTCACCATAACTCTGTTGGAAGCGGCATAATATCTCAATACTATGGTAATCCTGTACTTCTGCTTATATAAACTAGCATTCCAAATCCAGGTCATTTTAAGCAGCTGCAAAGCATAAGAACTGAAAAGCAGAACCATATTGACTTAATTAGTCTTATCCATTGAAGTTAAGGAAGGTTAATAAAAAGATTGGTACATTATACTGTTTTAAAACATTATTCTTAGCAAACAGAGGGGGGAAGAAGGCATAGTGTAGTAATTAATTCTTCTTTGAAGTCCACAGTGAGCTTTACTCCAAACCTGCAATAATGTCTGTACTGGATTCTCTAGACAGTCTGTGTGTACATTATTTAAGGTTATGAAATCAACATACCCAGGTATCCTAGTTTTGCTTACCTTTTTTTTCTATGAAAGCTGTAAAGAAAGGAAACAAAAAATAATTTTGTTGGCATTTATGTACTTCAAGTCTTTAGGGAAGCTCCTTTAAAGATCTCTTATCCACTCTTAGATAACACAAAATAAGTTCTGTTTACATCCTTTCCAATTATAGTGACCTTCATCCCAACAGGATGTGGCCAACAAATTATCTGGAAAACCCAATGTATTATGGTAGGTAGCTAATCATCTGAACAACCTCTGCTGTTCCTAGATCCTGCTAAAGAGACTTTAAAATGCTACTTCAACTACGGCTTCTTTCTGAGCTTCTCTCTTTTATTTTACCATAAAAGTCCCTAGCTTTGGAACAATTTCCCCATGGGATAGGTCAAAGATTAAACATTTTCTTCTATTTGCTCAGGCATTTCATGGCTATGGATAAGCAAGTTTGTTCTAATAGTATTTTTTCTTTAAAAAAATGTTGAATTAAAATGGATATTATTTAAAACTAGGCCAGCTATCTCCTCCTCTTCTGTGAGACCATTTGTCTCAACAAAGTTGTGTACACGCAGTAATGTTCTCTCACATGTGTTTGGTCAAGTTCAGACTGAGATTTACCCCACCTGTGTTATAGTCACCAAACCTCCTGTTTCATTGCATGCAGTTCACTAGAGTACCAAGGTAATCTACATGCTCCACAGTGATGCCAAGGGCACTTAGCAGCTATCATATTGATGGCTATATGCATCTCACTATTCCACAGTGAGACAAGAGTCTTGACAGGAGCACCAGCCATAACAATCAGAAAATCCCCCAGAGCATTCAGGAATCCATCACATTCCATAAGTCTCTGAGGGTGGACCATCTCAGTGTGTCCCCCCATGCCAGCAGAGTGGAGTAGCCACATTCAGTTCAAACATTACCAGATAATGGTCCTTCCATGACAATGGACTCACAGAAAACTGCCAATCTGCTCTGTGGCACGGTCAAGGGTATATCCAGAAAAATGTGTTGGGCCACTGATGTACTAAGAGACCTCCATGGTTGTCATGGAGGCCATGATGTCCATTCCAAGCTGGCCCATTTGAGGCAGCCTCAGCATGGATACTGAAGTCCCCCAATACCACTGTTGAAGGGTTCTCCAGTACCACATCAGTGACTACCTCAGCCAGCTCGGTTAGGGAGGTTGTAGTCATTCATTCATTGGTGATCACTCGTGGCCGAGTAAAATTGTCTTCCAAGATAAGGTCTTTAACAGTGGGTCCATAAGTGACTGTGGAGGCCAATTCTGGATCCACATAGCCTCCCACAGTGAGGACATAGGTTTCCAGATGGAAGATGGTCACGATGAGGATTTGTTTGACGTGCCTTCTGTTTAGCTCGTTTGTCCCATTTGCCCTGTATTCATGCTTATTCAAAGTCCACAGCACCTTTGATAATAGCCAACCTCCATTTGGGACGTTCATGGGCCAAGACTTACCAGTTGTCAACGTTCATGTTAAATTTTTTTAGATTCACTTTAAGAACATCTTTAAACCTCTTTTGCTGTCCACAGATGTTCTGTATTCCATCCTTAAGTTGGGAGTAAAGTAGCTGCTTTGGAAGATGGTGATTAGGCATTTGAACAACATGGCTGGTCCAGCGAAGTTGATGTTGAAGGATCATTGTTTCAACACTGGTGGTCTTTGCTTCTTCCAAAACGCTAACATTAGTCTGTCTTCCCAAGTAATTTGCAGAATTTTCCAGAGGCAGCGTTGGTGGAATCTTTCAAGAAGTTGGGAGTGGCGTTTATAAATGGTTCATGTTTCACAGGCGTACAGTAAGGTCGGTAGTACAATGTCTTTGTAAATAAGCATTTTGGTCTCCCTGCGAATATCCTGATCCCTGAACAGTCTATGCTTCATTCGGGAGAATGCTGCACTCGCAGAACTCAGACGATGTTGAATTTCAGCATCGATGTCAGCTTTTACAGAAAGATGGCTGCCGAGATAGAAGAAGTGATCAACATACTCCAGCATCACACCATTAAGCTGGATTGATGGTGCTACAGAGGGACTAGTTCGCACCTGTTGATGAAGCACTTTGGGTTTTTTTAATATTAAGCAAAAGCCCAATATTTCCATATGCTTCTGCAAAGACATTTAGGATAGTTTGAAGATCTACTACATTATCTACTACATTATCATCAGAATATTGAAGTTCTATGACAGAGGTTGACATTACTTTACTTTTTGCTTTCAGCCTACTGAGATTAAAAAGCTTTCCATCTGTTCGATATATGATTTCCACACCAGTAGGAAGTTTCCCCTCAATAAGGTGTAGAATCACAACAATGAAGATAGCAAATAAGGTAGGAGCAATGATGCATCCCTGTTTTACGCCTGATCCGACTCTGAATGGATCACTCTGTAAGCCATTGTTGTCCAAAATTGTTGCTGTCATGTTGTCATGAAGGTGTTGCAAAATATTCACATATTTATCAGGGCATCCAGTTTTCAGAAGGATGGTCCAGAGAGCGGTTCGATTCACAGTATCAAAGGCCTAAGTCAGATCAATAAACGCCATATATAAAGGTCGATTCTGCTCCCAACATTTTTCTTGAAGCTGTCGTGCAGTGAAGATCATGTCCACTGTCCCCCTGGAAGGGCAGAAACCATTTTGAGATTCAGGGAGGACATCCTCTGAGATTGGCAGGAGGTGATTTGCGAGGATCCTTGCAAGGATTTTACCTGTGGAAGCAAGAAGAGAGATACCTCGATAGTTCCCACAATTGGTTCTATTACCTTCTTAAAAAGGGTAATAATTATGGCATCCCTAAAGCCTTCCGGAATCTCCTCCCTCATCCAGATTTTTTTGATGAGTTTATGAGGTTGTTGTGTAAATTCAGGCCCACCTTGTTTAAAGACTTCAGCAGGAATCCCATCAGGTTCACTAGCTTTGTTGTTCTTCATTTGATTGATGGCTTTACTGACTTCATCCAAATTAGGGGATACTGCAAGCTTTTCCCTAGTTTGTTGTGGAATTTGCGAGACCTCATCAGCCATGATAGAGTTATGATTAAGGAGGTCGTGGTAATGATCTTTCCAGCGCAGTGCAATAGACTCTTTATCCTTAAGAAGTTTGCTACCATCCATTGAACGTAAGGGATTTGTACCGTAATTTGTTGGTCCATAGATGGCCTTTGTGGCATTAAATAAGCCCCATGCATCGTGAGCATTTGCAAAGTGCTGGATTTCTTGAGCTTTCTTTATCCACCAGGCATTCTTAAGTTCTCTAGTTCTTCTTTGGACCTCAGCCTTTGCACTGGCATAGATTTTTTTTCTTAGCAGCACAGTTAATGTCTTTCTGCCATATCTGGAAGGTTTTCCTTTTCTTGTCAATGATATGTTCAATCTCACTATCATTCAAATCAAACCAATCCTGATGTTTCTTAGTTTGGTATCCAATAGTTTGTTCACATGCTGCAATAATGGATGTCTTCAGTTTAATTCAGTGTTACTCGACATTTTCAGGGAGTTCCATCAGCAGACGTTTCTTGAGAGTTGTTTGAAAGCAGGCTCGCTTAATAGGATTTTGAAGGGCGTGGATGTTCATTTTACACCTTGGTTTTCTTCCTTGGAGCCTACGTTGAAGAACAATATTAATGGCCATAGTGGATCAAATTAATCAGTGATCTGTCCAGCAGTCATCAGCACTCGTCATGGCCCTGCTGAGGAGTACATCACGACGATCTCTGGCATGGACAATTACGTAATCCAGAAGCTGCCAGTGTTTTGACCAACGGTGTTTCCATAATGTTTTAAATTTATTTTTCTGACGAAAGAGTGTGTTTGTAATAACAAGATTATGCTCTTCACATTTAGTCAGAAGTAGAATGCCATTCAGGTTGCTATTGCCAACTCCTTCTTTTCCAAAGGTTTCTGGCCATAAATCAAAATCACACCCAATTCTTGCACTGAAATCACCCAAGAGGATAATTTGATAATCTCTGATAAGATGGTGTCCAGCTGGTTATAAAAACATTTCCTTGATGTCGTCATCAGCATCTAGTGTTGGTGTTGGTCACAGAATCATACAATAGTAGAGTTGGAAGGGGCCTATAAGGCCATCAAGTCCAAACCCCCACGCAATGCAGGAATCCAAATCAAAGCATTCCCGACAGATGGCTGTCCAGCTGCCTCTTGAATGCCTCCAGTGTCGGACAGCCCACTACCTCTCTAGGTAATTGATTCCATTGTCATATGGCTCTAACAGTTAGGAACTTTTTCCTGATGTTCAGTCGAAATCTGGCTTCCTGCAACTTGAGCCCATTATTCCGTGTCCTGCACTCTGGGATGATCGAGAAGAGATCCCGGCCCTCCTCTATGTGACAACCTTTCATGTACTTGAAGAGCGCTATCATATCTCCCCTCAGTCTTCTCTTGTCCAGGATAAACATGCCCAGTTCTTTCAGTCTCTCCTCATAGGGCTTGGTTTCCAGTCCCCTGATCATCCTTGTTGCCTGCCTCTGAACCTGTTCCAGTTTGTCAGCATCCTTCTTGAAGTGCGGAGACCAGAACTGGATGCAGTACTCAAGATGAGACCTAACCAGTGCTGAACAGAGTGGAACTAATACTTCACGTGATTTGGAAACTATACTTCTGTTAATGCAGCCTAATATAGCATTTGCCTTTTTTGCAGCCACATCACACTGTTGGCTCATATTAAGCTTGTGATCAATGACAATTCCAAGATCCTGCTCACATGTCGTATTGCTGAGCCAAGTAGCCCCAATCTTATAACTGTGCATTTAGTTTCTTTTTCCTAAGTGTAGAACTTTGCATTTATCCCTGTTGAATTTCATTCTGTTGTTTTCAGCTCAACACTCCAGCCTATCAAGGTCCCTTTGAATTTTCTTTCTGTCTTCCACGGTATTAGCTATGTCCCCCAATTTTGTATCATCTGCAAATTTGATAAGCATGCTCTGTACCTACTCATCCAACTCATTAATAAAAATATTGAAGAGCACTGGGCCCAGGACCGAGTCCTGTGGTACCCCACTCGTTACTTCCACCCAATTTGAGAAGGAACCATTGATAAGCACTCTTTGAGTACAATTCTGGAGCCAACTGTGGATCCAACTGATAGTTGTTCCATCCAGCCCACATTTAGCTAGCTTGCTAATCAGAAGATCATGGGGCACTTTGTCAAAAACTTTGCTGAAGTCGAGGTATATTATGTCCACAGGATTCCCACAGTCGACAACGGAGGTTACCCGGTCAAAAAAGAAGATAAGATTAGTTTGGCAGGATTTGTTCTTCATAAATCCATGTTGGCTCCTAGTAATCACTGCATTGTTTTCAAGGTGCTTACAGACTGACTGCTTTATAATCTGCTCCAGAGTTTTTCCAAGGATTGATGTTAGGCTGACTGGTCTGTAGTTCCCCGGTTCTGCCTTTTTGCCTTTTTTTAAGATAGGGACAACATTAGCTCTCCTCCAGTCATCTGGCACTTCACCAGTCCTCCATGATTTTGCAAAGATAATAGACAGCGGTTCTGAGAGTTCTTCAGCCAGTTCCTTCAATACTCTAGGATGCAGTTTATCGGGCCCTGCCGATTTGAACTCGTTCAAAGTGATTAGGTAGTCCTTGACCATTTGTCTATCAATCTCAAGCTCCAATCCTGCCCCTTCTACTTCATGTTTCCCAGGAAGGTCACAGATCCTTTTTTGGGAGAAAACTGAGCCAAAGTAGGAATTGAGCACTTCTGCCTTTTCTTTGTCATCTGTTATCATTTTGCCATCTCCGCTGAGTAGCTGTGCCACCGTTTCTTTTCTCTTTTACTATGGGCATACCTGAAGAAAGCTTTTTTGTTGGTTTTAGCATCCCTTGCTAACCTCAGCTCATTCTCAGCTTTAGCCTTCCTGACACCATCCCTGCAATTCCGTGATACCTGCCTGTACTCTTCCTTTGTGGCCTGGCGTTCTTGCCACTTCCTGTATGTGTCCTTTTTTCATTTTCAGTTCCTCTCTAAGTTTTTTGTGAAGCCACCTTGGCTTCTTCTGTTGTTTCCCCCCTTTTTTCCTTGTTGGAATTGCTTGGCATTGCGCTTTTAGAATTTCCTTTTTTAGAAACTCCCACCCATCTTGGACTCCTTTTCTCATTAGGGTCGCTTGCCATGGAACCATACTTACAATTGTTCTGAGTTTATTAAAATCAGCTTTCCTTAAGTCCAGGGTGCGCGTACAGCTACTCTCAGCTTTTGCTTCTGATAAAATCAAGAATTCAAGTATGGTGTGGTCACTTTCCCCCAGAGTTCCTGTAACTGCCACTTCATCCACCAAATCATCTCTATTGGTTAGAATCAAGTCCAGGATAGCTGATCCTCTGGTTGCTTCCTTCACTTTCTGTAGGAGAAAGTTATGTCCAACACAAGTCAGAAATTTCTTGGAGGGGCCGTGTTTGGCAGAATCTGTCTCCCAACAGATACTGGGATAACTGAAATCCCCATTACTACTACATCATGCCTCCTCAAAACATTGGCAATTTGCTTTTCAAAAGTTACATTCTCGTCTTCTCCTTGATTTGGTGGTCGGTAATAGAGTCCAAGCACCACATTCCTTTTATTACTTGCCCCATTAATTTTAATCCAGATACTCTCGGTGGAACTACAAAGCTCATCTTCCTGTATTTCTGTGCAGGGATATATATTTTTAACATATAGTATGACTCCACCTCCCTTTTTATTCCTTCTGTTCTTTTTGAACAAGTTATATCCTTCGATTGCTGTATTCCAGTCATGGGAGTCATCCAACCAAGTTTCAGTTATACCTATCAAGTCGTAATTGCCCTCCTGTATTAAGAGTTCAAGTTCGTCCTGCAGGCATCGAAGTCCATATGATTTATGGCTTGGCTTTCTCACTACATTTTTCTGAGGTCTGTCAGACAGACAGACAGACAGACATTCTTTATTACGGTCAACGACCCATCAAAAGAGATAAAAAATTTACAGACAATACGGCAAATTAGCTAAAATAAGGACTGAAACTACTAAAATAGTATAAAATCTACAGAGAGGAGTTAGAGGCAAATAACGATCGTTTATACTGAGCTGCATAGAAATACTTAGCAACTGGAATCAAATGGGTACTGTCCTTACCAGATAGCAACAGTATCATCAGCTGTTCTGGAGATCTATTAGGAAACTTTGGGATGAGAGGTGTAATATATCGGACCCTTTCCTCAGCATATAATGGGCAGTCAAATAGAACATGGGAAAGGGATTCTACATGTCCTTCCTTGCACAGACATAAGCGTTGCGCTAGAGGTATACCCTTAAATCTGCCCTCCAGCAGCGCCGACTCTAGGCAGTTAAATCGCGCCTTAGATAAGGCTAATCAATATTTAGGGTTCGTTAGAGCGTCTAGATAGGGAGCGTGCTTTATAAAATTGGAGCACAATTTGTGCTGAAGGGGAGAGCACGTTTTAGCTGCAGCTTGCATTGTAGATTGTCTGTCAATGTCCTGTAGCTGGGACCTAATAATCTGCCCAGCCTTGCTGGGGTCTTGGGAGAAGAGAAATTCTATAGATAGGCCAAGGTAAGGCAGCTTATCTAAAAAACATTTCATCCAGGTGGAAAGGTACCCGTCATCCCTTAGGAGCGACAAGTAGCCTGACAGGCATCCAAGAATAATTTTGGTCCAAAAGGTAAAGGCGAGGGACCACGCTTGGCATTCAACTGTGCTTGATCCCACCTCTATTCTTAAAGCAGCATTTGGTACACAGTTCGGGACACCAAAGACTCGGCGTAGGAAAATGGACAACACTGACTCAACAGAGGGATTAAAAGCATGTATCCAAAGTTGGACACCATACAGTAGTTGGAATAATATTTTGGCTCTGAACACCAGGATAGCTGCCGGAATATGTTGGCCCCCATTATTGTAGTAATACCTTATGATGCTCTTCATTGATGACCGAGCTGTCGCAACTGCCACACGTATGTGTGGAATCCAGGAGAGGGAGGAGTGGAATATAATGCCTAAATACTTATAAGATCTAACTTGCTCAATAATGTGACCATTAATTTTCCAATTAGAAATTAAGGGAGATTTTACAAATGCTAAAATTTTGGTTTTTGAGAAATTAATTGTTAGGGAGTTCTCTGAGCAGTAGTTCATAAAGATCTTAGTCAGACGTTTAAGGCCGACTTTTGAGAAGGAGAGCAGAGCCGCATCGTCAGCATAAAGTAGGATTGGGCAGCTGCTTCCTCTAATTTAGGCGGATGAAGGTCAGGCAAAAGGCATTTAGGGGCCAGATCGTTCAAAAAGAGATTAAAAAGGAGAGGGGCCAGAACACAACCTTGTCTGACCCCTCTTGACGTAGTGACTGAATTGGAAAGATCTCCTTTTTGGCCGCAGCGAACACGAAGGGAGGTGTTCAAATGCAGATTATATATCAAAAACAACAGTCTCTTGTCAATGGATGTTTTAGCCAATTTGGCCCACAGAATATCCCTTGGTATAGAGTCAAACGCCGACTTCAGGTCGATAAAAGCAGTGTATAGACCACTCTCTACCTGATTCCGATATTTTTCGGCTAGGTGGTTTAATAGGAGGCAGTGGTCCATGACCGATTTGCCACTCCTGAAGCCTGCTTGTTTCCATCCTAATATGTTTTCCTCCTCTACCCAGTTGGACAGTTTCTTCTTTAAATAGATGGCATAAAGCTTTCCAATCACTGAAAGCAGGCTAATTGGCCTGTAGCTGGAGGGTTCAGTCCTAGGTCCTTTCTTATAGATAGGCACCACTATGGCTTCCTTCCAGGATTGTGGAAAGTGACCTTTGTTATTGACCAGTGTGAATAGATTGGCCAGGATAGGTGCCCACCAATCTGGATGTGTTTTTAGAATCTCAGGGGGAAGATTGTCACCACGTGGAACTTTAGCCAGTCTTAGGTTTTTAATCATGTCCATTATTTCAGACTGCGTAACCAGGGGCCAATTAGGCAGAGTTTCACAGTCAACTGCTGACAGTGTCATCGGATAGGAATATTGTGCGTCCTTTTGGAAGTCCGCAAAATGTTGCTCCCAGACACTTGGAAGGATATTACAGGGGGCAGAATTAAAAGGTCTGATAGAGCCATTAACTAATGACCAGAATTTTTGGGGGGGGGTTGTCCTTGGCTGCCTGTCTCAGGGACTCCCATCCTTTTTGTACTGCTTGCTGTTTTTTGATAACTGTAAGGGCCTTATATTTCCTTTTGGTCTTGTAATAGGCCTCAGGCAAGACTTTGGCATTTTGATAACGATAGCGAACATATATCTTTTTCAGTTGTCTCTTTAGATTGAAGCATTCATGATCATACCACCTATTTGGGCCTGCATATGCATTTGATCGTCTAAACATATTATTTGATACTAATAACGGTTGAAGTGACTCAACCAGGAAATCAAAAATATTTAACGATTTAGAAAGATCAGCAGAGTTTCCAAGAGACTCTTGTATGGTCTTAGCCAAGGGGGATGTCATGAATTCCGCTATTTTAGAGGCTACCAACTGGGTCCACATAGGGCGTTTATGATGGAAGTACAGTTGATTGACAACCGAATTGTATTCTGCCTCTAGCCAACAGTTTGTCTTTAATCGCAGTGAAAGGGATAAAGGGAGGTGATCGCTGTCTAATTCTTTGCCGACTGAAAAATTCGTTATTAACTGCGTGAGATGGGGAGAGGTGATCGCATAATCGATCACACTACTTCCCCTGTTTGAAATAAATGTGTATTCCGCGCAGGCATCAAGGGGCTTCAAGCCATTAAGAATGGTAAGGTTATGACAACCAACAATACGGGTCAAACATATCCCCGGGTAATTAATGCTATGGTCTTTAGAGGTTCTCTCTAGCTCTGGAACTAGATGTATATTGGTTTCACCCCTCCAGAGCTTAGAAGCTAAGAGACTCTCATTGTTCTGCCCAATTCTTGCGTTAAGATCCCCCAGAATAATTAATGGGACTTTGGAGAATCGTGCCTCCAGCTCTGTAATATAATAATCTAAGTCCTCCCACACTGGATCCGTAAGTGCCCTGGAGGTAGCTGGAGGAATATAGACATTGATTAATAAGAGGGATAGCGTATCAAAAATCAGGTGAACAGCCATGGTGAGATTGTGGCATGGTAGAGTTCTAATACAATGAACATTTAGTGCTGTGGATATTAGGATTACTAACCCTCCTTTAGGGCGTCCCTTGGTTTTAGTTATTTGAGGGGCAGCTGGTAGGGATATAGAATTGAACCCGTCTATATTTAATTCACTGGTATACCAAGTCTCCTGCAGGCAAATTAGATCTTGGCGATTTAAAAAGTTAATAAAGGCTGGTGTATGTTGTTTAGCAGGCCAGCCAGCAATGTTCCAGGACAGCAGGCGTACTGTACAATCAGTCTTCGGTAAGGTATGGTGATTACATATGGGATGAGTTGCCTCCAGTGAGGCTAGCCTTGGCTGAAGCAGTCAATGTAGCACTTCAATGTGGTTCAAAAGGCCCAATTCATCCTTAAAGACTGCTCCAGAGGATGGACGTGAATTTGAGGTTGTAGCGTAGGTCAAGGATAATTCAGATGAGGAAGAGGTCGTATCAGAAGTAGAGGAAGTAGACGTTCCCTCAATAGAGCTCTTATGTTGGTTTGTATCCGTGAGGCGCTGAATTAGGCAATAAAGTTTATTAATAACCGTGTCTCTCTCTAAGTCTGTTAGTTGGGTGTATAGATCTGCAAGTTGGATCTCTTCCGGTTCCAGCTCCCCGAGTAAGATCGAAAGTGATAGAGCCAGGACAGCTGAGGCGTCAGTCGGAGTTCATTCCTTGTGCTGAGAGTAAACTGAGTTCAGGGTTACCTCTGTCTCCGAGCAGTATGGACTCGCTGGGCTTCCAGAGTAAGGCCATAGTGGTTCTGGGGGAGAGGAGTTGATATAGTATCGCTGTATCAATAAGCCTCTATAATGTAGTTCCTCTCTTATTCGGAAAATCTGGTTGGCTATTGCCAGGGAATGCAATACCACAATTAGACGCCATACTCCAGGTCTTGCAGATACATTAATCATGGATTTGATGTAATTAGTAGGTTGTCCAGGATGTAGAGACTGGGCAAAGCATTTGTCCAGGAAGGTTATACTTGTGAAGGTGGGCCAGCTTCTAGAAGTCCTGGAATTATAAGATAATACCAATTTTCCAGGCTGTAAGACCAGATTCCAGGGATGAGGCTGCATTTTAGCAGATACTGTCTTTTTGTTCATTTGTGCCGACGCTATAATAGCACTCTCTTCCCCAGATATAAGTTCGCTGGATGAGACTCCTGTGGAATGTGTAGGAGATGCTTTCTGCTGGATGTTTTGTTTGGTTGACAATGTCGGCGCATACACTTCCATGGAGGAATCCGGTCCTTGTGGTCCGAGAAGTTTGAATAATGGTTTAAAGTTCATCTTTCTTTTTTTAGTTGCTAAAGTTTCTGTATTTTTATAGTTCTTGGATTTCTTGCCATTCTTTGTCTGTCTTATCTTTTCCCTCCCACAAGAAGCGACCTTGGGCTGCTGCCGTTTGTTCTTTTTCTTCCTTTTTTATTGTTAGCTGTTTCTCTTACAGGCTCCAGCTGCTCTAGAGAGCCAGGACCCGCCGCTACAGAAGCTGGGTGCTTCGGGGGGGCACATGCAAATTGTGGCCCCCAGGACTTCACCAGGGTGGTTAGAAGGCTGTTAATTTCATTAATAAAGGATTTAATTAGTCTCAGTTCCTGCAGGATAATATGATGCCCATCTGGGTCCATTCCTTTATGAACGTCAGTAACATCAGCTACTGGAGAGGATGATTCAAAGGCTCCAAGGGACTTGATGGTGGAGCAGTTTTCACTGAACTGCTCATGAAATGAATCGATGGTGACGGTCTCCGAAGGAGGTATATCGTAAAGTGAGTTGAAGGAGTTAAATGAGCAATTAAAACCAGCATCTCGCAGCTCTTCGGCTAAACTTGGAGCTGTGGCTTTGGCAGCATTCTCTGTATGGCTATTAACAGCAAGAGATTTCCCTAGTGACCATTCATGTGCCACTGCTGGTAAAGGGTCCTTAGCCTGAGAATACTGTGTGGTTTGAAGGGGATACACTGCATCCTGCATTTGTGGGAAATAATTAGTTATCTTGGGTTGCCATTTGTTTAAGCCTTTTCCGTTCTCCATGACAGGCTCTTCGCCTCTCTCAGTTGCTAACGTCATTTTACTTATTCGAGCCGTTGCTTAACATATGACACTGAGGCATTTGCACCCTTCGCTCCCGTATGAGTTACGTTGTTTATCTGTGTCTTTATACAAGCTTGGCCTCAAGGCCGAGACACTTTGAGAGGGAGCAGAGTAATTGCTCTTGCATGAGTTGCATATACTGCAGCAGTTACCCAGGTTAATGGCGGCAATTAGCCCAGATGTATGAGGCTTCTGTTTACTCTACTGCCTCTCTTTATTGTTTTTAACTATAGCCTAGCCTTCTGGGGCTAGCAAGCAGCTTGCGTATAAAAGGCTCAGAATTCACGGATGTGATAGATAAGAGCATGTATTTAATGCAAAGTCCTAGTAACTACAAGTGCTTTCAGATAAGCGTCTTACCGGAAGACGATCCTTGCCCCGCCTCTCTCTGAGGTCTGTCACTGGTCCCTATTACAGTTGATCTCTCTGTTCCCATTACTGTGAACAAGTCTTTATCAGTAGTTACCACCAAGTTTACGTCTCCCTCTCCCTTAGGATTCAGTTTAAAGCCCTCTTGATGAACTTCTCCATGCTGTGGCCAAACACATTCTTCCCAGTCCTTGTGAGATGCAACCCATCACTTGCCAGCAATCCTCTTCCAGGAAACATAGCCTGTGGCCCCGGAATCCAAATATCTCACGTCTGCACCATCTTTGTAGCCATTCATTCACACGGAGTATTTTTCTTTCCCTTTCTACTCCTCTTCTAAGTACTGGAAGGATAGATGAAAAAACTATCTAGGCCCCAAAGTCCTTCAGTTTCCTTCCCAGAGCTTCAAAGTCTGATGTGATTTCTTCATAGCTCCGTTTGGCAGTATCATTTGGTCCTACATGGATGAGGAGAAAGGGGTACCTGTCAGTGGGCTTGATGAGTGATGGCAACCTTTCTGTCACATCTCTTATCTGTCCTCCTGGTAGACAGCATACCTGGCGAGTCCACGGATCTTCTCTGTATACTTGGGTTTCGATCCCACGCAGTAGGCAGTCTCCCACTCCTAGTACTCTTCTCTTCTTGTTGTTGTGGGGTGAGGTTTCATTGGCTCTGCTTGACTGAGCCTCAGCCTCTTGCTCGTTGTCGCACAGTGTCTCCTGTAATTCTTCCACCACAGGGTGTCCTTCAGTCTCATCCTCGAGTGATTGAAAGCAGTTCCATAGTTCCACTGATGAAGGGTGTCTTCTAGCTCTTCTGCTCCTAACTGTCACCCTTTCCCACAGAGTTTCCTCCACTTCGTTGTTCCTCTCCAAAGCAGTCTCCTCTTCTGCTACCACGTGCTGTTGCTCTTCCACCCACACTTCTCTTTGCTGCTGTTGTTCCAGCATTCTGTCTAAGAACTCTTCACCTTCTCTTATAGTTCTCAGTGTGGCCACCCGCCATTCCAGACCTCTCACTTTTTTTCCCAACAGTGCCACAAGCTTGCACTTGTTGCACGTGTACGCCATGTTGTTCTCAGGCAAGAAAACAAACATGGCACACACCTTGCAGGTCACAACCACTGGAGTATCCTTCCCATTCATACTCTCTTCTATCTTTTGTTTCCTTCTAACTACTTGTTTTGAAGTGGTCTGTGCTTTGCCCTGTCCTACTACAGGGTAAACTTGAGAGTCCCACTGGTATGCGATGCACTGTACGAGAATTAGTAATTTGGTTTTTGGGGGGGTTAGGGACCTCCCCCTTGACCTCCTCTGTCAAACTTTTTTGTCAAACTCCTGTTTGCTGTCCCTGTTCGCTCGCTCTCTGAAAGCTGGCTTGCTTATATCTCCTCACCTGTAGACCAACTGAGACACCTCCCTCTGCTCTGCTCTGTTAGGAGTCAGGAAACAGAATGAAAGTCCCAGCACACACAGCTGCTGCTTGTTGCCCTCAGCAGTTCTCAGGCCACACCCTGAAGCCAATAGCTAGCAAGCCACACCCCTTCCAGTCAAGCTGCTATTGAGCCCCTCAGAGCACACGGCTTGGAGCACATGGCTTCAGAGCACATGGCTTCAGAGCCCTCTTGGCCTTTTTCCCTTCTTCGCAACAGCTCCTTTGTCAAACTCCTGTTTGCTCTCCCTGTTCGCTCTCCCTGTTCGCTTATTCTCTGAAAGCTAGCTTGCTTATATATCCTTACCTGTAGACTAACTGAGACAGCTCCCTCTGCTCTGCTCTGCTCTGCTTTGTTAGGAGTCAGGAAACAGACTTACAATAGTTGCCTGCTGGCTTTTGGCAAGTTTTAACCAGAGAGTTGAGAATCGTTCATTAATGTCGATATGAACTTCTGACAAAAGCTTCACAAGATCATTTTTAATAGCAAAGCCGTGTATTCGTTGTTGTTGTTCAGGCAGTCCTTTCCAGAAGAAGGTATAACGTCCTTTTTCTTCCTTCACTTGTCCTTCTCCTGCTCTTCAAGTTTCTTGGAGTGCTGCTATGTCAATATTAAAATGTCTCAACTCCTTTGCGATGATGGCAGTTCAGGAAGTTCACTGTCTGTATTGTCCAGCAATGTCCACATATTCCATGTTCCAAAATTCAATTGTCTATTGCGACTACTAAGTGGTGACCCCACTGGACATGGTAATCCAGTCAGGGAGAGAGATGAGGCAGACTATGTTTGGGGCACCTTTTCTAGTCCCCTCCCCATATGGGGTGAGCAGAGTGGATCCTGAGTAGGACTGCTCAGTTGTAGATATAGCTGCCGAACTACTCAACTGCCTCAGTCCTTGAGCGAGGATGACTGAGTCTGTATCCACTGCCCATGTGCTGGTCCATGACTAGGGACTTCCGGATTTCACAGTCCTGCCCCCATTGTCATTTGTTGACCACCATGGGACTTTTGGTTTGGTTTGGTTTGCTTGGAAGATGCCTGTGCATGAATTTGTTTTATGTGGAGAGATTGGCTCACGTTGATCAACACACAGTCTTGACAGAAAAAGGCTTTGATCTAATGATTGGAAGTCTTTTATCTGCTGCAGCCTTCATCTGCCTTCACAGCCGTTGTAACATACACATTGTTATCCTCCGCCTGTTCTGCCTTTGAGGACTTTCTTGGATTGTTCTTTGTCTGTTTCCTCTCCCTTGACCTTACAGCTATGGATGACCCTGCTGGGAGTACATGACTCCCGACCACATCGCGCACAGGGTTCACTGGAACACGCAAGCCCACTCACCACTACAAGGTGACGATCCAGCAAGTGGGAGGTTGTAGTACAGCAAGGTGGGTGGTCCAATTACAATATTCCCATTCTATCTCTCTGGCCCAGCACCACAAACAATCCTCCAAATCCACACACAGTGTGGATCTTTGCAGACCTTATAACTAATTTGTTACAAGTAATGAATTACTTGTAATTCATTACTTTTTTGAGGAGCGAGTGGGTAATTCCTTCACATTTTGATTGTAATAGAACTAGGAGTAATTTTATTACTTTTGTGGAGTAATTGTACTGTTTCCAGCATCACTTTTGGGCATTACTTGGGGGGGAAGCAGGGGAAGTCTTCTGCTCCTCTGATTTGTGGATGAAAATCATGTGCCTCAAACTGGGCTTCTGTGCAGCATTGCTCTTCTCTCATGCTCTGTGGGTGGGTAGGAGATGTTGATGGAGGAGGTGGAGAGTGAGACAGGGTGGAGTGGAGAAAACAATTGTTTTAAAAAATGGATGGTGGTGGTGAAGAATGGAGTGGAGGGGAAAAGGAGCTGGAGGGCAAGAACAGAAAAGGAGGAGAAAGAGGCAGCAGCAAAATGGAGACAAATAATTGTGGAGGTGAAAGATGACTCATGTGTGTGTGTGTGTGTGTGTGTGTGTGTGTGAATACTGTGTTTGCACTTGGCATACAAAGTGGTTTCCAGCACCCTCTCTGGGTACTGTGCTGCATTTGCAGTATTTTAACTTTTTTGCATCTCAGGTAAAATGTTTGCTTGAGTGAGCGTCCCTTAGTTGGTGGCAGGGCAGGGTCCGGGAGGTGGTTAAGTGAGAGGGATTATGCTTGCTGGCTGAGTGGGGCGGGTGCACTTGGTTTGACATACAAAGATCTGAGTAGTGGCCTCTGCCTCCCTCCCCACCTCCTTTACCAGTGGAGAGACCACCATTGCTATCTCATGGATAAAAAGGATTATTCTACTACCTCTGTATGTATGTGTTCATTTTTAATGTTGTTTTAGGCTATTTAGGTGTGCAGCAGCCAAGGCCAGCACCTTGTAGGCATTTTTTGAAAAAAGTAACTGAAATGTAATTGTAGTGATTACTTTTGAGAAAAAGTAAAGTAATCAGTTTCTTTCAGAGCAATTGTAATTGTAATGGCAATTACCACTTTTTGGACCATGTAATTGTGACTGTAATTTATTACTTTTTAAAAATAATCTTCCAAGCTCTGGATCTTTGTCCCGGTGAGGGAGATGGACTTTTTATGAACAATCATGACCCCCTCCCATCTGACCTGGAATGAAGCTGCACCAAGTACCCAGGTGGACACAGCTGGGTTAGTGTAGTGACACCAAGCTCATATGCCCACATCTCAGTTATGCATATCAGGTCAGCCCCCTCATCCACATTCAAATTGTGTATGATAGATGTTTTATTTTGGACAAACTTCATGTTTAAGAACACTAGCAGAAGCCCAGGGGGTTGGCTAACCAGCACCCCCAGATTCTGAAACACAACAAGCAAAGCAGAGAGCGCAAGGGCTTTGATGTGACTAACTTGATCTCCTTGATCTCTCAGCGGCTTTCGATACCATTGACCATGGTATCCTTCTGGGGAGACTAGCTGAGTTGGGAGTGGGAGGTACTGCATTGCAGTGGTTCCACTCCTACTTGGCAGGTCGCCTCCAGAAGGTGGTGTTTGGGGAACATTACTCGGCACCCTGGACTCTCCAGTATGGGGTTCCGCAGGGGTCAGTTCTGTCCCCCATGCTGTTCAACGTCTACATGAAACCATTGGGTGTGGTCATCCGGAGCTTTGGAGTGCGTTGCCATCAGTATGCTGATGACACACAGCTCTATTTCTCCTTTTCATCTTCTTCAGGTGAGGCTGTCAATGTGCTGAACCGGTGCCTGGCTGCAACAATGGACTGCATGAGGGCTAATAAACTGAGGTTCAATCCAGACAAGACTGAGATGCTGTTAGTGGGTGGTTCTTCTGACCAGATGGTTGATGTCCAACCTGTTCTGGATGGGGTTGCACTCCCCCTGAAGGAGCAGGTTTGTAGCTTGGGGGTTCTCCTAGAAACATCTCTGTCACTTGAGGCTCAGGTAGCCTCAGTGGCACGGAGTGCCTTCTACCAACTTCGGTTGTTGGCCCAGCTACGCCCCTATCTGGACAGGGATAACCTGGCTTCAGTTGTCCATGCTCTGGTAACCTCCAAATTAGATTACTGCAATGCACTCTACATGGGGCTGCCTTTGAAGATGGTTCAGAAACTGCAGCTTGTGCAAAATGCAGCGGCCAGATTGGTAATAGGGACCAGACGGTCCAAACATATAAAACTGATTCTGGCCCGCTTGCATTGGCTGCCTGTATGTTTCCGAGCTCAATTCAAGGTGCTGGTTTTGACCTACAAAGCCTTACACGGCTTGGGACCACAATACCTAATGGAACGCCTCTCCCGATACAAACCCACCTGTACACTACGTTCAAGATCAAAGGCCCTCCTCCGGGTGCCTACTCGGAGGGAAGCTGGGAGTCTGGCAACAAGGGAGAGGGCCTTCTGAGTGGTGGCCCCCAAATTATGGAATCATCTCTGTGACAAGGTGCACCTTGCGCCAACACTGTTATCTTTTTGGCGCCAGGTCAAGACTTTCCTCTTCTCCCAGGCATTTTAGCATGTGTTTTTAAATTGTTTTTATATTGTTTTTAATTTTAAAATTGTGTATTTGTTTTAATGTTTTTGATTGCTGTAAACCATCCAGAGAGCTTCGGCTATGGGGTGGTATACAAGTGCAATAAATAAATAAATAAATAAATAACTCTTCTCCCCTCCGCCACCATATATCTTCATCCACCACGTTTGCAGATGATGCAAAATTGTGAGGGACAGCTAATACCTTGGAAAGCAGAAACAAAATTCAAAGGGATCTTGATAGGCTGGAGCATTGGGCTGAAACCACAAAATGAAATTTAACAGGGATAAGTGCAAGTTCTACACCCAGGAAAAAGAAGCCAAATGCACAGTTATAAGATGGGAAATACTTGGCTCAGCAATAATACATAAGATGAGGATCTTGGAATGTTGTTGATCACAAGCTGAATAAGAGCCAACCGTGTGATGTGGCTACAAAAAAGGCATATGCTATTTTAGACTGCATTAACAGAAGTATAGTTTCCAAAATGTGTGAAGTATTGGTCCCCCTCTATTTGGCACTGGTTAGACCTCTTCCTGAGTACTGCATCCAGTTCTGGACATCACACTTTAAGAGGATACAGACAAACTGGAACTGGAAAGGAGGGCAATGGTGATGATCAGGGGTCTAGAAACAAAGCCCTATGAGGAGAGACTGAAAGAACTGGGTATGTTTAGCCTTGAGAAGAGAAGACTAAGGGGAGATATGATAACAGTCTTCAAGTACTTGAAAGGTTGTCACATAGAGGAGGGCCAGGATCTCTTCTTCATCATCCTAGAGTGCAGGACATGGAATAATGAGCTCAAATTAGAGGAAGCCAGATTACAGCTAGACATCAGGAAAAACATCCTAACTACTAGAGTGATATGACAATGGAACCAATTACCTAGGGAGGTGGTGGGCTCTCCAACACCGGAGGCCTTCAAGAAGCAGCTGGACAGTCACCTGATGGATATGCTTTAATTTGGATTCCTGCATTAAGCAGTGGGTTGGACCCGATGGCCTTATAGGCCCTTTCCAACTATAACATTCTATGATATCTCCTCCTACCTTCTATCACAGGGATGGCAGTTCCACTCCCATCCCTTCCCTGTTGCTGGCCAAGATACATACTTCCCTGACTCATTTCTAGTAAAACAAAGGAATGCAGCAGAGATTAGTGGCAGGGAACATCAAACTAGGAGACAGTCAAACAAAGAAAACTCACACCCCAGCTCTCACCTGCGACATCAACTTACCACTACCCCATCTCCCCCCAACAAGGGCACAGTTTCATGCAGGATTGGACTCTCACTCCAGGAGCATGAAACTGGTTTTCAGTAACACACCAGTGCAGACCACCTCCAGTCACTCACCCTTAGTGAAGATAACATACAAAAATGTACTATACTAGAAATTGCTTGCAAAAATTAGTCAAAACTGCATACAGAAATGCATTTATTAGGAGAAATTTGCACTAAAAGGCTGAAGAATGTTCATGAAGATTTTTAAAAAATCACCAATTGCTGCAAGTAATGTGGAGAACTGAATTTAGGATTGGTAAAATGAGAAACTGAGAAAACTGAAATGCACAGATCTGTCCATTCCTAGATGGCTCCAATAGCTACTGTTTGGTTCGAAGAAGTGGTTCAAACTCTGTGGGAGTCAGAGTGTGGGGCTTGTCAGTTCCATTACCCCCCCTCCAGGTCCTTTCCTGGCATAGTTCAAGTACTGATCAGAACCACATGCTCCACTTATTACAGTATGTGGATGTTTCCCCACTACCACATCATATACACAGCCGGTATAGCAAAGGTGAGAAGCCCTCCACATAAAAGGACTAGCATAACCCCAAACACCATATTGCATACAAATCTCATGTGTTTGAGATGTTTGGACAGATTTATTACCCTGAAGAAGGAAAACCACAATGTGTCCCTCAAGCATATGTGATTCTGTGCCAGCTGTTTTCTAGTTTTATTGAAGTTCCTGGATTCTCCTTCCTCACACCCAGGACCATCCAGAGTCTGGTCTCTAACAAAATTGAAATGGAAATCTTGAACTGTTACCTCAAGCTTTCTTCAAAAGCTTGAAAGTCCACTCTTGAATTCTTTTGAAATGCTTAATTTAAATAGTAAACCCATGCACCAAACAGACCTATAGAAGTTTCAGACTTTGTGTCTCAGTCAAGAGGCATTTCTACCCTGGTTACTCTTTGAAGTGTAGCTTAAGTACATGGAATATTCTCAGAATTGTAACTTTTACAGCTGATAGACCATAATCCCTTAAACCCTTCAATGTAGAGCTTAACGACTGAGCGATTTATCAAATAAATTTAATTCTGCAAAACAATGAGGAGTAAAGAGCAGCCAGTACCTTTCTCCAGGGCTTTATTTGGGCATTGCAACCTAAATTCTTGAGTGGTAATTATCATACCAAGAACTCATGTTTCTGTATACATTCAGTGTCAGAATTGGAAAGGAAGCCATATATACATGCTGTCCAATGTTTGATATAACCACTAGTGGCAGTGGCGTACCAAGCATATTTGACACCCAGAGCGGATCATTTTTTAACACCCCCTCCTCTATACGACAAAATTATTTTCAGTAATAATCATGAAATGAAACTAATAATAATACTGGCCAGAAAAGAAACACAGACAGTGAAAAAATTCTTTTATTGAACTTCATATATATAATCATGCCAGTAAAATAAATAAAATAAAAATAAAAAATAAAATAAATATTACAGTACAAAAAAGGAAAAAAAGTAATGGATTAATACAAAAAACTGGTTGCCCAAAACATGATGGATTTCTTTAGGAGGTGTTCTGCGGAGAACTATTTGCCTTTCACCTCTGCTCTTTGGAGTCTGACCAGAACCAGCTGGCCAAAGTCTGGCATTTTGCCTTCCACACTGGAAAGCAAGAAGACGCACAAGGAGGGCAGGAAGGCAACAGCCCCCTCCCCATCACTGCAACCGGTATTTAGTGGTAGACTACCTCTAAAACTGGAGGTTTTGTAAAGCCTTTATGACTGGGAGGCACATCTGCCCTCCCCCAGTGGTGGCTCCATGTCCGTGGGGCAGTGGAATCCCCTCTAGGTTTTAGTCTGAACTTTCAAGGAGCTGGCCAAGGCCCTGAACCTATTTTGGGCCTTGGTTTCAGTACCTTGGACAGTTCCTCAAAAGTCTGGATTAAAATCTGGAGCAGATTCCAGTGCCCCACTGACATCGGAACCACCAGCTGCCCTCCTCAAGGCATTTGCCTGTCTCTTTTTTAAAGCCATTTGAGTTAGTAGTCCTCATCACATCTTGGGAAGCAGGCTACATGAATTATTTTAATCCTTATGAAAAGGTCAAGCCCACCCTTATACTGCCCATGAAGAACCTTTCAGAGCAGCTTAACACAATTTGAAATCAAAAAACAATAAATATATTATAATACAATGAACGTGGGAATAAAAACAGGTAAGTGACATCACATTTTAAAAAATCCATTTGAAAGCAACCACGGCAGCTATCGCAAGTGAGTTACATGCCATGTGAAAAAGTTCTACCTTTTGTCTATCCTAAATCTTCTTACATCCCACCTTATTGGGTGGCCCTAAATTTTATGATGATGAACATTTCTCTCCATGTTGTTAGAGAAAGGTGGTTCTCCCTCTTCCATAACGGTAGAATCCAATGAAGCTGCATGTTGGAAGATTCAGGACAGTCAGAAGAAAGTACTTCGTCATGCCACGCATAGTTAAACTGTGAAATTCATCCTCACTGGAGGCAGTGATGGCCACCAACTTGGATGGCTTAAACAGATGATTAGACAAATTGATGGAGGATCATAAGGTTATAATTGGCTACTAGTCATGGTGGCTATGCTCTGCTTCTATGGTCAGAGGCAGCATGCTTCTGAATACCAGTTGCTGGGAACTGCAGGAGGGGAGAGTGCTCTTGCACTCAGGTCCAGCTTGCAGGCTTCCCTTAATGGGCATCTGGTTCTTCACTATGAGAACAGGATGCTGGACTAAAAGTGACATGATAGATGTGTATAAAATGATGCCTGGTGCATAGAGAAAGTGGATAGATAGCAGCAAACCTCATGCAAGGGAGTTCCGGGGGGGAGGGAAGCCCCCCACCTCCACCCCCAAAGGCAAAAGACCCCTTTCTATGGGGAGGGGGCCTCACTCCTTCCAGTGCCTGCCTTTTCTCGGGGAAAGAAAAAAATCTTTCTCTCTCTTCACCCCACAATACATTTATCTCCCATGAGCTTTGCCATGGGTGTGTGACAGAAAACTTCTCCCCCTCCCTCCTTCCTGCTCCACTCCCTTCTTTTTTGCTTAGGATCACTCTCGTTCTCTGCAACCCCTCCCCCTGCCACACTTAATTAACCTCTGGCGCTCTGAAGGACATTGGGGTCTCCTCTCCCCACCCCTCCTGCACCACCCACCTTCCCAAGCACAGTGGAAGCCGGGATGGAGGAATCCCCAACACCGCCGAGGAGGTGGCGGCGGCGGCCAGTGATCCAGTCTTAACGGGAGCTGGCGGGGCTTTTGCTCCCGGCCGGGGGCACTTTTTTGCAGCTCTCCGGTGGCTCTTCCAAGGGAGGAAGGGGTCCACCTGAAGGCAGCACCTCCCGGCCCACTGCCTTCTGCTGCCATTCTGCCCTTTCTTGTCCCGACTTCCCCCTCCCACCGCTCAGTCATTCTCCGGGCAATCCCTTTTTTCTCGCACCTCCTTATTGCCTGCACCCTGGGTGGACCGCTCCCACCGCTTCACCCTTGGTACAGCACTGACTAGTGGCCATCATTTTGTACTGCAAATATTTACATCTTTAAACCCTTCTCTCTTTCTTCCTCCACTACTGTCCTATGACCTCTGCTAACCTAAGGCTGAGAATGAAATTCTCTCTTACTGCTGAGCCAGGTTAGGGAGACAATTTCCCTGATAACTCAGCAGTTGTTACCCAGACCAGAATCTCTTCCCATAACCTGCTAGACCTATCTTATGGTTAGCTAATTGAGGATGCAGCTATATTACCTTTTAATAAAGAAAAATAACTGCCTGCGTCTTCCTCATCTAAAGTAAGGAATAGCTGTGGATTTTGCTAATTTTTCACTGATTAGGGCTGTCACCCTATTAAGAAACATTAGCTGGTTGAGTTTTAGTAGATTAGCTGTTCTTAATTAAGGCCTGGATTCTGAAGGAAATTCATGAAGAGACATCTCCCATCCCTCCCCCCCCCCTCTGCAGCCTCTGGGATCCCTCCTGAGGATCAGAGACCCATATGGGATGGTGCACAGGAACTACAGGGGGGGGAGGAGAAGTTGTCCCAAATTTTAGCAATCCACCCAATTTGTTCCCTTTACAGAGTACTTCCCTTTCTCACATTGCTCAGGTCAGCCACCCAACACTCTGGGGAGCCTTTCCAAGAGGATGCAAGTGGCTGCATGAGGGAAGAAGACATGGGGAAATGTTCTTCTTTAAGCTAATTTATCATGTAATCAAAATCTAAGTAAATTTACACATCAGAAAAGAATACTTTTCTTTTTTACATGATACCTGCATTTGTTACAAGATACCTGCATTTGTTACAAGTCTTATTGTAGAAGCATTCTCCCTTCTCTCACACAGGAGGAAATGTCTCTTAGATGATGGCTGGCTATCTGCAGTTTTTAGAAGTGCTTCTATTAAAAATAATGTTTTGTTTTTTAAAAAAGGGGGGGCTTTTTAATAAATATTTTAACCACTTAATATAACAAATTAATTAACTAAATGAAGGAGCTAGAGATGGAGGAAGCTGTTGTATTCAGTTTCTCATTTTTTCCATCCTTAAGTTCAGTTTGCTACCTTTCCACATCAGTTCATGAACTTAAAAAAAAGTCCTCACAAAAATTCATCGGCAGTTTAGTTCACATTTCTCCCAATAAACATATTTGTGTAAGCAAATTTCCCTAGTATAATATTTTTGTTATTTTCAGTAGCATTTGTAATTTTATGTACACTTTTCCTTTTTTTATCATTAATTTTTATTCAAATTTTCAAAGACAAAAAACAAAACAAAACAAAAATAATTAAACAATAAAATAAAATGTTGACTTCCGATTTGTCACAGATCAGTTATAGGTCTACAATATATAACAATCCTGTCTCTTAAATTATATTATAAAATCACTTTCCTCCTGTAGTTATCTTAATTAATCATCAAATCTCATAAACATTACTTTATTCTTTCCACAAAAAGTCAAAGAGAGGTTTCAATTCCTTGAGAGATATATCTTTCAATTTTTCTCCAAATAAGCATGTTGATTAATCCATCTCGTTCAAATCTGTTAGGTCCAATAATTTCAATATCCATTCTTCCATTATCAATGTTAATTCCATCTTCCATCTTCAATAATCCTGTTAAGTCCAGTAATTTCAGTAGCCATTCTTCCATTATCAGTATCCCATAATAATCTTGTTGTCATAGCCATAGTCCAAATAAACATATCGATTAATCCATCTCATCAAATCTGTTAGGTCCAATAATTTCAATAGCCATTCTTCCATTATCAATATTAATTCCATCTTCCATCTTCAATAGTCCTGTTCAGTCCAGTAATTTCAGTATCCATTCTTCCATTATCAGTATCTCATAATAATCTTGCTGTCATAGCCATAGTCATATAATAAGAGTCTGATGGGAATTTCCTTTATCACAAATATTTCCTTGCCATCAATTCTGAATATGTTGCTGAAATATTGTTGTAAAGTCATATCTCTGTTCTTTTTTACAAAATGCACTGGCTCATCTCTTGAGAATTTTTCCATTGTCACATATCTGTAGTTAATTCCATAGATTTTTTCTATGTCAAGCTCCATCACATCATTCCAGTCCAGAAAATTATCCAAGACATTGATAACTTTATCTCTAATATCTTCATTAATTTCTTCAGAGACAATGTTGAATTCCAAACAGTAAACTTTGTTTCTAATATCCATAAACTCCAGATCTTTTTCCAATTCCACATTTGTTCCAATCTCCAGGGCTTGTATCTTCCCTTTAATTTTTCTTTTCTCATCTCTAATCTCATCAATCTCCTCTCTCACAAGATCCCCTATTTCTTTAAGCTCCTGCGTCATTTTGCCAAATTCAATTTTCATCTCCTGTCTACCCTGTCTCAGGGTTTGTTTCGTTATCTCAATCTCATCCATTATTTTCTGAAACATAATTTCTTCCATGGTCTCAGCCACTTTCCTGATTGCCATTCTTAAAACCACAAAAACAAAAATTATTTCAGCCACAATTGGGTTAATATTCCAGGCTTGATGACATCACAGTGTAGACAGTACAGCCTGCCTTATCTCTTATATGTTCAGGAATACAAAACAAATTTAGTTCCCAGCATCAAAACAGTTAGTGGCGTCATGAACAAGTAGATTCGTCAAAATGAAATAGACCAAAAAAAAAAAAATAGTCCCGGACATATAATACTCCAAAGTTCATAAATCAAATTTATTTATTTTTTTCCTCCTCAAGATAGAAATCCCTCTTCCGTTTGTATCTTTAGAATGCACTTCCAGGCCAGCTTTTTGCAATAAAAACAAAGATAAGCTTTTTCAATTTCTTTCCTCCTTAATTTCGTGAATAAAAGAGAAGAGTTATAACTCACCCAGAAATTCTTTATAGCTGATTCATTGACAAATCTCTTTTTGCTGCAACAATTTAAACCAAGTGAAAAAAAATAGAAAAAAGGATGCTTGCCTGTTAAAGTCCATTTTTCTTTGAAGAAAAGATAAACGTGTCGCTTAATCAGTTAGAGCTTGTTTGGAAATCTGTCCGGCATTGCTGGCTGAACCTTCTCTCATAAATTAATGAAATCCAGTCCTCCCAACAAAAACAGGCTTTTGTGGTTAATCTCTACGTTTCTCCCTGCCCGGGAGAAAATCTTTACCAGTCAAAAAGAACGTTCTGACTGATTTTAAAACTGAAAAAGCTTCTTCTGAGACGAGAGCTCGTCTCAAAAAGCAGGCACAAGCGAAGTCACCCTTCCCGGAAGTCCAATTTTATGCACACTTTTCCATAATGCATACACTTTTGTAGACTGGGCGTTGTTGTTTTATTTAGGAACTGCATCACAAATTCCAGAGAAGGGCAAATTTTGAAGGGTGACCGTGTTTCAGGAAGTGCAGATTTGGTCGATTTGCATGAAAATGGGAACCGAGCCAAGTTTATCTTCCATCCCTAGTTACAGCTCTATTAAATATCATAGAAAACATAACATTTTATCTGACATTTCAGGACCATGCTAGTGCTTTAAACAAATGTGCTTACTATAATAAAAGCTACTTTGAAGACTCCCTAAGTTATAATTCAATTTAATTATGGGCAGTGCTGTTTTGGCGTCAAGGGTAAAAAATGAGGCGCCAATGTTCATATCTTAATTAAAGTGCCATGGGTGCCAGCACAAAATGGCTGCCTTGGATAGCCAAAAAAGAGATACATGACAGTACTCCATACTGGTGAGTATCATCACACACACAAAAATTACCGGTTATGGGAAGAATTACATCTAATTATTCGGCCATAAGTACTGGCCTTGTTTGAGAGATTCACAACTACAGTCTAATTTTTTTCCTCCAGTGATCACTCTGTTCTGCTAGAGTACCCCACAGCCAGCCAAAAATCCCTATAGCCTTTGGGAATGTTCCCCAAGGTTAAGACTAACCAATTTGTTGTTGTTATGTGCCTTCAAGTCGACTACGACTTATGGCGACCCTATGAATCAGCGACCTCCAAAAGCATCTGTCATGAACCACCCTGCTGAGATCTTGTAACTTCAGGTCTGTGGCTTCCTTTATGGAATCAATCCATCTCTTGTTTGGCCTTCCTCTTTTTCTACTCCCTTCTGTTTTTCCCAGCATTATGGTCTTTTCTAGTGAATCATGTCTTCTCATTATGTGTCCAAAGTATGATTCATCATATGTTTCATCATTTTAGCTTCTAGTGATAGTTCTGATTTAATTTGTTCTAACACCCAATTATTTGTCTTTTTCACAGTCCATGGTATCCGCAAAGCTGTCCTCCAACACCACATTTCAAATGAGTTGATTTTTCTCTTATCCCCTTTTTTCACTGTCCAACTTTCACATCCATACATAGAGATCGGGAATACCATGATCTGAATGATTCTGACTTTAGTGTTCAGTGATACATCTTTGCATTTTAGGACCTTTTCTAATTCTCTCACAGCTGCGCTCCCCAGTCCTAGCCTTCTTCTGATTTCTTGACTATTGTCTCCATTTTGGTTAATGACTGTGCTGAGGTATTGATAATCCTTGACAAGTTCAACGTCCTCATTGTCAACTCTAAAGTTACATAAATCTTCTGTTGTCATTACTTTCGTCTTTTTGACGTTCAGCTGTAGTCCTGCTTTTGTGCTTTCCTCTAACTTTCATCAGCATTCGTTTTAAATCATTACTGGTTTCTGCTAGTAGTATGGTATCGCCTGCATATCTTAAATTATTGATTCCAATCCCGCTTCCCGTATGATATGTTCTGTGTATCGATTAAATAAACAGGGTGACAAAATACACCCTTTCTGAAGGGGAACCAATTGGTTTCTCCATATTCTGTCCTTACAGTAGCCTCTTATTCAGAGTATAGGTTGTGCTTCAGGACAATCAGATGCTGTGGCACCCCCATTTCTTTTAAAGCATTCCATAGTTTTTCATGACCTACACAGCTTGGATGTCTGGCATTTCTCGCTCCATATATGGTAAGAGCCTTTGTTGTAGAATCTTGAGCATTACTTTACTTGCATGGGATATTAAGGCAACCGTTCATAAATTACTGCATTCCCTGGGATCCCCTTTCTTTGGAATTGGGATGTATATTGAACGTTTCCAGTCTGTGGGCCACTGTTTAGTTTTCCATACGTCTTGACAGATTTATTCAAGATTTGGACAGATTCAGTCTCAGTAGCTTGTAGCAACTGTATTGGCATGCCATCTGTTCATAGAATCATAGAATCATAGAGTTGGAAGGGGCTTTGTAGGCCATTGAGTCCAACCCCCTGCTCACAGCAGGAAATACACAGCTAGAGCATCTCCCGCAGATAGCTGTCCAGCCTCTGCTTGAAGACATCCAGCAAACAGGATCCCACCACCTCCCTAGGCAGTCGGTTCCATTGCCGAACTGCCCTTACTGTCAAGAAGTTCCTTCTAATGTCCAATCTGAATCTACGCTCCTGCAACTTAAAACCATTAGACCTAGTCCTACCCTCTGGGGCAGCAGTGAACAAATCTGTACCCTCCTCTATGTGACAGCCCTTCAGGTACTTAAAGAGTGTAATCATGTCGCCCCTCAGCCTTCTCTTCACCAGACTGAACATGCCAAGTTCCTTCAACCTTTCCTCATAAGACTTGTTCTCCATACCGGCTATCATCCTTGTCGCCCTCTTCTGAACCCACTCTAACTTGTCTATATCTTTCTTAAAATGAGGCGCCCAGAACTGAACGCAGTATTCCAGATGAGGCCTGACTAATGCAGAATATAGTGGGACTATTACTTCCCTCGACCTGGAAGCTATAGCTCTGTTTATGCATCCCAAAACCGTGTTTGCCTTTTTTGCCGCAGCATCACACTGCTGGGTCATGTTCAACTTGCGATCCACTACAATTCCAAGGTCCTTCTCACACGCACTACTGCTAAGCCGGGTATTTCCCATCCTGTACCCGTGCATTTTGTTTTTGTGGCCTAAATGCAGAATCCTGCATTTGTCTTTATTGAATGTCATTTTATTAATTTCAGCCCAATTTTGTAGTCTATCCAGGTCCCTTTGGATTTTATTCCTGTCTTCCATTGTGTTAGCTATCCCTCCCAGTTTCGTATCATCCGCAAACTTCATAAGGCTTCCCTCCACCCCATCATCTAAGTCATTGATAAAAATGTTGAAGAGTATCGGCCCCAGGACAGAACCCTGTGGCACTCCACTCGAAACCTCCTTCCAGTCCGAAGCAGAGCCACCGACGACCACTCTTTGAGTACGGTTTTCCAACCAGTTGTGAATCCACCTGACAGTATTTCCATGTAGTCCGCATTTGACGAGTTTGCTAATCAAAAGGTCGTGGGGGACTTTGTCAAACGCTTTGCTGAAATCTAGATAGATGACATCTACAGCATTTCCAGCATTTCCACCATCTACTAGGCTAGTGACCCGATCAAAAGAAGAGATTAGATTAGTCCTGGTGATTTGTTTCTTCCAAGTATTTTAAGAGCAGCTTTCCCCTCACATTCTAGAATTTCTGGTTCTTCATCATACGGTTCCTCCATGAATGGGTCTGTCATCTTTGCATCTCTTTTATAGAGTTCTTCAGTGCATTGCTTCCATCTTCCTTTTATTTCATCTTGGTCAGTCAGTGTGTTCCCATTGATTATTCAACATCCTTTCTCTTGGTTTAAATTTCCCTTTCATTTCTTTAATCTTTTGGAATAGGGCTCTTGTTCTTCCCTTTTTATTTTATTTTATTTATTTATTAAGCTTATAAACTGCCCAACTAGCAATAGCTCTCTCGGCGGTGAACAAAGTACAGTAAAATCATAATACAATACCACAGGACATAAAAACAATCAAAAATCAATTACAACAATTTGTATAAATTTAAGTTAAACTAAATTAAAATGCTTCGGTGAAAAGAAAGGTTTTCACTTGGTGCCGAAAAGAAAACAGCATCGGCGCCAAGCGCACCTCCACGGGGAGACTGTTCCACAATTCGGGGGCCACCACCGAGAAGGCCCTAGATCTTGTCACCACCCTCCGGGCCTCCCTATGAGTTGTTGTCCTCTTCTATTTCTATACAATAACTATTCTAATAGTTCTCTTTGTCCCTATGTACTAGCCGCTGTATTGTTGCATTTAGGGTTCTGACCGTATTCCTTTCTCCTTTTGCTGTTGCTTTCCTTCTCTCTTTAACCATTGAGGTCTTTCTCTCTTTTCTGTCTTTTCAACTAGAGGTATTGTCTTCTTGCATTCTTCCCGGATAATGTCTCTGACTTCACTCAGTAGTTCTTCTGGTTCTCTGTCAACTAAGTTTAAAGCCTCAAACCTGTTCCTTATTTGATCTTTATATTTTTCTGGGATGTTATTTAAATTGTATTTTGGCATTATGATTGCTTTGTTGTTCTTCTTTAGCCTTACTCTGATTTTCAACATGACCAGTTCATGATCTGTACTACAGTCTGCTCCTGATCTTGTTTTCGCAGAAAGTATGGAACTTCTCCATCTTCTGCTACCAATTATATAATCAATTTGATTACTATATTAACAATTTCGTGATGTCCACGTGTACAGTCATCTTTTTGGTTGCTCAAAAAATGCATTCCCAAGAAACAAATTATTGGCTTCACAGAATTCAATAAGTCTTTCTCCTGCTTCATTTCTGTCTCCTAAGCCCCATTTCCCCACAATTCCTAGTTCTTCTCTGTTCCCTACTTTTGCATTCCAGTCCCCCATGATTATCAGAACATCTTGTTTTGGTGTGTGATCAATTTCTTCCTTTACTTCTGTATAAAATCTCTCCAATTCCTCTTCTTCGGGGTTTGCTGTTGGGGCATAGACTTGGATGATGGTTATGTTAATAGGTTTCCCATTTAATCTCATTGATATCACTCACTGAGACCTTGGGTTGTATTTTGCTACATCACTTCTCACTATTAAAGCAACCCTGTTTCTTCTTAATTTCTCATTTCCTGCATAAAATGTTTTATAGTTGCCTGGTTGAAAATGTCCCATTCCCATCCATTTTAATTTACTCACACCAAGTATTGTAATGTTGATACGTTCCATTTCTTGCTTGACAATTTCTAACTTTCCCTGGTTCATGCTTCTCACATTCCATGTTCCAGTTATGTGGATTGTAGAACTCCAGACTCTCCTTTCACATGTGTGCTCATCAGCTTCATTCGTATTGAGGCCCTGATGCTAACTGCATCTTATTTACAGCTATGCCTATTAAACTCAGCAACAATCACTTCATAGGGGAAAGCCATGTATGAAGCTAATATTCTTGGGAATGTTTGTTACCAAGGTAACAAATAAAAATTCTGGCTATCAGGGAGTACTTTACTTTCAATGAAGAACGGAATCCTTTTCAATTATTGGGTAGGACGGAAAAGTAGTAAACAAAGTTATAAATCTTTGGAATTCATATCATGGTAATAGTACATTAAGCAGGCAACTGGTATCCCCTCTACACATTGAAAGAGAACTACTACAACCTCCTGCTTTACAATTATGCAACAATTATTTATACAACAGGAGAAGGAACTGGGCTCCTTGACACTACTGTCTTAGCTAATTGCACACATACTAGATTGGCTGAGATATACAGATATCCATTGTGCTCAAAACAGACATAAAAATGCTAATAATTGACAAAGGATAATTGATCTAAAAATTACAAAAGAGTACATAGGATTATTTTGGTAATGTGGACTTTTATTTATTTTCCATTTAGATAATACCATTAGAGTCAAAAGGGAGAACTCTGATCACATTTAATTGAAATTTTATGTCCAATCATTATAAATCTTAAGCATCAGCAGAGCAAGTCCCCAGTGTATCATTTCTTACTTCAACAAACTCACGTGCATTCTCTTCTATGCCATTTTCCACCTAACAGTTGGCAAAGCAGCTCATAAGAAAGTTCATACAAACTAGGGATGGAATGATCTGTCAGTCTCTCAGTTTCTCATTTTTCTAATCTTAAATTCGGTTCTCCACATTTCTGCAGCAATTAGCGGATATATTTTTAAAAAGTCCTCATGAAAATTCTTCAGCATTTTAGTTTGCATTTTTCCTCATAAATACGTTTTCAAATTCATGGAGGAAAAGGCTACTAGCCACGATGGCTATGCTCTGCCTCCATAGGCAGAGGAAATATGCTTCCAAACATAAGTTGCTGGAAACTGCAGGAGGGGACAGTGCCCTTTGTACTCACTGCTTGCAGGCTTCCCATGGGCAACTGGTTGGCTACTGTGAGAACAGGATCATAGAATAGTAGAGTTGGAAGGGGCCTATAAGGCCATCGAGTCCAACCCCCTGCTCAATGCAGGAATCCAAATCAAAGCATTCCCAACAGATGACTGTCCAGCTGCTTCTTGAATGCCTCCAGTGTCGGAGAGCCCACTACCTCTCTAGTAATTGGTTCCATTGTCATGGATGCTGAATTAGATGGGCAACTGGCCTGATCCAGCAGGCTCTTCTTATGTTCTTATTTTATATCTAGTTTTGACTAATGTACAGGCAATTTATTCTAATACAACGCATTTTTGTATGTTATTTTCCCCAATATGCTCATTTTGTACACACTTTCTCAGAATATATGTATTTTTGTAAACGCTGCTTGGTTGGAGAATTGCATCACAAAATTTGGATAAGTGCAAATTTTGAAGGATAGCTGTATTTAGGTTCTCATATTGTTTCAGAAAGTGTGAATTTGATAAATTCGGCTTTAAATGTGAACTGAATCGAATTTCTTGCCCATCCCAAATACAAACTATAAAATACACAATATGTAAAAAAAAAATTAACACAGAGCAAACAAAAACATAACAAACAAAAACAATGATTCAGATCGAAAAAGAATCTGAAGAAGGGAGCCTTTATATCCAGCACAATAAACCTACTAGTTTCATATTCAAACCAATGGGTTCATCATATGCATTAAAACAGCAGAGCTAATAAAAACTAGCAATTTAAAGCCTTGGTGAGCAACATCAGGGATGACCCTAGTAGAGACAAACCTAAAGGGGACAAAAGCAAACCTTTCAGGGGTAGAAAGGGGGCAATACCCTATTTCCCTCGCTCACATGATTTGGTTATGTTGTATTTATTTTAAAATATTTATGAAGTTTGGTTTTTTTGTTTTATTACTGCTATTTTTTATTGCAATTCAGGGTTGGGCTGTTCAACCATAAGTGGGAATTTTGCCATCAATATAGGCTGAACCCGCCCACTCCTCCTATGGATATAGGGAAGATCATGGCTTTTACCCACACTAGTCCTTTTGAAGCATAGGCCTTATTTCTTTTTATGCTTCCCATCCTAGGGAAGTGCAACCCTGTCTGGAAAAGGTTGACTACCACCTCCTTGAAACATTAAACCACCTATCAGCAGTGCCTCTAGTTTTGGATTGAGTTTCACGTCATAAGTCTCCATTAGGGATGGGGGAGAATATCTGACAAAATCTAACGTGGTACCGGATCCTGACCGAATTAGCTAGTTTGCTATTCCTTTGGAACGGCACTGATTTCTTGCAGCGGGCCACGGCTGTATTCGGCACAAATTTTGCAGCTGTGACTGTAATCGGCAATAATTTTTTTATCCTCCCCCTATTTTATGTTTTTTTTGTAATTAAGATATTGTGTCAACTACAGGATGTCCATTTGTCCATTATATATTACCAAAAAATTCATTATTATTGCAATATAATGCAAAAAAAATTAGCTATATATATCTTCAATGTTAATTGTCAAATCATCCTGCAGTGTCATGTTTTTCAAACAAGATATCTTAGAGCATTCTGAATCTCTTGCATGGGAAACATTACAATGATGAGGCTGACCCACGCTACCTGCTCCGCCCGTCCCTTTTGTTGCTGCTGTCCTGAGCTAACCAAGGGCTGTCTCTCTCTGTCTCTCTCTGTGCTAAATGTGTGTGTGTCACTGTGTGACTGACAGTGACAGACAGTGCTGGTGCAGTGTGGTGGGGCAACACCACCATCTGCCTACCTGTGCCTCTCCCACACTTTCTCAGACTATGTTTTTAAACTTTCTATTGCCACCCCTCGTGAGACCCTTGTTGATATTCAGTCATTGGTGCTGCCCCTGGTGCCCTGTCTAAGTGTGAGAGTTTTTAAACGATCTAAATAAACCAGAAATTCATTGCTTGAACCAGATCGTAAAGCAACCTAAAAATTACGCAATGTTTTTCTCCGCCGCCAAAAAACTACGTGGAATGCTGTCATTTACAAGTATCTACAAAAACAATTACATAATGTTTGCAACACGAAAACACCCCCGTGCAGATCGAATCACCCAAAACTGCGCACAGCAGATCAAATCTGCAAGCGCCAGAGAAAGCTGAAACAAAAAAGGGCAGACTGGTAAAGAAACCACAGACTATCGAAATGCATGTGGATCGGCACCATGCAGTGAACCCCATCCCTAGTCCTCATTCAAGTTCTCATGATTGAATGTCTAGGAGATGTCACATGTGCAACAGCAGTGCTCTTGGAAGATTAGATGCTTTGTAGGTGCAAATTAAGGGTCTAGAAGTTACCTCTACTTCTGCCTAAGTCAGGGGTTGGAAACTTCCAGATGTTGCTAGACGACAACTCCTGCTATCCCTGACCATTGGCTAGAGCTGATCAGTGGGAATCCAACCACATCTGGAGGGCCATAGGTTCTCCACCCCTGCCCTATATGTTATCAACATTGAAATGCCTTCCGCATATCCCTCTAGTCCACAGGCACACTACTGATTTATACCCATTGTGCAGCATAAGTTATCTACTGTGGGAAATGTACCATGTATAAAAATTAAGACCTAGCCTGTGCAAATATACCTATAGAAAAAAAGGAAGAAGCCAAAGGATTTAAATAGCCTGGCCTTAACAAAGATATCTGAAACAAGCATAGCAAGAGAGATGTTTATTTGTATTCAAAGAAACAAGAAAAGTTTGTGTTTGGGGAGCACATGCTTTTTAATATAGCACACATATAATCTCTGCTTTTGAACTGCTTTTCTGTTGCAGGTAATCAAAACTCCCAGATAAGCCATAGTATTTCATAGAAATTGTTGTTGCAGTATGTTCAACTACTTTCCCCCTATTCTTTCTTGTTCTCTCTCTCTCTCTCTCTCTCTTTTTTAAATCATCTACCCAATTTGTTTTCCATGAAATTACTCTCTAGACTCTTCAAATATATTTCTTTCCGAGCTGTTCTCTTGGAGCAGTAATTTAGGTCTGAAAGCAGCATTCATCTGATTTTTTTTTTCACTGTAAGCATTGTTCCAGATGAGCATATTCCCAAGGACAAATTTAAAAGTACGAATGCAGCTTTACCTGTTTGAAGTGGCCTCCTCTGTTGTCAATACTTGTTGAGCATGAAGGCCTGGGCTCTAGTGTTTTTCAGTAAGTGCCACCAAGTTTTTTATTCCGCTCTCATAAGAGCATTGCACTTGTGTCTCCCAATAGTATCATGCAAGAGAGGTCTTCCAGAAAGAAAAAGAGCGAGGATGAATTAAATTATTCCAGTTTGGGGTCACAAAATAGCAGTGCACTCATTTGTCATGCTTCAGCTTTCCATACACATCATTCTAACAGTGAATGAGTTCCATAATCTTTTCAACAAAATCAACAAAGGCTCTTGTGGCACCTTAAAGACTAAGACATTTATTATGGCGTAAGCTTTCATGGACTATACAGTCCATTTCATCAAATGCATGAAGTGCTATCCTGAGTTATAAATACATTGCCACCACACCAAACAAGACTCGTGACATCATAATGGAATAATGTTATATTTATTAAAATATAACAAATATTAAACTTCAGCCAATTACAACCAAATAACCAAATTGAACTTACTTCGGGCAGGTGAGGTTAAACCTGACTGAAGGGGGATATTCCCTCTGGTCCCCTGGGCATGTCAGTCTCAACGGACTGTGACTCCCCAGCCAAGGATGAAGGAAAACTTGTCCCTCCTTGCTAGCAAAGCCAAGTATGTGTTTCCAACCTCCGCAGCCTGGCCCCACCATACAGGTGTTCACAATGCTGCACAAGCTGGTCCCACAAGGTCACCCCCAGATCCCCACCAGTCATTCAGCACTGGTAGTTCACTAGGGAGTGCCCTTTAACAACAAACCTCCTTCTCCTACTTTGACCCCACCATCCTCACCTGCCCGAATTCCATGCCAGCCATAGCAAGTCAACCTCAACCCCCCCGAGAACCAATCGAATTAACCCAGAAGTATGGAGTAGGCAAAACCAAAGGGATTCTAAAACCAAAATCCCCCCCCCCAAAATCCTACTCAGCCCCAACTGGCGACTATCAAAGCACATACTGACAAGGGGGGGGGTGCCACAAGGCAAAAAGAGGCAAGTTTAGTAGGAGGAGTGGGCTTTCAAACCCTGCTCCTTCCTCGCATTTCATTGGTCAGCCACCCTCAGCTGAGCATAGAAACCTTCGAAAGGTTCCCGAGCCTTCTAGAAGTGGGGTGGCAGCAAACACGCCCACACTCAAGGCAGGAACATCACTGTGGGAGGGGGGAACATGCAAAGAGCAAAGTCAGATGGAAGTGAAATCCAGAAAGTACTGATACGAGTCTCTCTGGAAATTTCAGCCAAGCCAGATTGGCTTAGTCCACACATTTCAAATGTTGCCATTTAAGAGACCCAAAGACAGAAATGTAAGCCAGGTGCCCTAAGGAATCAGATCTAATTACCACCAATTTCTTGGAAAGTCTGGTCTTAATACACTGAAAGAAAAGAAACAATGGTGAATTTTGGGGAGGAATAAATGGGTGCTGTTTGAACACTACTCCCCGGAACATTGATTTATTCATTTATACACAAACTATATTCTTACAATGTTTTCTTGGAACATTCATGAGAAGCAAATTAATTAGTTGTAAAGCTGACTTGCATATATTTGTGACTAAAGGGTGAGATTGAATTTATTGATTTGAGTAGCAGTCTGATGGCATTAGTAGCAAAACCCGGAGAGCAATCCTAACCCCCAGATCTGCATTCCAGGAGGAGGTTGGGATTGGATGGAAGTAGCATTGCTTTTTTCTTGGTGAGGATACTCACAGGAACAGAGTACCATCACCTCTTGACCGATGTCAACAATTTTATGTGGCCACCCACAGCATTTTTATTATAATATGAGTATCAGCACTCATATCTTTTATATTCACTAATAGGCAAAAAACCTTGTGGTTTAAGAACGTACGTATAGCCCACAGATATTTCTATCAAACTTTAAAAAGCAGGGAAACTGGATAGCTATAGTGAATGCACCAGAGGAGCAGGAGACCTGACCTCCTCTCAGAGATATTGTACTGCCCTACAAATTTGTCAAAATGCAAAGACAATTTGGGTTGGTCTGTCATTTGCATACTTATTGAGTTCAGTGGGATTTACTTCCCTGCAATCAGGCTTAGGATAGGTGAAACTGACCACAGGGGATGGGGATGGGGAGGGAGGAGAGGGACAGGAGCAGGCAGGAGTGGGTAGAGGAGGGCAGGTTTGATCATTTGCATGTTTATTAAGTTCAGTGGATTTACTCCCATGCAATCATGCTTAGGAAGCCTGGACTGACAGGGGAGGAGGAATAAGGAAGAGAGGAGGAGAGGAAGAAGAGGGGAGGAAGGGAGAGGAAAAGGGGAGAAAGGCAGGTCTGATCATTTGCATACTTATTGAGTTCAGTGGGATGTACTCCCATGCAATCATGGCTAGGATAGATAACACTGACCATGGGGGTGAGGAGGGAGAGTAGAGGGAAGGAGGAACAGGGAGAGGGAAGGAGGGGATTGAAGGGGTGGGGGAGGGGGGAAAGAAGGGGAGGGAAGGAGCAAAAGGGAGTTGATGGGAGGCAGGGGGAGGGAAGGGCAGCTTTGATCATTTGCATGCTTACTGAGTTCAATGGGATTTACTCCTGTGCAAGTATGCTTAGGACATGTAAAACTGACCATGGGGGAGGGGGAGGGTGGAGGGGAAGAAGGGGATTGGAAGGGGATGAGGGAGGGGGAGGGAGTGGTGAAGGAAGGGGTAGGGAAGGGGCAAGAGGGAGGGGATAGGAGGGAGGAGGAGGGGTGGGCAAATTTGTCAAAATGCAAAGACAATTTGGGTTGGTCTTTCACAGTACAACCCACTTCCTGCGAATCATTTGCATGCTTTTTTTTTAGTCCAGTGGGATTTACTCCTGTGCAATCATGCTTAGGACAGGGGAGGGGCAGGGGAGGAGATTGGGTGGATGGGCACTGGGCAGAGGCTTGGTGTAGCACGCATGTGTGCCATCAACCAAGATGGCGGCAGAGGCTTCAGCCCCTTAGGGAAACCTCAGCCGCCATCTTGATTGATGGAAAACCGCAAAAAACAGTGGAAAGGTAGGTGCACCAGGGGGATGGTGGGCGCGTCGGAAGTTCCTCTCCTGCGAGCCGTGGCTGCTTCCGCGGATCGCAGAAGAGGAGCGGAGGGGCCTCTGTAGCTCTAGGGGATCTCAGGCCAGTGCCCCACCTAGCCACCCTTTAGAACCGGCCCTGCTGATGCATGCCCTCCTCCTCCCTTCCTTTCTCCCCTTCTGCCCTGACATTTATTTTCTGGTTTGTGGCAACCATGTTTTGGGTGTAACGACAAGCAATTATTTTTGCATGTCCTCCAAACTGGGATTGTAGATGGGGTTTGGTCTGGGTTTAGAGCAATTGCACACATAGTTTGCTGCTCTAAGTGATGGGTGGTGCAAATCATGGTTTACGGCAAACCAGAAAATAACTAATTAGGTAAAATGCATGAGAAGAAAAGGGAGCATGTGAACACTGGGATCAATTCCCATTCCACCGTACTGTGGGTTGGCATTAGCTGTGGACAGACTCTGTCTCACACACTTGTGTTTGCTTGAAGTGCGCAATAACTTTTGATGACTTTTAAATCATTTCATGCCAACTGTTTTGATCACATTATAGTCTTTTTCTATCATCAAATCAACTGAAAACATTTGTGCATGGAGGGGGGAGAGTTCTGCAACTCTATGGAGAACTGGAATGCAAGACTTGTGGCTGGGGCCAGGAAGAGGGTCACTATAACATACAATTCTGTGGATTTCCATTAGTTTAAAAATATTTTCTTTCCTAAAAAATGATTCTAAATTATCTTTGCCCAGCTAGGCGCAGATTACATTCTCTTGAACAAGAAATTATAAGTGATGTATAATTTAGGCATTTGAAATTAACTCCATTCTTTCCTTGTCTTTTAAAGAATTCGTTATTGTACCAGAGAACAACAATAACCATTTGCTTCATCATCTTCAGAAGAGCATACACTTCAGCATCACCAAGTCTTCTTCTTCATTAATTAAATACAAGTCAAACTGATGGTGTTTAATTTATTGGAAAGATATGTTGCATTTCCTTTCACACTATGATAATGTGCATGATTATTTTCCAGGAGCTCAGATTTATGTGACAAGTTTTTTTATTTAATGAGTTAAAATCTTCAGGCCAATTCAGTAACAAAGGCCAATCAAGTTCAAGAGCTTGTTTGAAGTTTTAGAGGCAGTTGACAAGAGTAATTTTTGAGGCCCCATAAAATTATATGATCTTTAAAAATCAGATCCTTCTAGAAAACTGTTGAACAAGAGACTTAGAAATCTTTAGATTACCAGCAATTGGCCTACAATCCCACATGATAGAATCTACAGTTTTGATACGATGCTCAGCTCTTTCCTTTCCACTCACATCGATCTAAATTTGCTATTTTAAAACTACTTTTATTGCTATCTGCCATATGGCTGAATGCACTGAGGAGATATCAAATGCTGTCTAACACAGAAGAGCATTCTATAAATTCTTTTAAATGGTAAGTAACCTGCTTAGATTATATTTCCATTAAAAGTTGTGGGATGTTTTCTGAAATGATGAAAGTTGGACAACTGCTCTTGCCAGACAGATAAACAAACGGGGGGGCGGGCATGGAAGGAAGAGAAGACATGAATGTTTATTTCCAGTCTAAATTTAGCAAGTGTTGTCTTTTACTGTAAAATATTGATTGAATACTCCCTTCTGCTCATGTCTTGTCCATGTACTTAGCCATATAATCGGCTTAAGCATTCCCCAACTTGAGATGAATATGTGTATGCCATTGCTTATTTGGTTACAATACTAGCAGATAGAATTATTGATAATTTCCTGCTATCCCATCGTATAAAGCATAGCTGGAGTGAGTGGATATAAAACACTGTGGGGGAGGGACCTCTGGAGCATTTGAGGAGATGCTGTAACCAGTTGACTACATGCCTTGAGGATAAAGTCCCTTGACTTGAAAGTGACCGTGACTCTGCAGTTGTTGCAGTTCAAGATTAAGTAACCAAAGATAGACTCAATACTATGTTGTGGGATCAATTTCAGCTTATGCAATCAGCTGATCTGGACAAGGTGCTGGCGGATATATGCCTGACCATGTGCCTTCTTAACCTCTGTCCCTCCTGGTTTATTAAATCTAGCAGATTGACTGGATGGGTCCAGAGAATGGTTAATGCTTCATTGGATGCAGGGGTAATCCATGCAGAAAGAGGTGCTGGTGTGGTCACTCCTAAACAAACTAGCCCTGAACCCCTTGGATTGGAATAACTATCGGACACTTGCAAATACCCCCTTCTTGGGGAATATGGTGAAGACAGTAGCATTCTTGGATGAAGCAGATTATTTACATCCATTCCAATCTGAGTTCCTGCCAGGCCATGAGACTGAGTTGGCTTTGGTCACCCTGATGGATTACCTTTACAGAGAGTGGGACAAGGGAGGTACAAGTCTGGATCCAACTAGGGATGGGGAAGAAATTTGATTCAGCTTGCATTTGAAGGCAAACCTATCAAATTCACATTTTTGGAAAAAAATTGAGAACTGAAATACAGCCATCCTTCAAATTTCACACTCATTGGAGTTTTGCAATGTAGTTGTCTAACAAACCAATGTTTAAAATAAATGCATATATTAGAGGAAAACTTGTATGAAAATTAATATATTCTATGAAAATAGCATACAAAATGCATTATATTAGGAAAAATTGCTTCCAAAAATGTGGCCATTAGTCAAAACTGCATAGAAGTGTGTTTATTAAGAGAAAATCTTTCCCTGTCCTCCCCTTGCATGCCCCCTAAATTTGTTCTGAGGTTTCCCCCAATCCTTCAGAGCAGTTTGAGGGATGGTGTGGGGGACGTATGAGGGGAGAGGAGGGGGTGAACCCCACTGTGCTACGGCTAACTCTAGTTGGTTGAACAACACCCTAAGTAAATAACCCTTCCCCAACTGTTCAGTTAATATGTGAAGGAGGAGCAGAATGATGTCCACTAGCCATGTTCCCAACAAAGAAGCACTTTCTGGCTATGGGTCCTGACAGCCACATGATCAGTGTTAGTGTGAAGACAGCCTACATATGTACATATATTTGTGCCTAGGGCTCTCTATGTGAGCAGGAACCAGCTTCCCCCTCTGAACGCATCATGGAGCTTACTGAGACTTGTAAACCTAGTAGAATGTTGACTTCCAATTGAAAAACAGAAGAGCTCCTTTTGCATGGCACTACACTTTCTCATTTTGCTGCTGACTTGAGCCCAAGGTGTAACTTGGGGAAATCCCTTGACTGTGTATGCACTGTTAGTATTTTATTTTAACAAGGAGAGCAATGTCCTCATGTTCAAATCTGTGAGCCTCACTGCTGCACTGAGCCAGGTAAAATGCTCTTCCAACAGGAGCTTGATATTTCTGTTCAGTGGGTTTCAATTCCCTATTGTAAGGCTGCTTGCTAATTTCCTGGCTACCTGTGTCTGACATCTATAATCCAACATCACAGACAAAACAATAAAAAAGGCTTTTTAAAAATGCCTTGAACAAAAACCAGGAGAAAGATGCAAAAGCGGAGGTGGAAGCAACAGCTTCATGATAATGGAAGAATCTCTTGCAGTGGATCATTTTTTAGCTGAATGAGCAAAGCTTGATGGCAGATACCAGATATGTAATAGCTATGTAAGCACAAAATGAGCTCCCAAAGAACGTTATGGAGGTTAGATGCAAAATACACTCCAATGTATGAATATCATTTCTGCCATCACTTCTAGCCAGTATGAGACCCCATTCTGTCTGGGACCACAGCATGGGACACAGGCTCCCCACACACCAGTTCAGATTGGTTGTACAGGCTATTTCTGCAAGAAAAATCCTGTACTCAAGTGGAAACATCATCGATAACATAACATCACATATAGCTTGGCCCGTGGGGGGTGAATACTGGGTCATGCAAGCAGCATGTTTTTATGACTGTTGTAATCTGTAAACCAAGAACTCAAGTTCTGCACTGTCTCTAGAAGTTTATCAAAGGTGTGTACAAGACTATCCCATACCAAGAATAAAATTCAATGCACACTTACTGAACTCAGAGGATGTAAAATTTCCAAGTAAATATGTGTAGGATCAGCTTGGAATTCTTCCCTTCCAATTGAGTCATGTCTCAATTTTCAGATGAACCATCAGAGCAAGGCTGTCAGAGCATCTAAAACAGGAATTTTCAGTGTGCTTGAGCCATTTTTTAATTTTTACTATTTTGTCACATCTCACACAAAACCTTCAAACTGCTTAATAAAAAAACCCTCCGGGGAGGGGACAAAAAGTAAGGACCCAGAACTGCACACCTCTGGCTTTGGCAAGGAAGAGAAACACTGAAAGGGATATTCTTGTTCATGTGTTATGAAGGGTGCTTCCATGTGCATACACTTGTTCTTGGACTATAGTCAGAAACTTCATTATTCTTGGCTGTGATCCTATGCAGACTTACTTAGAGGCAAGCTCCATTAAACTCAGGGGGACTTACTTCCAAGTAGTTGATCAAGCCTCACAACCTTGGGCCCTGCTTTAGAGTGTGTCAGGCTGCTTCCTTTATTTAAACTTTGATACATGCAAAGCGAAGGGGGGGGAGAACCAGCAAGAGAACAGCTGGTTCTGATCAAAGCAGGCCAAAGAGCCTTCACACTTACATCAGTGAGGCAAAAGGCCCCAGAGCACACAGTCTTGGCTTAAAACGGCCCCACATTTTTGCAAAATTACTCGCAGCTCTATCGAGTTACGAGTAATTTTTCACTAGAAATGGGATCCAAAACACATACAGCTCTTGTTGTACTTTTTTTAATGGAAGGGGGAATGGGGAATAATTCTGTTTCCATTAACAAACAAATCAGGGGAAGAGCATAGACACACACAACTTGTCCTTCATAGACTATAATCACCGTCCCTTGTGAAGAAATGATACTGATATATCCTATACAAATGAAGGCCAGGTTGAAAAGTCTCAGATGGAAAGGATTTTATTATTATTATTCAGCCTCACAGAAATGGAAATTTATTGTGCATACTTGGACAAGCAGTTTCCATGTTTTAACTGCTCTGGTGGGTAAACATAAAAATTGATTCCATCCCATTAATTAACATCAGGTCCTCTGGACAGAAAAGAGACTCAAATGATCAACTCAAGTGGGGTGGGGAGTAGTTTAGTGGGCAAAAGGTTGAAGGGAAAATGCAGTTAATTCACCCACAGAACCAGAGCCAAACCAAAAACTTCAGCCACAGCCAAGCCAACATGAAATAGCCAACAGCTTAGAATACTTCAGAATCTTACGTTGAGACATTTACAGCTGTAAACTTGACCAAAGCAGTGGATAAACCTTACACCAAAGCTACCTGGCAACAATGAGAGAAGCTGCCTTCTTATTTATTATTTGTTCTGAATGCACTCTATGTAGGGCTACCCTTAAGGTTGGTCTGGAGACTGCAGCTAGTGCAGAACTTGCTTGTGGGGGCAAACAACTGCCAACATAAAGCACCTTGCTTATAGGATTGCCTGCCAGTCTGCTGCCAGGCCAAGTTCAAGCTGTAGATACCAACATATAAGGCCCTATACAGCTCAGGACCAGGTTACTTGAGAGACCACCTTACTTCTTATGTACCCAGTAGGTCACTGCACTCTGCAGGAGAGTTTCCCTTGCAACTTCCAAAGATCTCAGAAGCCCACGCCACAGTAAGTGTTTTCAGAGTGGCTGCCCGTGTGCTGTGGAATAGCATTCCTGTTGACATTGAGAGGTGCCCACAGTCTGCATTTTCCAGAAATAACTGAAGACATTCTTGTTCTGTCAAGTTTTTCCAGCTGGATGAATAGATCTCTGCCATGGGTGTTCATTTTGTATTGTTTCTAAAATTCATATTATTTTTTGTTGTGTTTTAATCTTGTTTAGTTGCTTTTATTGTATTTTGTACATCACCTTGATATATATATCTCACAATGTAATTGTGATTAACAAAACAGAGGTTTTCATTGTATTAAAACGTTTCGGCTTCCCCCTTCATCAGCTGCTAACATACAAATGCTGTTACCAAGGTGGCAGTTATAGAGCTTTGAGGATGGAATGCTCAGAGGGGCTTCATTTGCAGAAGCTAAGTAGTGGTGGTACTGTCCTCCAGGTTCAGGCCGTGTGGTGCCAATGTGTCCAGACAGTATATCCAAAAGTTCTCCCTTTTAGTCAGTGCTGCTGGATCTGCCGGCATCTCTATCCCTGTTATAGAAAAGTCCAACAGGCTGTGACACTCAATGTTCAAATGTTTTGCAACTGGTTGCTCCACTTTTTTTGTTAAGATTGCCGATTTGAGGTTTCTGAAGCATGTGCGTAGGTCAGTTGTGGTTTTTCCTATGTATTGGGTATGATATCCTGGTCTTTTGCATTCGATGACATAAATTATATTGCAGGACCTGCAGGTGATGTTCTGTTTGATATAATATGTCCTGCCTGTCCTAGTGCTCGTAAAAGTAGCTGTCTCCCTGAGATACACACAGGTGATACAGCGTTTGGAGTGACAAGGATGAGACCCAGGATTGGTGACAGGTGGCTTAAGCACAGCTCTCACTAACAGTCTGCACAAATTTGGAGGCACTATCTATCTATCTATCTATCTATCTATCTATCTATCTATCTATCTATCTATCTATCTATCTATCTATCTATCTATCTATCTATCTATCTATCTATAGTGAGATGATGATGGCCTGAAGATTGTGAAGTCTGGGGGACCCTGAAGATAAGAAGCAGAAAATCCCAATTTCATACAAACTTCAGGATTTCCTCCCATAGCCTCATAAGGAAATCTGGAGATTTTTTAAGAAGGAAAGGAGCTGAGCATTATAAACACTTCAGTACTTTAATGATTCCACTGCTTCTTGACAAGTACACTATATTTAAAATAGACTTACCCTGACATTGTATTAAAACAATGTCAGGGTAAGTCTACTTTACACACCACTGTGGAATTTAAGAGGTGACAAATCGGTTGCCATTAATAATCCAGTAAATATGGCAAATGTTGCTACCCAGCCCCAACACTTTGAGATGCATTTTCCAGATTTGGGGCTGGGCTGGGCTAGAATGCAGCCTTCCTATGTTTTTAAATCTCTATTTATAACTCAAACAGCATGTTTTAGTTTGTTGCCTGCTTTTTGTTCCTTTTAACCTGGTTAAGGAGTACTTACCAGAAAGTGTTTAGAATTAAAAACATGGTTTGGAAGTAGATACAGATTAGTTCAGGGTTCCAGGGAGGAGCATGCATACACGAAAGCTTTCCTGCCTCAGATGTCCATACTAATGTGTGGATGACGGGGGGGGGGGGAGGCAGAGAGACAGCCTGTTTCTACATTCTTTGCCTCTTCGCATCCCTTTTCATGAATTCAGGAAGCCTCTTTTCAGGAATCCAAAGTAGGAACATCGAACACACATGAGGGGACCTTAGCTCGATGGCAGAACACATCCTTTGCATGCAACAGGTCCCACATTCAATCCCAGTTAAAAAGCTCGGGTAAGAACTGATACGAAAGACCTCTGTAGTATTACTGCCAGGGATTACTCAGGGGAATTGCTGCCAGAATTGCTAGACCTCTGGAGATTAGATGGATAAATAATCTGACCAAGTCAGTTTCCTATGCCTCACTTGCCATTTCATCTAGAATTAAGATTATATATAGCAAACCCCTACACATACCAGCCGTATGGGAGAAATTCTCTATACATTTTCTACTTCGTGCACTTAAGTCAGGAGAGATGCCTCCCTGTGATGCTGCTCAACCTATATACATTTAGACCCCACTCAGAACACCTGTCAGGAGCTGAGAGTGGTAGCATTTAAGGACTCTGAGCCACTTTCCAACTATCAATAGCAGAGCTCTAAAGCAGATGCTCATCCCACACACTGGGCTGGCATTTGGTGGGCCCATCCCAAAGGGTATCATTCCTTTGGGGATGGAATGGGAAGGTGGAGTACCAACCTTCTTTGTTTGTTTCCCCCTTTTTTCCTTCCCCACCTATTCCCATTATATGATATTTGTTTATTGTATGTAATGTGTATCTGGGGTGCATGACATACATAGGGTTTATGGTTTGGGGGTATCCAGTGTCAGAGATTGAAGAGCCACAGGAAACTACAATCCATTCATGTGAGATAGGGGTAGAGGATTGCTTTATGCCCCAGGCTGAGAAATGGGGTAGAATGCCTTTATGATACATTGTATTTCTTTTACTTTTCTCAGCTAGAGGGTGGGCATATTCATGGTGGCCTGTATGCGATCTGCCTATTGTTTGCTGAAAACTTTTCTACACCAACAGGCTTCTAAATGTTTACATAGCTTTGTTACATTGTTTTTATTGTACTAGGAGCTCCAACCTGCTCTCATTCCTCACCACACCCACCTACCACCCTGTCCCCAACCCCTCACCCTTAGACTTTGCAAAAAAAAAACCCCAGAACTCATTAAACCAAGGCTGGGGAACATTTTGTTCCCATCCTTTAGGCCAACCTTAACAGGTGGGTGAGACATCCCCAATGTCAATCATCAATCACGCTTTCCCCTTCCCCTTTTGGAAGGGCCTGTCAGGAATGTTTCTCCTCGGCTTGCCTGAGCTGCTTTCTGCTGCTGTCTCCTCCACTGCTGTGATATAGCTTGCAGCACTACCTGTCTGTTGGGCTGCAAACTGCATCGTGACAGATTCAGGGCTTACATTTTTATTTATACAGGTATGTATGTATGGTTGTTGTAAACTGCTTTGATTTTTTTTCATAATGTAGCATTATACATTTTTTTATAATTAAATAAAGAATAATTGCTTTCCCCAAAGAATCCTGGGAACTGTATTTCAGGGTACTGAGAGTTCTTAGGAAAATCCTATTCCTTTTACAAAGCTACACCACTGCCTAATCCAACCCCCTCCCCAGCAAGAGGGTTTGGATTACTCTGCTAGTCCCAGTCCCTGGTGAGAGATAAAATTATGCACATTCATTCCCACCAGGCAGAAGCAATCTCATTGGACTCAGATGCCTAGGAATGACACTGCTCTTTTTTCCCCTTTGCAGTTTCATGGTCTGATTTTGCCATGGTAGCTTTGGTTAAGGGTGTGAAAGGACATTTAGTTTATCACCACATACAATGGCTGCCAAGTCACAAGGCAAGCCAGCAAAAATCCCTAAGGACTGGTGAAAAATATATAAGCTTGCCTGCATGAATGTGCAGCAAGCACGTGTTCCTACATTTCTCGCCATTAACCAGATGAGCACTAAAGTTCATTTCCTTCTGCTTGTATTGTAGCAGCTTAGAATTTACCTTTTCCAACTTTGTTTTCTAGAACTCAAGTACAGTTATCTTAGTGGGATGTGCACAAATGAGATGGAAAAGGAATAATAGGATAAAAATGGTTACCCCTGGTTAGGGATGGGGTTCACTGCATGGTTTTGATCACTTGCATTCCGATAGTTGGTCATTTGATCCCATTCCTCTCTTTTTTTGTTTCTGCTTGTTCTCACACTTGCCAATTCTATCTGCTGTGTGCGTTTTTGGGTGATTCGATCCAAGGTTGTTGTTTTTTTGGTGGTCAAAATTTCAATGCAGATACTTATGTAAATGATGACAGTATTTGACATGGTTTTTTGGCAGCGGGAAAAACATTGCGTAATTTTTAGGTAGCTTATGTGAATGATCACAGTGTTCCATGTTTTTTTTCCTATTTACATATCAATGAGGCAGATAATCGCCTTTGAGCCTGTCTCTTGCTTCAGGCTAACTGATGTGCTGCTTTATGATTCCCCTACCTTTCGCTGTTATTCACTATTTCATTTCTCATTTTTAATAACAACTACTACTAGTCTAGTATTGATGACTTTGTGCAGTAGGTGATGCCTGCCTGCCTATGCCTGGTCTGCCAGCCTGCCTGCATCTGACTGGCCAATATATGTTCTAGAACGCTGCCTGTACAGTACTTAGCCAATACAGTCAGTGTCAGTGTGTCACTGTTTCCCCAGTACTGTTGCAGGAAAACACTCAAAGTGCTAGCTGGGTTATTTGTAATCCAGTGGACTTTGATATTTTAATCGGCCATGTAAATGATAAGGATTATATTTATATATAGATTTGGCCTCTCTTGAGAACCTGTACGGGCTACTTTTCATGTAAGAATTCTGTGCATGGTCAGGAGCCATGGAGGTCTCAAGGTATTATAATGTATATTAAATGTCTGTATATGTGTTGTTTGTTCATCTATTCTTTACCAAAGAAGGGTGGATCCTAAAGGACCCTCTGGGAAGAGAGGAACAGTTTCCCATTCCTCTCACACATAGGTCACCACTAGCGAACAATACAAATGGCAACCACAAATCCCTGAAAGCACTTGTTACATTGCAGAAGCCAATGATTTAACATCAACAAGGGTCTCATGACTGGCAAGGGGTGGCAATAGAAAGTTAGAAAACACTGTCTGAATGTAGGTGGGAGAGAGTGTGCGAGAGGCACAGGCAGGCAGATGGTGGCAGTGGTGCACCACACTGCACACAGACACTGGCAGTCAAGTCAGACACAAACACACATGGGAGAGAGGGAAAGAGGGAGGCCGGGCCCAGCAATGAGCAGGGCCAGGGTGGGGTGGGGTGGTATGGTGGTGGGTGGGTAGCATTGGTCACTCTCACAATGAGTCATGATGACTCATCATCGTATTGCTTCCTGCGCAAGAAGATGGAGAAGATTCACAATGCTCTCTGATGTCTTCTTTGAAAAACATGACAGTCACATTGCAGGATGATTTCACAATAAACACTGAAGACATATATACAGCCTAAAAATTATGCAATTTTTGTTGTCAAAAAACCATGTGCAACACTGAGACCACATTCATGTAAACTACCTATTATGCAATGTTTTTCCCGCTCCCAAAAAACCACATGGAACACTGTGCTCATTCACATAAGCTTCCCAAAAATAACACATTTTTGTCCATAATATATAATGGACAAATGACAGTTATCATAACTGCAGTTACAAATGCAGCAGCTGTGATTATGAAAATAACTCAATATAACATAGGGGGCAAGTTCAAAAGAATAAATTCTTGCCGATTTAGAGCTGCGGCCACAAAATCCGTGCCGATTACAGCTGCAACCCACAGCAAGAAATAGTTGCCAGTCCGAAAGGATGGCAAACAATCAAATTCAGCTGGAATCCGGTGCCAGGTCCAATTTAGCGGATATTCTCCCCCTATTCTACCCCTGGTCATGGGAAGGGAAAGGAGTAACATTTTAGTTGTGTCACAGATTGGCATCAGTAGCAAGTCTTTATTCAGGAGGAATCTCTATTAAGCACAGATGCTTGACAAGCATATTTGCTGAATTCCTTTCTTGAAGAAGGGGACAAAAGCAATATGTAAGGTATGTAAGATATTAGTAATACCCCAAGTACGCCCATTGAAATCAATGGATTTAATTCCACTTACGGCAATAGATCTATTTTATAACTTAGTTGGATATTACCCACAAAGTTAGAAACACGTATTACAACAGTATTTGTAATTTTCCAAGCAGGAACATTTGTTAACATCAGCCAAGCTGCAAACAGATGATAACAAATTGCTTATTGTATTTTTATTTATTTATTAGATTTATATCCCACCTTTCCTCCAAGGAGCTCAAAGTGGTATACATGGTTCTCCCCTCCCCATTTTATCCTCACAACAACCTTGTGAGAAAAGTTAGGCTGAAAGACAGTGATTGGTCAAAGGCTACCCAGTGAGCTTTATGGCTGTGTGGGGATTCACACCCTGGTCTCCCAGCTCATAGTCCTGCATTTTAACCATTACACCACACTGACTTTCTTTTCAGAAAGATACACTATTCTCCCTTTTTTATTGTGTCCATCTTTTCAAAATGCTGACAGGCCTATGCAGTTTAATTTTTTCCTAAGTAGCCAGTCATTTTAATAATTGTTTTGTACAAGCTTTTTATTTTTTAAAAAAATGTTTTATATTGTTGTACACTGTCCTGATATTTTAATGAGCAGGTGGTATATAAATACTTTTATAAATAAATGAAAGACTGAATGCAGAACATTTCAGCTCATTAGGACTAATTGGGTCTTATGAGATTTTATTATAGCAATTAGAAGTTTTCCCTTATTTGCCATAGCCTAGGCAATCCATCTTCCTTTCTTCCTAAACAGGAAGAGATCCTATTCTAAAGTTCTACTTATTTGCAAAAATTGTTAAACTTTTATGCAAGGGAAAAGATAGGGGAGAGACTGGTTCAAATATTAGAATATTATTTCTGTATGGTCCCTGCAGAATACTAGAATCTTCCATGTTGCAATAGCTGTAATTTCATATCACTTCAGAAGATCTCCTGCTTTTGTGAGAGGCATCCCTCCTAGGTTTCTCTGCAGAGCATAACCTACCTGCTTTGTACAAAAGAATACTGCTCTCTAGTGGAATATGGGTAAAAATTCTATGACCTCACTTCTTACCTTGCATTTCTTGGCTAGTGACCGATGAAGCACGGTTTGATTTGATTCTGGAAGGGGCTACTAACTGATAATGTGAGGAATGAAAAAAAAGGCTACTCCTGTGCTTTTAATATAGGTTTAATAGAAAGCTGCAAACAAAGCTTTTTTTGATATGGAGCTAAATGTTGGCACCTGACATTTGCTGCAGAACAAACTGCTGTTACAAAGACAGCTAAAGACACCACTTCCTAAGTTGGCAGCCCTGATTTGAACCAATGGCCAGTGAAGACCGGTGGCTCTGATGTGAGTGGGGCAGTGAATCTGCTCTGGGTTTTAGTCCAAACTTTCAAGGAGAAAGCACCTTGGACAGCTCCTTGAAAGTTCAGCCTAAACCCAGAGCAGATTCACTGCCCCACTCATAATGGAGCCACCAGTCTACACTGACAATGGCTGCAATTTTAGTGATACTTTCCTGTAAAGTATATTTCTTTTCCATTCAAGGTGTTGTTCTTTTTCGCCACTTTACCCTAAAAAAAGAGTTTCCGGCTCTTTCATAAAACCAAAACCAGTAGGTCCTTCTTTATCCATTCCTCTAAACACAGTGACAAGGAGAAAGAGTCTGGAACTAATAGCAATTTAATTTGCCCAGGAACTCATAATAATTTAACTTGCAAAAGGTTAATTTGAGAGTGATTAATAGCAGCATTTATAGAGCTGGAAATTTTTAATAACATTTCACTCAGGAATTTATGGCACTAATACTTCATAGATGGGGTGTGCTTTGGTGTTGCAGTCGCTACTTGTTTTGCAGTGGCAAAGAAAGATAAATAGCTTAATAAATTGCTCGGTCCAGCAGCAGATGTGTTGCCAAATCAAATGTGGCATATTTTGTTTTCCACCCTGTGGTCTTACTGCAGATCTGCCATAGATTTGGCTGGATAAGATGAGGATTGTGACTCCTTTGAAAGCCTTATTCTCTATCAAAACTTGCAGTAAGCCTGTGGGCCAGTGAATCTGTTCTTTGGACATGTTTCAAGTGCACACATATAGCAGGACAGAAATGAGCATGAATTGGAATGTGCTGCATTCAAAACAGACATTCCCTGTTTTGAGGTATTACAGTGTTTAAACCAGGATTCATCTGTTCTCAGAAGATTTATTTTTCAATATGCCCTTATCCTAAGGCACTTGGTAGAAACTCTTGTGTGTGTTTTTAAAAAATCTTTCTTCTATGTCCAGAGAATGTCTAGCTCTTCTTTAGTTTTTTGTTTTGTTTTTGTTTCAGGGAGGCAAGGACAGTCATGCTAGATTAACATACAGGCTTTTCTGGAAATCACTTGGCTAAAATACCATGAAGAGAATTTTAATATTATGCTGCAAGTAGAATCACTTGAAAAAATGTGTTTTTAAAAAGCGGCCCTCTGCAATACTGTCATTGCCAGCAATACAAGAAGGGAACTGTAACGTGAAAACAGATCACAGTGGATATTTTCAATCTATTCCTGCACTATTTTGGTACAAAATAGGCCTATCAAGTTTCTGATACCATGGGATTAGAACCCAGGTCTTCAGCACCAGTGACAGAGACTTCTACCTCTAACCTATCAAGTAGTGTAGCAGCAAATTCAGAAGTGCAGGGTCCCTTCATGATTCTAAGTTTGTACAATCTTCTAAGATTATACAATAAAATGAGTTTTTCAGTCTCTTACTTTGTTTGGAGTATTTTTCCTTACTGATGCATTGCAACGATCAACATAGATCTCCATGTGTTGCCTTTCAGCTAGATGTACTACTTTCTGTACACATATATGGGCAAATATACTAAGATGCTGTAAGGTAAGGAACTTCCTTTGCTGAGTTTCCTTTCTTGGCTACCATACTAAGACTCAGAGTAACTGCATTTGGGCACAGTTTAGGAGGAAACATGGACATTTCTGATCCTAACTTCTGATGTTGGTTGCACCATACACAATCTCTTAGGCATATTATGTGCATTTCACCTTAGTATGCATGGCACATATTTATACAACATCATTAAAAGCTGAAATAGCATCACTCACACACACCCCATTTTTTTCTCTCTTTCCCTTTTCCTCCCCTATTACTCCTGGCTTTGGGCTGGAATAAAACCACACATCTTTCCCTCCCTGTTTGCTGCTGGGTTGAGAATGACATCCTTGTTAACAAACTAGAGGCCGGGCAGCAGAGAAAGAGTTTCCCTTCAGTCCAAGTACTTCCCTTCCTCTTTTTCCAGTTCCCCTTGCTTGCTTGATCTCCGTTGTCATTTCCACACTCCTCATTCCTTCCCACGTGCACCTTTTCCCACAACACCAAATGTCCCTAGAAGCCAATCAGAATGAAAAGGGAGCATGTTAGCTACTGAGAAATATTTTCTCAGTAGCTGACTCACCTCCTTTCACTCTGGTTGGAGTCAATCAGCAGGGAAGGACGCTGGAGACATAAGGACCCTGCTGGGACCCTGCTCTCCAAAAGGTAAGGAGACTAAAACACCCCCCAAGACCCCGGGCGACTACATCCCTGAACCTATCAAAGGGAGCTAGAAGATCTTTATGACTTTTCAAGTGTTATAATTGAGTAACAACTTCTTTTGGTTCTCATCAGCTTTCATTCTGGTCTTTTGACTGGGTGGATGGCAACTTAGATGTGAAGTTAAAGGCCCCTGTGTACTCAACATTACACAAGGTTTTTTTAGAGGCATTTGTTCCTACATTGAGATTATCACAATGTAGAAAAAGACACTAGCTTTAATCCAAACTTGTGTCTCTATTCACAGAATCAGAGAGGGGTCTTGTACTACATCTAGTCCTGTCCAATGTAGGAAATCCAGAACTAATGCATCCCCAACAGATCACTGTTCAAACTCAGTTTGAAGATTTCCAATGCGAGGATGGGGGACTTTCCAGTAACACCCCTCTTCATTTGAACCTCTTGCAACATATCTCACACCATTCCCAGTCCTAAGGAACAGATGTTTGAGGGGCATCAGGACCAGCAGAAGAAAAGGAAAAGGGAGGCAAGAAAACCCCATTTGATGAACATAAACTCTTCACAGAAAGAAAGTTAAGATCTAAGCCATTGTGTGTCAAAGGGCAATTTGTTTTGCAAATAATGATTTCTGCTTCAGCAACTCAAGCATAACGAACTTTCCCAAGAAATCTCTTATCTCTTCTTTAGTATTAGGAATGACTGCTGTAACTAGATTTAGCCAGATGTAGGGATGTGGGATAAATTAGACTAAGTACACATTTAAAGCTGAATCTATCAAATTCATAGTTTCCAAAACTATATGAGCACTGAAACACAGCCATCCTTTGAAATTAACACATGTCCAACTTTTGTGATGCAGTATTACAACCAAAGGATTTTATTAAAATGCACATATTAGGAGAAAGTGTGCATAAAAATGAGTATTAGTGAAATATTAGTGAAATTAGTAAAATAACATAGTAAAAAATGATTAGGACAATTCCTTGCAAAAATGTGTACATTAGTCAACTGCATACAAATGTGTGTTAGGAGAAGTTCACACTAAAATGCTTAAGAATTTTCATGAAGATCTTTTTTTAAAAAGCAAATTGTTGCAGAAATTTGGAGAATTGAATTTAAGATTAGAAAAATGAGAAATGGAGAGAACGGAAATTGAAATATCCTTCCATCCTTAGCTAGATGCAAAAGAGGAAAAGGCTCCTGCACCTTTAACAGAGTTGTGCTGAAAAAGGGATTTCACAGATGTAGCTTGCATGATAAGCTATACCTGCTGAAGTTCCCTCTTTGACAGACCCGTTAAAGGTGTAGAGCCTTGTCTTCTTATGCATCTGACCACCCTAGCTGCAACAGTTTTAACGTGGTTGATTATTATACATTTTAATTATGGATGTTCTAACGCTCTCATGTAGCTGTTTTACTATGTATTTTAAATTTGGGTAGCTGTAATTTTATAATCTGTTTTATACTCATTATTTTGCTGTTGACTTTTGTTTGCGAATAGCCTTGGTGTTTCTTCTCAAAATGAAAGGCAGCATATAAATTCTTTTACAGTAACAACAGCTTGGCATGGGCTTCCAGACTTTCTATGGGCTACAATGGCCAAGAAGATACCATGTGTGGCAACAGGAGGATTCCCAGATATGGGGAACTTTTCAATCCAAGAGTCACATTCTCTTCTAGTGACGGGTGGAGCAAGAGACAAAAGTGGGCAGGACAATTAATGCAAATAGTGCCTTTGTACAGCTGACTAGCTTCTATACCCCCTCAGACACCCCTTTCTTTGCTCTGTCCAGGCAAATGAGAGTCATCATCAGAGTTCAAGAGCATGTTCCAGCCAGGCAAAAAAGCTCAAGGAGGTATTGGCACCAGGTCAGTCAGGGGTGTGGTTGCGGAGGGGATTTGCCATGGGGAAGTGTCCCAAGGGTCAGGCAGAGAAGGCTGGAGGGCTGCATTTGGTCCCTAGGTCTGAAGTTCCCCACACTTGATCTACAAGAACATATATTCCTGTATGCTTCAGCTGAGCCACAAGGGAAATACTTCTGGAACTGTGACTGACTGATAGGTGATGTAATCCATTGCAATATAGCACTGGTGGGAAGGTATCTGTTTTCTGTTCACAGGTTTGGTCCTCTGTGCTCCAGAAATGGAACATGGGGACCTATGAATGGTCCGTTAATGTGATGATTAATCCAGATGTGGAATACATGATGGCTTTCTTTTGTTTATCTGGATATTGAAAAAGGTGGAAAGAAAAATGCTGTACCTGGCCATGACTTTTATTTTCTTCAGCTGAAGTTGAAAAGGGTTATTTCAATCACATGGTAAAGTTCTGCAGAGCAACAATTCTTCTTTATGTAGTATATATAAACATTCTCATTAGTTCATAGTACACACATAAAGGTTACTGTCCATAATAAAAAGAATTTCATTAGATGTTGACCTGTCTACACCTCCTTAAAATTTACACTATTATAGAGCCGGAAGATGTGCCTTATTCTAAGCTGCCCTGGGTTAGGCTTCTCTAGTTCTAATTATGATACATGTTTATCTAGTCTGCACTTAAAAGCATTGGCAACTTGCCACATCAACCTGTGCTTCTTTCTGCTGGTGTATTGTTTCGATTTGTACAGTTATGAGAAATCTCTTAAGAGCCCATTTAAATGGGTCCTGCAGTGAATTAAATCTCCCCTAAATATACCAGAAACTCCAGTCTGCATGGTCTTATTATACATGAGCAGAGTCCCCCCCAAATTATATTCTATGTAGGGGGCAATTCCATATTTATGTGGAATCCTGTGTGTATCAATGAGCTTTGGGTCATTGTTGTTGCCCTTGTATACATGTTGCCATGCATAGGTAAAGATAGCTCTTAGCAAAGCTCCACTCAGCTAATACTGGTCTTCGAAAAATGGCCCTTCCAAACCCAATTTACATTTCCCTTCTTTTGTTGCTTAGTGGACCCTATTGGCATTTTCTAAATGGTATATTAATGATCTTTAATTATGATTAATGTGTGTAAAACCTACCAAAGACATACTGGCAAAATAACTCCCATTTTAGGAACAAAGAGTTGTTAACTACTAACAAAACTTAACCATGTTAAAAAGGGGAAACCACATGGAAAGGAAAAAATGAAGGAAAAAACTGAAATAGAGAAAACAAAAACAATCCTTTTAAATAGTAATAAGGTTTCTGGGCATTACCTTGCAGTTTCTGAAAGTGAATGTCATAAAATGAAAAGCAGCTGAACAATCCATGGCAAAGATGATGGAAGAAGCTATAAATCTTGAAAAAACCTTCCACTCCCAAGAACCTGAGAATGAAAGGCTTGTGTAATGAAGGCTCAAACCAGATCACGGTATCGGTCTTGATCTCCGCATGGAAAAGTCTGGGGCAAGTCCTTTCTGGTTCTCTCCTTTCTCTTTCCCTAACAGAGGACCAAGCTAGACAATACAGGAGGTCTGTCTCTGTGCCCTTAAGTGCAGGGGTGTTTTAGAGGGGTTTTTTAACACAAATTGCCAGCAACGGGGCCTATCCAGATTCAGACCTTAGGGTGAGGGGCTTTCAACCATTGCCCTCTCTGCCATAGTCCCAATTTGGGTTGGGGGGGGGGTCTTGCTAGCAATTTGTACATTAAAAACTCTCATTCATATTAACTGGAGCAGTTCCCCCCTCCCCATGCAACTACCTTGCATGGGCCAATTAAGATCTAGTCTCCTGATCATCCTTGTTGTCCTCCTTTGAACCTGTTCCAGTTTGTCTGCATTCTTCTTAAAGTATGGTGTCCAGAATTGGACCAAGCATGGGGAGGATAAATATTTCATCATTTCTTCCCAAGGCTTTTACAGCTCTGCACTTGCAGAAAATCAAAACTCTCTCTCTCTCTTTTTAGGGAGATGTAAGAATAGAATAATAGATTCATAAAAGCATAGAATAGTAGTGCTGGAAAGGGCCTATAAGGCCATCGAGTCCAACCCCCTGCTCAATGCAGGAATCCAAGTTAAAGCATACCTGACAGGTGGCTGTACAGATGCCTCTTGAATGCCTCCACTGTTGGAGAGCATACCACCTCTCTAGGAAATTGGTTCCATTGTCGTAGGGTTGCCAGGTCACAAGCATCCCAAACCCTGAGATTTCAGGGGCGGGCCTGAGTGATGTCATTAAGCATGATACATTAAGCGTCAACCGCAGTTGCTTGGAGCATACAATTCAAACAAAAACATTTCTCTAATTGGAAATTAAGATAGAAGATAGATGGACCCTGGATAGGGAACTCTTAATCTACCCTACTTGCTTCTGGCAAGAAGGGTTTAAGTGCCCTCAGGCCAGGCCAGTCACTGTAGGAAGAAAGAAGCCTGGGGTTGTAGAGATGTCAGATGGGAGCACTCAGGACTAAAGATGGATACCCCTGAAGGCTGCAATTCTAAATACACATACTAAGCCCCAAAGAACTCAGTAGGACTTCTGAGTAGATATGGTAATGTTGGTAAAGCTTGACTAGGGATCCTCTGCAAAGATATCCATATCCAAGCAAGGTTGGCAACCTCCTGCCTGGAATGCACTGCCCTACCTCTTAACATAGCTGCTCCAAACGTCTTTACAGATTTGACCCTTCACTTCAGAAAGAGGTCTGAGAAATGAGTAAGAGTAAGAAGATTCTCTGCCATTTTCTGCCTAATCTGTGGGCTGCTATAAACTCACTTTGCCAGCCAACTCAATTCCAATGAGTAATAACTGAAAGAGAGAAAACAAAACACATATGGTTTGGTCTACCTTTACAGGTTTGAATGTTTTTAAATACCTGTCTTTAACTGTTTTTGCCAATAATTTTATTGTTTTAATTCCTTCTGTAAACCGCTTTGAGTTTTTTTTACAATAAAGCGGTATATAAACGTTGTAAATAAAATATATAATACTGTGGCCCTTGGGTTTCCTTCCACTTTTAGGAACAAAGGAATCAGCCTTATACTGACTCAGGCCATTTGCCAGGATTCCTTAGTGGAAGTCATGTACTTTAAATGGGAGTTGGATGTGCTTGAAACATAGTGTGTGGATTTACTTAATAAACTTTGCCTGCATGTAAATCGTTTTAATTATTTTTTTCAAATAGATATGAGCTACAAAGTTTACTGGGTGACCATGGGCTACCCACCACCTCACAGCCTAATCTGCCCCTTAGGCTGAAAACAACAGAGGGGGCCATGGCCACCCCAAGGAAGAAGGGCACACTTAAAATGTAGAGGCAATAATAATGTACAACCATGGTGTGAAATCAGATACTTCTTGAGACATAGTTTGAAGAAATATTTATATAAGCATGACTGTCAAAGATGTTAATTGTTTACACAACCTGTAAAGATATTTATAGTACAATCCTGCATTTGTTTACCCAGAAGCAAGTTCCAATGTATTCAATGGGGCTTACTCAATCAGGGAAGCGTGCAAAGAAGTGCAACCTTAAGTAATAAGGAACTTCATTCACCCAACCCAAAATTCAGAATCATGCCACTTTAAGCAGTTTTGCAACTGTTTATACTTATTTTTATGGTAATTGGATTCTAAAGGGATTTATTTCTTATTGTGAGCTGCCTTGGTTTCCAGTCTGCAACCCTACCTCACAGGGTTGTTGGAAAGACTCCATACTAGGGTTGCCAGGTTCATGGCCTGAGACTGATCCTGTATCTTTAGGAGAAGAGAGAGTCAGCCAAGTGCAGGTGTTCTTGCAACTCTGTAATGGGAAAAACCACAAGGTGGAATTCTCCCTTCCCCCTGCGCAACTTTTAAAGATACAGAAGACCTCTTGGAGGCCGGGCCTGGCAACCAAGAGGTCTTTTGTATCTTTATTGTCAAAACCAGTTGGTCATTGCAGAACATTCTTCTTTTAAAAAATAAAATCAGTATTAGCTTTCTACATAATAAAAGCAGTGATACTTAAGTAAGCCCTGCCTAATTGCTTTAAAAAGTAGGATTGGAGGGAGAGAGAAAGATTTACAACACAAACACAATTCTTTGCTATGTTCACTCAAAAGTTCCATTAATTTACAGCACAATCCTACCCATGTCTACTTAAAAGTAGGTCCTATGGAATTCAATGGAGTTTACTCTGGGTATGTGGGATTAGCATTGCAGCTTTATTCCCAGAAAAGCGAGTACTGGATTAAGCTTTATATTGGGAAGTTTTTCAAAACACTGCCCTCTTCAATAGCCCAGGAAACTTTAAACTTGTTTGACTCCTGCACACAAGAGAGAAAAAGACTGAAATCTATATACTTACTCAATTTATGAGATTTTCAGATAACCAGGAAAAAACAACAGTTTTCTGGCCTTGCGATGGGGTCTAGCTACTCCCTTGTCAATCACAACCCTGACTTCACTTGTTGGCTACAAACCTGAAAGGGCAGGGTTAGAGCAGCCAGCTGGGAGCTCATTTAACAGAAGCTGGGGGAGTAGCTGATGTTTTGGTGTGTATCTCCTGAACTAGGCCACCTAGAAACTTTTTTAAAAAAAAGAAAGAAAGAAAGCTGAGAGTCAGGAGATTAAGTTGACTCCCAGGAGTCCCGGAGAGGACCCCAAAATCCAGAGTCTTTGAGCTAAAACCACCAACCCTACATGGTTGTTCTGCTCTAATAGGAAGTTTTTCTTGATGCTCTGGTTTGCTGTAACTTGAGCTCATTATTTTGTGGTCTGAACTCTGGGATGATCAAGAAGGCATCCTGGCCCTCCTCTGTGTGGCAACCTGCCAAGTACTTGAATAGTGCTATCATATCTTCCCTCAGTCTTCTTTTCTCAAGGCTAGACATGCCCAGTTCTTTCAGTCTCTCCTCACAAGGCTTTGTTTCCAGTCCCCTAATCATCCTTGTTGTCCTCCTCTGAACCTGTTACAGTTTCTATGCATCCTTCTTTAAGTATGGTGTTCAGAACTAGACACAGTACTCAAGATGAGGCCTAACCAGTGCCAAATAGAGGGGAACTAGTACTTCACATGATTTGGAAACTATACATCTGTTAATGCAGTCTAAAATAGCATTTGCCTTTTTTGCAGCCACATTGTACTGTTGGCATATTCAACTTGTGATCAACAGCAATTTCAAGATCCTTCTCACATGTAGTATTGCTGAGCCAAGATTTCCCCTTCTTATAACTGTGCACTTGGTTTCTTTTTCCTTGGTGTAGAACATTGCACTTATCCCTGTTAAATTTCATTCTGTTGTTTTCAGCCCAATGCTCCAGCCCATCAAGATGATTTTGAATTATGTTTTTGTCTTCCAGGGTATTAGCTATCCCTCCAAATTTTGTGTCATCTACAGATTTGATAAGCGTTCCCTGAACCTCCTCACTGAAGTCATTAATAAAAATGTTGAGAGCACTGGGCCCAGAACTGAGCCCTATGGTACCCCACTCGTTACCGTCCCCCACTTGAGAAGAAACCATTGATAAGCCCTTTTTGAATATGATTCTGTAGCCAGCTGTAGTTCCACCTGATGGTTGTTCCATCCAGCCCACATTTAGCTATCTTGCTCATCAGAATATCATGGGGCACTGACTTCCGGGAAGGGTGACTTCGCTTGTGCCTGCTTTTGGGACGGGCTCCCGCCTCAAAAGAAGCTTATTCAGATATAAATCAGTCAGAACATTTTTTTTTTGACTGATGAAATTTCTCCCGGGCAGGGAGAAACGTAGAGATCAACCTCAAAAGCCTGTTTTTGTTGGGAGGACTGGATTTCATTAATTTATGAGATAAGGTCCAGCCAACAATGCCGGACGGACTTCCTAACAAGCTCTATCTGCTTAAGCGATACGTTTATCTTTTCTTTAAAGAGAGAACGGACTAACAGGCAAGCACCCTTCTTTCTATTATTTTTTTTACTTGGTTTAAATTGTTGCAGCAAAAGGAGATTTGTCAGATTGATCGGCTTTGGACAACTTCTGGGTGAGATATAGCTCTTCTCTGTTATTCATGAAATTAACAGCTTATCTCTGTTTCTGTCGCAAAAAGCTGTCCTGGAAGTGCATTCTAAAGATAATAAACAGAAGAGGGATTTCTATTCCTGATTTCTATTCCGAGGAATATTATATTGTCTGGGACTATTCTCTTTTTGGTCTATTTTATTTTGACGAATCTGCTTCTTCACGACGCCACTAACTGTTTTGATGCTGGGAACTAAATTTGTTTTGCATTCTTGAACATAGAGAGATAAGGCAGGTTGCTCTGTTTATACTGTGATGTCATCAAGCCTGGAATATTAACCCAATTGTGGCTGAAATAAGAAGTGGTTCTTCTTTATTTTTGTTTTGCTTTGTTTTCGTGGTTTTAAAAATGGCAATCAAGAAAGTGGCTGAGAATCTGGAAGTAATTATGTTTCAGAAAATAATGGATGAGATTGAGATAACGAAACAAACCCTGCGACAGGGTAGTAAGGAGCTGAAAATTGAACTGAGCAAAATGACGCAGGAGCTTAAAGAATTAGGGGATCCTGTGAGAGAGGAGAATGAGATCAGATGAGAAAAGAAAAAATAAAGGGAAGATACAAGTCCTGGAGATTGGAACAAATGTGGAATTGGAAAAAGATCTGGAGTTTATGGATTTTAGAAATAAAATCTACTGTTTGGAATTTAACGTTATCTCTGAAGAAATTAATGAAGATATTAGAGATAAAGTTATCAATGGCTTGGATAATCTTCTGGACTGGAATGATGTGATGGAGCTTGATATAGAGAAAATCTATGGAATTAACTGCAGCCATGTGACAATGGAAAAACTCTTAAGAGATGAGCCAGTGCATTTTGTAAAAAAGAAGAACACAGATATGACTTTACAACAGTATTTCAGCAACTTATTCAGAATGGATGGCAAGAAAATATTTGGGATAGAGGAAATTCCCATCAGACTCTTATTATATGACTATGGCTACAACAGCAAGGTTATTATGGAATACTGATAATGGAAGATTGGACACTGAAATTACTGGACTTAACAGGACTATTGAAGATGGAAGATGGAACTAATAGGGATAATGGAATAATGGCTATTGAAATTATTGGACCTAACAGATTCTGATGAGATGGATTAATCGAAATGTTTATTTGGACTATGGTTATGACAATAAGATTATTATAATTATTAACGAGATGGATTAATTGACATGTTTATTTGGAGAAAAATTGATAGATATATTTCTTAAAGAATTGAAACCTCTCTTTGACTTTTTGTGGAAAGAATAAAGTAATGTTTATGAGATTTGATGATTAATTAAGATAACTACTGGAGGAAAGTGATTTTATAATATGATTTAAGAGACAGGATTGTTATATATTGTAGACCTATAACTGATTTGATATGTGACAAATGGGAAGTCAACATTTTATTTTATTTTGTTTAATCATTTTTGTTTTGTTTTGTTTTTTGTCTTTGAATGTTTTATGATTTTGTTTTCTATGTTTTATGAAAATTTGAATAAAAATTATTGTAAAAAAAAAAAAAGAATATCATGGGGCACTTTGTCAAAAGCATAGCTGAAGTCGAGATATTTTATGTGCACAGCATTTCCACAGTTTACTTGGGAGTTTACGCAATCAAAAATAAGTTTAGTCTGGAAGGATTTGTTCATGACAAATCCATGTTTGCTTCTAGTAATCACTGCATTGTTTTCTAGGTGCTTACAGACTAACCATGTTATAATCTGTTCCAGAATTTTCCTAGGAATTGATGTCAGCCAGACTGGTCTGTAGTTCCTATGTTCCTCCTTTTTGCCCTTTTTGAAGATAGGGATACCATTAGCCCTCCTCCAGCCAGCCGGTACTTCACCCATCCTCCATGATTTTGCAAATATAATAGATGGTGGTTCCAAGAATTCTTCAGCCAGTTCCTTCCATTACTCTAGGATGCAGTTATTGAGCCCTGGAAATTTGAACTTGTTCAAAGTAATTAGGTATTCCTTGACCATTTGTCTATTAATCTCAAATTGCAATCCTGCTCCTTCAACGTGTACTTCACCTTTCCCAGGTGGGTCACAGACCCTCTTTTGGGAGAAGACTTAGCCAAAGTAGAAATTCAGCACTTCTATCTTTTCTTTGTCATCTGTTATCATTTTGCCATCCTCATTGAGTAGTTGTACCACCATTTCTTTTCTCTGGCTTTTACTATGGATGTACCTGAAGAAAGCTTTTTGGTTGCTTTTAGCATCCCTCGCTAACCTCAGCTCATTCTCAGCTTTAGCCTTCCTGACGCCATCCCTGCAATTCCATGCTGCCTGTCTGTACTCTTCCTTTGTGGCCTGGCCTTCCTTCCACTTCCTATATGTGTCCTTTTTCTTTTTCAGGTCATCGCTAAGATTTTTGTGAAGCCATATCGGTTTTTTCTGCTGTCTTCCCCCTTTTTTCCTTGTTGGAATTGTTTGCAATTGTGCCTTTAAATTTTCCTTTTGTAGAAACTCCTACCCATCTTGGACTCCTTTTTCATTAGGGTCACATTGGCAATTTGCTTTTCAAAAGTTTTATCCACTTCCTCTCCTTGATAGGGTGGTTGTTAGTAGACTCCAACCACCATGCTCCTGTTATTCCTTGCCCCATTTTTTTTAACTCAGATATTCTTGGTGGGGCTACCAAGCTCATCCTCCTGTATTTCTGTGCAGGGATATGCAGTATATTTTTAATATATAGCGCGACTCTGTCTCCCTTTCTAAGTTCCTTCTGTTCTTTTTGAATAAGTTATATCCTTCAATTGCTGTATCCCAGTCATGTGAGTCATCCCACCAAGTTTCAGTTATACCTATCAAGTCATTTTTTACCCTCTTACATTAAGAGTTTTTTCTGTTTGTTTCCCATACTCTGGGCATTAGTATATAGACATTGAAGACCCTATGATTTATGGTCTGGCTTCCTTCCTACATTTTTATGAAGACTATTATTGGGCCCCATTAAAGCTGTTCTCTCAGTTCCTGTTACTGTGCATAAACCTTCTTTAGTCGTTACCTCCAAGTTTACATCTCCCTCCCCCTTGGGATTCAGTTTAAAGCCCTCCTGATGAAGTTTTCCATGCTGTGGCCCAACACATTCTTCCCAGTCCTTGTGAGGTGCTATCCATCACTTGCCAGCAGTCTATCTTCCAGGAAGTGTAGCTCATGGTCCCAGAATCCAAATCACTCATGTCAGCACTACCTTCTTATCCAGTCATTTACCTGGAGTATTTTTCTTTCCCTTTCTTCTCCTCTTCAAAGTACTTGAAGGATTCATGAGAAAATTATGTGGGCCCCAAAGTACTTGAGTTTCCTTCCCAAAGTTTCAAAGTCTGTTGTGATTTCTTTGTAGCTCCGCTTGGCAGTATCATTTGTTCCCACATGGATGAGAAGGAAGGGATACACGTTAGTGAGCTTTATGAGTGTTGGCAACCCTTTAGTCACATCTTTTATCTGTCCTCAAGGGAGACTGCATACCTGGTGAGTCCATGGGTCTTCTTGGCATACTTGATTTCAATCCCATGCAGTAGGGAGTCTCCCACTACTACCATTCTTCTCTTCTTCTTGCTGTAGGGCATGGTTTCATTGCCTCTGTTTGACTGAGCTCCAGCCTCCTGCTCGCTGTTCTGCGGGGTCTCCTGTAATTCTTCCTCTGCAGGCTGTCCTCCAGTCTCAGAGGAATGTTATTAGTTGTCCCCCATGTTTCAAAGGTCTAGTGGCCTCATCTAGAAGTTGGGCATTTAGTGTTGCTGGTCTCATGCTATGGAACACTCTTCCAGCAGAGATTTAGCAGGTCTGCATGTTTTTGATTTTCAGGTGTCTCTTGGAGACTTTTTTTTATGTCAACAGGCCTTTGCAGCTGTTTAATTTTTATTTTTGATTAGTGATTTGTTTTGTACCATTTTTAATGATGTTTTATGTTTTATTGCTGTTCACTGCCCAGATATTGCAGTAAATAAGTTGTATTTAAATACTTTTATAAATAAATAAACTGAGAGTTGAGACATGGCCTGTGCTGATAAAGATGCCCATTTATGTAGTGTATATTTCTGTCTGTCTTTTTGAACCAGGCCACATTGGTCAGTTACAGAAAAAATGCATTGGTGATGCTGTGGGAAGGGATTAATTCATTCCCTTGTGCCATTTCTGTCTCTCTCACACCAAAGTCTTTACCCCTCTGGGGAAAACTGTACAGGGAAGGGTTAAAAAAAACCCACCACAAATCTCTCCGGTAGCACTGTGCTCCCAATTCAATTCAGGGTCCCCACATTGGATTTTAAAAAGAAAAAATTAGAAACGTGAGGAGATCTAATCATAGTTCTCCCACATCTCATCTATGGTGGCCTTCAATCATTGACAAAATAATCACTGAAGCACAAGGAGAGCCTTGAAATGGAACTTGTGGAAGAGACACGTTTGTTCAGCATTTCAGCTTGCCCATCTGAAAATACTCTAGCTTTTCCATGTGTCTAAAGCACCCAAATTGAAATAAATAAATCGTCCAGTTCCCTCTGACCTAAAATGAGAATTGTGCATAATCCAACATATATTCTAAATAAAATGGGAGGATGAAGTGGTGGAGTCTCTTGACAGGCTTGAGCGGTTTTGGTACAACAGGTTTTTGAAGCCTCCAGATTACATGCAAGGTAATAGCAGAGTAAAAATGCTGCCGCTGATTGTTGGGATACAGAGCTGGTCTTGAATATTTAAGCAATAATTGACAGTACATTCAAAGCAATGAATGGGTCCCATGTTGAGGCCACACATTGGTATGTTTACTGAGAAGCCGAGTTGATGATAGGCATTATATTGCAGGCATGAAGGAAATGAAAGCACCTGAAAAATTGTTCCTCTTAATGGAATTGCCAGCATTGAAAGAAACACTATTGGGAGGGGAGGAAGCTTACCATCTTTAACATTTGCAAGGAGATAAGTGAAGTCATGTGATAGCCCACTTTCCCTCTTTTTTGCCTGCTCCATTCTTGCTCAACCTTGCCACATTTTGTGCCTCTTTTGCGAAGTGCTCTTGAAAATTTGGATCAGTATGAACATTTGAGGGGGTTAAGTAGGAGAGGAATGGGGAACCTGCAGTCCTCCAGATGTTGTTGGGCTCCAACTCCCATCAGCCCCAGCCAGCATGGCCAATGGTCAGGGATGAAGGGAACTGAAAACCACAGTATCTGGGTGGGGGCAGAGTTTCCAACTCCCTGAAATATGCAAGAACATTTTTCTAAACCCTACAGGTTCCTGGACTTCACAGGGTTAGCTCAAGATTTCAGAGGATTTCAACCCCGAAAAGTGTTGTGATCTGTGGCAGGCAGCTGTGAGCTACCTGCCATTTTTATTACTTATAGTGGCCCCAATGTAACATCACTCAAAGGCACTGTGTGTAACTGAAATGAAGGTCAGTTTCAAGACTCAGCCACCCGGGTCAGAGTCAGCAGTTGGCCTTCTGAGATGCTGAAATCCCAGCATCTGCCCAAGTTTAATGTATGATGACATAATCCTCAGGACCTTATTAGAGATTCTGGATATTTTGGTGGTTGAGATATGTTACTTAAAGGAGGAGATAATGAGATTGGTACTTCAACAATGTGATGTGGACATTTACTGCAGGAAAACAGCTTTGGGTTGGCAACAGGACCCCAATATCTTTTGGAACTGCTCTCCCAATATGAACCCTTCTATAGGTCCCTCTTTTGAGGGAGGCTCAGAGTGTGATGACAAAGGAGAGGGCCTTTTCATCTGTGGCTCCCCATCTGTGGAATGCACTCCCCAATGAGCTCACTGTATGGTGTGTTCATTGACACATTTTCAGCGTCAGGTAAAGACTTTTTCCTTTCTGTGACTGTATGCAGGTGATTGCTTTATTATTTGGTTTTTATGGTATGGTATATTTACTTTGTATGGTATGGTATATGGTATATTTACTTTTGTTTACTAATGTTGTAAGTCACTTGGAGACCTTCAGGTAACAAGACACTAATAAATCCAATAAATAACAACAACTAGAATAACAGCAACAATAATAATACAATGGTAACATGTCAATTGGGCCTTAGACATGGCTGAAATAAGACCATTCAGCTGGAGTCCAAACACCAGACTTTCTCCTCTCTGTCTTATTCATGGTTACAATGTACTTCGAGTGGGTGTATCAAAGGCCAAATCTTCGCCACTGATCCTTACCTACCACACACTCCCTTTTCTACCATCAGCTAGGCCTCTCCTCTTTCATAACATGTTCACACGGAAGCTTTCTGTGCTTTCTGTTTTCCATTTTAGGGCACAATCAGAATTGCAAGACATAGTTCATGTGCAAAGGAAATATAATAGGGCATGAGGTTTTGCATGTCAGTGGCCAGGAATGGCCCTACTATAAAGCACAAGAAGGCAACTAGCTTGGGCAGCCAATGCTGAGAGATGGGGAACATCAGCAAGGTGCTAGGAAGACAGAGTTGTGTGTGCTATGTGGCCCACCCTGTGCCCCTAAACTAGCCTGCTGCCCTGAGGTGCAATGAAGGACACCTGTGCTGAAGTAGTATTTAACTGTAGTCCAGTCAGCTTTTGTAGGTGGAGTGGGGTTGGGAGGGACCATCTTGATCTTTGCCTCAGGCATCAGAATGTCTTGGGCCAGCCCTGCAATGTTACTCCTTCACTTACATGAAATGGACATGCTCAGCTTGTGATTGTCTACATCTAGTAACATACAAAACCCAAAAGATGATTTTCATCTGTTCTATTTTCCAGACTTCAAGCAAAGGATTTCTCAAAATAAATAAACAAACCTTTGGCCAAAGTGAAACTTGCTCGTTAGAGGTTTTTAAGCAGAGGCTAGATGCCCATCAATTAGTGATGGCCACCTGCAGTAATGGATTTCAGGCATACAGAATTGGCCACAGATGAACTTTGAGACCCTTTCCAAGTCTATGGTTCCTTAACAGCTGATAGTTGTTGCATGTTTTCAGTGATGCCCGTTAAAGTGAAGTGATTAGGTTTGGACTAGGCACTGGAAACCCAGGGTTTTCAACAGGGCTGGCATCAGCCCACCCTGGACCCTCTGGTATCAGCTTATCCTCGGGCATCAGCCTACAGCGGGCCTCACATCCCCCCTGTGTGTGTGCACATGCACACATGCACTTAAATACGCCTGGTTGTGCTACCTAGATGAGGGCAAGCATGCTCACTGATGCACTGTTGTGCAAGGTGGTGCAACCGGGCATATTTAAGCATGTGAATGCGCATGTGAGGATGATGTCGGCAGGGAGAGTGGAGTTTGGCTCCACAGTCTCTGCCACCATCCAATCATGGCCCATGACCTGATCCTGGTGGGAATCATGCAGTGGGACTCCACCCTCCCAGTCCCAGCCGCAGGAGCCTCCAGCCAGCTGTAGCACCCTTGGCCAGTGCCCAACCTGACTGCCTGCTGGCGCTGGGTCTGATTTTAAAATCCCCAGTCAGCCATGAGTGACCTTGGGCCTGTCATTATCTCTCAGCCTAACCTACCTCACAGGGTTGTTGTGAGGATGAAATAGGGAAGGAGGGAATAATGTACATCACCTTCAGCTACTTGGAGGACAGGTGGGATGTAAATGAAATAAACAAAAATTAAAATAAATAGATTTGTCATATGGTCATTGCATTCCTCACCTGAAACATTGTGAGTGGCTGAATCTATGCTGAGTGTTATATGGCACCTCCTGCTCTCTTGGGGTTGTGAAGCAAGCTCAACAACATGAGCTTTCTTTCTCCGCATGAGAACTACCTTTCAGTGGCTGAGCCTTTTCAGACAATGAGGAAACTAAATGGGGTCAATCTCTCAAGTAACATTGAAAAGCCAGGGGGCTAAGCTCCAGGCCTGGTAATAATCTCTCTTGGACTTGATGGCACATTTTATATGTATTGAAGAAAATCCCCTTTTCTCCTTTCTGCCTCGAGTAGAGTCGACATCTCTTCTTGGCACCACCTGGATTAGTTCCCATGCTACAGCATCAGGAGGGCAGCCTAAACTTTGCTTTGCTTTTGTTGTTTAAATGGAGAATCACATTTCTTCGAAACAGTAGACTGGTTCACATATATCTGAGAGGCCAAGTGTGTGTGTGTGTGAGTGAGAGAGACAGAGACAGTGAGTGAGTGAGCGAGCGAATGAATAAAGAAGGAAGGAAGGAAAGAAGAAGGAAAGAAGGAAGTGTAAATGCCCACATGAGGGAATATTAGTAGGGAGACAGAGTTGGTACAGAGAAACAACTGCAGCTATGTCAGGGAATATATATAACTATTTTTTTCCACATGGGTATGTATATATTCATGTACACAACTGTGTGGAAAGATTGAGGACGGGGTTGGAACTGGCGTTCATGTCCATGTAACATGTTCATTCAACACGGTGATAATTATACAAAATTTCCCCAGTCTTACAGGCAATAAGTATTGAATGCTCTTTCATGGTGTCCACTTTTGGGAAACCTCCAGATGTATCAAACTGGCATTGTCTTCAAAGTGAAACTAGTCCATACATTGGACTGAAATAATATGAAGGAGGTACAGTGTAAAGCCTTCCCCTACATCACACAGCCTCTGGTCTAATATAAAACAAACATTTTCTACAAATGTTTGATCATGTAGAGCAGTGTTGGGAACCTTTGACCCTCCAGATGTTGCTGAACTACAACTCCCACCACCCCCAGCAGCCTTGGCAATGGACAGGGATGATGGGAGTTGTAGTTCAGCAACACCTGCAGTTCAGCAAAGGTCCCCCACACCTGATGGAGAGGCTTGATTTTCTGATTCTCTCCCTCACCCCTCTCAAAAAAGCATGGAAAGATGGTCTCAGCATGATTAGCCATCCACTTTGGAGGCTTAATTCACACTGGAAGTTAGCAGCACAGTACAAGGGTGGTGTTTATACCTCTCCTCCATCATGCTTTTACAGTGCTGCTCCTCCTGGTAGAGTTTATGAACCATGGCTGAGAACTAAGCCACACTATTACATGGACTGTAACCTTTGTCTTAATTTGACAGTACAGAGAAAAGAGAAATACTGGTCCCTCCTATGACCCAAATGCCAGTAAACCAAAGTATTTGGTTATCAGATGGCTTTGTTCTCCTTGCAGATTGAAATTACTTTCTGTCGAAGATTCAAGACATGCCATAGCCCTTACAATTGTAATTGATATTCTAAACCAAATCTCAAAAAACTAACCCTGCAGGGTGCTTTTTTTATAATAAATCATCATAATCATTAACAAATATAGATTACATTAAGACAACTTCCCTCTTTCAGAATTAGGCTTATGGAGCTATACCATTAGCTGATTGAAATTTCTATATGAAACACTGCTACTGGATTAATGACCTGATCCAATTAGCTAATTACCAGTTCAGAGTGAATGATGTTTCTCCTTTACCTCTGAAAGTAAGTTCAAGTTTTGTAGGAATTCCTGCTGTTTCTTTGTCAAAGGAAAACACATGAATTAGCTTAGCATGATGTTTCCTTTATACTGATTATTATTCCCAGAGCTTAGAGCCAACTTGAATGTTATATACACCCACCTAGTAAAAATATTTCCATGGTGGTGGTGTCCTATGTGGGGGCTGCAGTGTTTGAAGTCCACTAACCATGTGGGTGTAGGGTGACCATGTGTTCTACTTTGCAGAGGACACTTCTCTATTTGAAGGATCCTCTGTCTGATCCATGCCTGGTTGAAAGATATAGAAACATAAAATGGAAGACTAGGGACCATGAAGTTGCTTGTTAACAGTCAGGAGCAGGTGTGGTGGTGCCATGAAGCTGCCCTCCTGACACAATCATTGCTGCCACTTATTGAAACAGTTCAGGGACAGGGCAGTGGTGAGGTTAGGGATGCACCCACAAAATTTTGGCTTTGGTGCCACCCTGCACCTCCGATGCACCATCCTGGTGGGTGGCACTGTTGCCAGTGTCAGGAGGGCAGCTCCCCAGCATCACACCAGCCACTCCTATGAACAGTTACAGTGCTGTGAAAAAGTATTTGCCCCCTGTCTGATGTTCTGCATTATTGCATATTTTTGGCACTGAACGTTACCAGATCTTGAACCAAAACCTAATATTAGAGAAAAGGGAAGCTGAGTGAACAAACAACACAAATGTTTGATACTTATTTCATTTATTTATTAAAGAAAGTTAGGCAACACCCAATGCCTGTGTGAAAAAGTAATTGCCCCCCTATGAACACCCAATGAAAGGGATTATTAGGGCCAGGTGTTTGAATACCTTGGTAAACAATCAGCCCTGATTTGGGCCAGCCCTGCCCAATATAAATTTGACTAACTTTGGCCCTTGCCATCAGATTGAAGTTGCCAACACACAGGTTCCAAAGCCACATCATGCCATGATCAAAAGACATTCCTGAACACCTTCGGAAAATCGTTGTTGATGCATTTCAGTCTGGAAAGGGTTACAAAGCCATTTCTAAGGCTCTGGGGCTCCACCAAACCACAGTCAGAGCGATATTGACCAAATGGAGAAGGTTTGGGACAGCACGAGTGGCCGTCCTGCCAAAATCCCACCAAGAGAAAGGAGTAAAAACATCCAGGATGTCACAAAGGACTCCAGAACAACATCCAGGGATCTGCAGGCCTCTCTTGCCTCAGCCAAGTTCAGTGTTCATGACTCCACCATCAAAAAGACAATGTACAAACATGGGATTCATGGCAGAGTAGCAAGGGGGAAACCACTGCTCACTAAGAAGAACATGAATGCTCATCTAGAGTTTGCCAAAAAGCACCTGGATGATCCTTAAGAGTTCTGGAACAATGTTCTATGGACAGATGAGTCAAAGATGGAACTATTTGGGCGACATGGTCCCCGTTACGTCTGGCGAAAACCAAACACTGCATTCCACATGAACAACCTCATACCAACAGTCAAGCACAGTGGTGGCAGAGTCATAGTTTGGGGATGCTTTGCTGCATCAGGACCTGGGCGACTTGCCATCATTGAAAGAACCATGAATTCTGCTTTGTCTCAGAGAATTCTACAGGCAAATGTCAGGCCATCTGTCCATCAGCTGAAGCTGAAGCGCAGCTGGGTCATGCAGCAAGACAATGATCTGAAACACACAAGCAAGTCTACATCAGAATGGTTGAGGAACAAGAAATGTAAAGTTTTGGAATGGCCTAGTCAAACTCCAGATCTAAACCCCATTGAGATGTTGTGGCAGGACCTGCAAAGAGCAGTTCATGCTCGAAAACCCACAAATGTCACTGAGTTAAAGCAGTTCTGCATGGAGGAGTGGGCCAAAATTCCACCTCAGTGCTGTGAGAGACTGATCAAGAACTACAGGAAGTGTTTGGTTGCAGTCATTGCTGCTAAAGGTGGTGCAACCAGGCTTTGAGCCTAAGGGAGCAATTGCTTTTTCACACGGGGGCACTGGGTGTTGCTTAATTTTCTTTAATGAATAAATGAAATAAATATCAAAGGTTTGTGTTGTTTGTTCACCCAGGTTCCCTTTCCCGTAATACTCTGTTTGGTTCAAGATCTGACAATGTTCAGTGCCAAAAATATGCAACAATGCAGAACATCAGACGGGGAAAATACTTTTTCATGGCACTGTAGCATCTGGATAGTAGACTAAGCAGGCATATGGTTCATGTAATCACTGTCTTTCCCACTATGGCAAGATGTATTTTTTTTAAAAAAAAAATCTAGTTTTTGTTGTTATATTCCTTCAAGTCGATTACGACTTATGGCGACCCTATGAATCAGTGGCCTCCAATAGCATCTCTTAGAAACCACCCTGTTCAGATCTTGTAAGTTCAGGTCTGTGGCTTCCTTTATGGAATCAATCCCTCTCTTGTTTGCTCTTCCTCTTTTTTCTACTCCCTTCTGTTTTTCCCAGCATTATTGTCTTTTCTAGTGAATCAGGTCTTCTCATGATGTGTCCAAAGTATGATAACCTCAGTTTCATCATTTTAGCTTCTAGTGATAGTTCTGGTTTAATTTGTTCTAACACCCAATTATCTGTCTTTTTCACAGTCCATGGTATCCGCAAAGCTCTCCTCCAGCACCACATTTCAAATGAGTTGATTTTTCTCTTAACTGCTTTTTTCACTGTCCAACTTTCACATCCGTACATAAAGATCGGGAATACCATGGTCTGAATGATCCTGGCTTTAGTGTTTAGTGATACATCTTTGCATTTGAGGACCGTTTCTAGTTCTCTCATAGCTGCCCTCCCCAGTCCTAGCCTTCTTCTGATTTCTTGACTATTGTCTCCATTTTGGTCAATGACTGTGCTGAGGTATTGATAATCCTTGACAAGTTCAATGTCCTTATTATCAACTTTAAAGTTACATAAATCTTCTGTTGTCATTACTTTAGTCTTCTTGACGTTCAGCTGTAGTCCTACTTTTGTGAGTTCCTCTTTAACTTTCATCAGCATTTGTTTCAAATCATTCCTGGTTTCTGCTAGTAGTATGGTATTGTCTGCATATCTTAAATTATTGATATTTCTCCCTCCAGTTTTCACACCTCTTTCATCTTGGTCCAGTCCCGCTTTCCGTATGATATATTCTGCGTATAGATTAAATAGGGTGATAAAATGCACCCCTGTCTCACATCCTTTCCGACTGGGAACCCATCGGTTTCTCCGTATTCTGTCCTTACAGTAGCCTCTTGTCCAGATTATAGGTTGCACATCAGGACAATCAGATTCTGTGGCACCCCTATTTCTTTTAAAGCATTCCATAGTTTTTCATGATCTACACACAATCAAAGGCTTTGCTGTAATCTAAAAAGCACAGGGTGATTTCCTTCTGAAATTCCTTGGTCTGTTCCATTATCCAACATATGTTGGAGATATGATCTCTGGTGCCCCTTCCCTTTCTAAATCCAGGTTGGACATCTGGCATTTCTCGCTCCATATATAGTAAAAGCCTTTGTTGTAGACTCTTGAGCATTACGTTACTTGCATGGGATATTAAGGCAATCGTTCAATAATTACTGCATTCCCTGGGATTCCATTTCTTTGGAATTGGGAGGTATATTGAATGCTTCCAGTCTGTGGGCCATTGTTTCGTTTTCCATACTTCTTGACAGATTTATTCAAGATTTGGACAGATTCAGTCTCAGTAGCTTGTAGCAACTCTATTGGTATGCCATCTGTTCCTGGTGATTTGTTTCTTCCAAGTATTTTAAAAGTAGCTTTCACCTCACATTTTAAAATTTCTGGTTCTTCATCATAAGGTTCCTCCATGAATGAATCTGTCATCCTGGCTTCTCTTTTATGGAGTTCAGTGTATTGCTTCCATCTTCCTTTATTTTATCTCGGTCAGTCAGTGTACTCCCCTGTAGATTATCCAACATCCCTATTCTTGGTTTAAATTTCCCTTTAATTTCTGTAATCTTTTGGAATTGGGCTCTTGTTCTACCCTTTTAGTTGTCTTCTTCTATTTCTATACAATAACTACCATAATAGTTGTCTTTGTCCCTACGTACTAGTTCCTGTACAGTTACATTTAGGGTTCTGACAGTGTTTCTATCTCATTTTGCTTTTGCTTTCCTTCTCTCTTTAACCATTTTAAGAGTTTCTTCAGTCATCCATCGAGGTCTTTCTCTCTTTTTAATTAGAGGTATTGTCTTTTTGCATTGTTTCCTGATAATGTCTCTGACTTCAATCCATAGTTCTTCTGGTTCTATGTCAATTAAGTTTAAAGCCTCAAATCTGTTCCTTATTTGATCTTTATATTCTTCTGGGATGTTATTTAAATTGTATTTTGGCATTATGATTGCATTGTTGTTGTTCTTTAGCCTTACTCTGATTTTTGATATTACCAGTTCATGTTCTGTACCATAGTCTGTTCCTGGTCTTGTTTTCGCAGAAAGTATGGAACTTCTCCATCTTCTTGTGTGATCAATTTCTTCCTTTACTTCTACGTAAAATCTTTCCAATTCCTCTTCTTCTGTGTTTGCCGTTTATGTACGTATTTATTTATTTATTTATTGCATTTGTATATCGCCCCATAGCCAAAGCTCTCAGGGTGGTTTACAACCATTAAAAACATTAAAAACAAATATACAAATTTAAAAACAAAATTTAAAAAGCAATTTAAAAACACATGCTAAAATGCCTGGGAGAAGAGGAAAGTCTTGACATGGCGCCGAAAAGATAGCAGCACCAGGTGCACCTCATCAGGGAGATCATTCCATAATTTGGGGGCCACCACTGAGAAGGCCCTCTCCCTTGTTGCCAGCCTCCCAGCTTCCCTCCGAGTAGGCACCCGGAGGAGGGCCTTGGATGTCAAGCATAGGGTATGGGTGGGTTCGTGTCGGGAGAGGAGTTCCATCAGGTATTGTGGTATCAAGCCATATAAGGCTTTATAGGTTAAAACCAGCACCTTGAATCAAGTTCGGAAACATACAGGCAGCCAATGCAAGTGGGCCAGAATTGGTTTTATATGTTTGAACCATCTGATCCCTGTTACCAATCTGGCCGCTGCATTTTGCACAAGCTGCAGCTTCCAAACCATCTTCAAAGGCAGCCCCACATAGAGTGCATTGCAGCAATCTAACTTGGAGGTTACCAGAGCATGGACAATTGAAGCCAGGTTATCCCTGTCCAGATAGGGGTGTAGCTGGGCCACCAACCAAAGTTGGTAGAAGGCACTCCGTGCCACCGAGGCTCCCTGAGCCTCAAGTGACAGAGATGTTTCTAGGAGAAACCACAAGCTACGAACCTGCTCCTTCAGGGGGAGTGCAACCCCACCCAGAACAGGTTGGACATCCACCATCTGTTCAGAAGAACCACCCACTAGCAGCATCTCAGTCTTGTCTGGATCGAGCCTCAGTTTATTAACCCTCATCCAGTCCATTGTCGCAGCCAGGCACCAGTTCAGCACATTGACAGCCTCACCTGAAGAAGATGAAAAGGAGAAATAGAGCTGTGTGTCATCAGCATACTGATGGCAACGTACTCCAAAGCTCCGGATGATCACACCCAACAGTTTCATGTAGATGTTGAACAGCATGGGGGACAGAACTGACCCCTGCGGAACCCCATACTGGAGAGTCCAGGGTGCCGAGCAATGTTCCCCATGCACCACCTTCTGGAGCCGACCTGCCAAGTAGGAGCGGAACCACTGTCATGCAGACCCTCCCACTCCCAACTCAGTCAATCTTCCCAGAAGGCTACCATGGTTGATGATATCGAAAGCCGCTGAGAGATCAAGGAGAATCAACAGAGTCACACTCTCCCTGTCTCTCTCCTGATAGAGGTCATCATACAGGGCAACCAAGGCTGTTTCCGTGCCAAAACCAGGCCTGAAACCTGACTGAAATGGATCCAGATAATTGGTCTCATCCAAGAGGGTCTGGAGCTGGCCTGTCACCACTTGTTCCAGGACCTTGCCCAGGAATGGAACATTTGCTACCGGTCTATAGTTATTAAGATTTTCTGGGTCCAGGGAGGGCCTCTTCAGGAGTGGTCTCATTACCGCCTCTTTCAGGCAGCCAGGTACCACCCCCTCTCGCAGAGAGGCATTAATCACTTCCCTGGCCCAGTCGGCTGTTCCATCCCCGCTAGCTTTTATTAGCCAAGAAGGGCAAGGATCCAGTACAGAAGGGGTCACACGAACCTGTCCAAGCACCTTGACAACATCCTCAAGCTGTACCAACTGAAACTCATCCAAGAAATAGGGACAAGGCTGTGCTCTGGATACCTCGCTTGATTCACCTGCTATAACACTGGAGTCTAAGTCCTGGTGGAAGCTAAAGAGTTTATCCTGGAAGTGCCTAGCAAATTCATTACAGTGGGCCTCAGATGGTTCTCCCATATCCTTGGAGCCAGCATGTAATAGCCCCGGAGAATTCTGAAGAGCTCCACTGGGTGGCAGATTGATGATTTGATAGTGGCAGCAAAATATTGTTTTTTGCTGCCCTCACTGCCCCTAAATACAGTTTACTGTAGGCACTTACCAGTGTGTAATTGCATCCACCAGGAGTTCGTCTCCATCTGCACTCAAGCCATCTCCTATATTGTTTCATCGCTCTCAGCTCTGGGGTACACCATGGAGCCGTACGAGCTCTACACAGGAGAGGGCACTCAGGAGCAATCATGTCAACCACCCGAGTCAGTTCTGTATTCCACAGTTCAGCCAGGGTTTTGAAAGGAGTGCCAGCCCTATCAGCTGGAAAACTCCCCAGAGCCCTTTGGAAACCATCTGGATCCATTAGTCTCTGGGGGTGGACTAACTTAATAGGTACCCCGCCCTTGCAGAGGGAAAGGCCGCTGTAAGTCTAAACTTCAGCAAGCAGTGATCTGTCCGTGACAGAGGGACTGATGTAAGGCATCCCACATTCAGATCACCATCTCCATATCCAGTTGTGAAAACCAAATCTAGAGTATGCCCTGCTACATGTGTTGGGCCAATGGCATACTGGGACAGTCCCATGGTTGTCATGGAGACCATGAAATCCTGAGCCGCTCCAGATAAAGTGGCCTCAGCATGTATGTTGACATCCCCCAGAATCAACAGTTGTAGCATAGACTTGGATGATGGTTATGTTACTAGGTTTTCTGCTATATCTCACTGATATAATTTGCGTTATAGCTAAATTCTAGTGATCATCCTAAAATGTGCATTTATTCATGTAAAACAGCATATGCACAGTTTATACAAATCTTTTGTCCTTTTTTTTAATGATGTATTTCCTCATTTCTTTTTTTTTCTTGGCAGTGCTTAAGAGGCCACCCTACGTAGGTGGCTCTGATCATCCTACAAATACCCCAATCTTCATGTTATGTTGATTTTAAATGACATGGCTCTTCATACAGTTGAATGGAAATATCATTCTTGACATACAAAGTTGCAGGCGTGTTGTATATGTTACAGGCAAATTGTCAAAGTGGAAGGACCAAACTACACAATACTTCTAGTTCCATGTCTCTTTCCCTACTATTTTGTTTTTCTGCTGCTGCAAAGGAAATCAATAGATTGTAATCAAGAGTAGCAGAATAGTCGGGAGGGGCTTCTTTCTGTTTCTAAGCAGAACTGGAATGATCTAAACAGTCCCATCCTGTCCCGTTCTGACCCTCACTCTTCTGACTGGAGGAGAATTCAGTAGATTCTGGGAGAAAAAGAAATCATTGGGGCTAAGAAAGACACAACAACATTTAATGTTTACTTCATTTTCATCCCAGACTGACATTTATTTTGTGGAACAGGAATATTTATTAAAAAGGAAGGAAGCTTGGCTTTAAGTTGACCACAGTCGGTTTGTGTGTTGCACATGGCATGTAATAGCTAAGTGGAAAGTAAAGCAAAACTTTATATTATAAGAAGAAGCTCTGAAGAGGTGAGGGAACCTAATGGCTTTTCTGATGAACCTTTTGGGAAAGAAATGGATTGTTTTACCAGATCCCATCCCTTGGTATTTATGTATAGACATAAATGTGACTCCTTTAGGATGGTGCTTCTGTCTGGATATGTGTGTATTGAGGGAACTATGCACATAAAGACACTTCGCTGGCTTGTTTCACCACAACAGTTCCCAAGGCTGAAGATGCAGACCATTTGTTACTTTTCAAAGTGTGCCTCTCACTTGTTCTAAAGCTTGCAGGCTTCCCCCAGGCACCTGGTTGGCCACTGTGAGAACAGGATGCTGGACTAGATGGGCCACTGGCCTGATCCAGCAGGCTCTTCTTATGTTCTTATGTTCTTAATAAGGAGCCTTTCGTGCACTATTGTTATCATATCAAGACTTATTGAAAGGTTGCATCAAACATGTATAATGACTTCATGCTACTATCATAATATGTAGTTTCATTCATCACAGGTTATTGTATAGAGCTGTTTCATGCCAGCATTGTGCATGTTCCTGTCCACAGCTGCCACTGACACTGAGCATTTTTATTTGATGCAGAAGTACCAGTGACTGATTGATTGACTGATAGTTGATGTCATTTTTCAGGGATCTCCAAGTGATAAACATAGCACACAGACTAGGCCTAAGTGTCACGTTTCTAAAATGTGCTCCTTGGCCCTGCAATCCAAAAGATCATATGTTGATCCTCAGACCTGCCACATGCCTTTTAATTTGACAGTACCTCCTTGACTGTCTTTTAACATAGCTTTCAGGATGGGGCAAATGCTATTAGTCCACATACATTTCTCTTACAGAAATTGGCATTGGTGCCACGTGAGATTAGTTCCATTGTTCATTTATAATACATTAAAACCTTTTAAGCTCTATTGACGTTGGAGAGCAGTGAATCAAAGGTACCACAGGGCCATACATAAGGCTGCCAGAACCATTCCATTTGAACTGCCTTTTTTCATTTCCTTTATAACCATGTAAATAATTAGTTGAAGATTAAAGTTTTCATGCTTAATCTTAGTCCAAAAAATTATTTTTTCCTTAAAAGTTAGTAAATTAATTCCAGATGCCTATTGCTTTGCTTTTCTGCTGTAGCTGCGTCAAATGGGCAAATGTTTGTGGTTTTGATTCTATCTGTATTTAAGAACCATTTCACCCACCCATTTGTGGCCTTATTACTGAATTCTTAAGGAAGACGTACAAGGCCAGCTGATGGACTCATTGAGGTTTTGTCTGTTTTTGCTTTGTTCTGATCCACCATGAAAGTATAAAACTGTTTTATTTAAGTTTCCCCCCTGCTTGCTTTCTTCTATTGGAAAATCTTATCACACATGAATGGGTGTGATGTCTGAAGAAACAGGAAAATTGAGGTCTTTTGAGAGCTGAGAGAGTGATGAAACAAGATAATGCATATTTTTTTCTATCTTGCTTTTTGCCTTACAAAGGATTACAGGCTAGTTCTGACCTAATGTTCTTCAGGCTTAAAGAAAGCAGTCCATTTCCAATCAGATGTACTTTTCTAAACTTCCTGATCAAGTGGTTAAATTGATTCCTCTTGCACCCATCATTGATGGCTTCAGCAGGCATTGGAGGCACCAACATTGAAAAAAACAGACGTCTTCATTGCTCCATGGGGCCCAAAATATCATTCAAATGCTCTCCTGCATAGCTGAATCCATCTAGCACATTCATGCAAATGTTAGCAAGCAATAATAACAGGCATTCCCACAATCAATTATTTAATTCAATTGATTGCAGTGTCCATCCTGTCCTTTCCAACAGTCAGGTAACTGCTAAACACAAACACACCGCAAATGACTGAAGAAAAATGTATACATGCTTTGAATTTTAATGGGCCTCTAATGAAGAGAGGAAGAGAGTTCCATCACTTTCTGTACAGACAGGAATCAATAATATCTCTCTTTGTGCCCTTGTTGTTGTGCACAGAATATGGTACAGTTAAGATAGTGCACTCACTATCACCTAATGTGCATAATTGCATAAAGGAAACAAAGTAGATTCTGGAGTATTTAGGGTCCCAGCAGTAATGTTAAGGAGTCCAGTCTATGTTTTATGTATGTTCCAGTTAACCGGTTCCAGTCCAGTCCATAAAAAGAGCTCTAGGCCAGTGGTTCCCAACCTTTTCCTCCAATAGAACATTTGAAAATTGCTGAGGGTCTTGGTGGACCACTTAATGATTTTTTTCCCTGCCTGTTGTCACAATTGTAATGTGCTGGGATAGTTGTAGTATGATTTAAATTGTATTTTATTGCTTCTTTATATTGTATTACAATTTAAATTCTAAAATCCCTTAAAACCTGTAACCTTCCCCTCCTTTGCCTTTTCCCTCCCAAACATAATCACAGTTTTGTCTCTTTTTCTCCCCAAACTTCATCATGCATAATTCCCATGCATAATTAGAAGTAAGCCTCACCAAGATCAATGGAAGATATGCATAGGACTGCAGCCACAGAAAATTGATCCTATGCACCTTTACTCAAAAGGAAGCCTGTGTTCCATATGCTGCTTATTTGCACCATGGCTTGCAGCCTAGAGGTCCTTATTGGCTTTATCCCTCCCTACGTGGTGTCTCTCAACCAGACCACTCATATGTTCAAGCTGTTGAGGATGTGGAAGAAAATAGAGCTTCATGTTGTGTTGAATCAACAAGACCTGCTAGATACACTTTTTATTAAAAGAAAGCAAAACAAAACCAAGCAAAGCAAAGCAAGTGGCCTCTTGGAGAGAACTTCAGACAAGCATAAGTCCAAAGTTCTCTGCCATAGACAATTTTCCACTCACTCTTACAGCAACATTTCTAAGGTGTACATAAAGCAGATTTCTATTATCACATAAACATTTCCGCTATTTGGAAAAGAAACTCCTAGGCTATGCACATAAGCTTATCTACTTGTGACCTTCTAGAAGGCTGAACATCAGCAGTTTTTCTTGGAACACTCTGACACATCCTGCACGTGTTCTCTGGGGCATTTCAATGCCATCCTACCCATCACCCCTTTCGTGTCTGCAAGGTTTTGACAAAGAGTTTAGGCCTATAGAGTTTTATTCCACAAGGAGGAAAGGAGACTTGTACTTCAAAGGGGGCACATGAAAGGGGTCTACAAAATGGAGGCAGGGAGAAAAGGAAGCATGGAGGGGCAGACAGCAGTTAGTATAAGAAACTGAGAGCACTGTTTGTCACACCCTCCCTTCTCTGCCTCTGTTCCCCGACAGATCCTTTGTGCTCATGCATAAACAGCAAAAGTGAAAAAACATGGGAAGGGCCACCAGACCTGAGCCTAGGGCTGGCTAAAAAACAGGGAAAGAGTCAAAGGGAATGCTAATTGCTTTGTCAGCAACAGGGGAAGCAACATACCGTTCAAAGTGAAGCTGAAATAATGGCAGAACAGCAGCTTTTTTAAAAAAAATGAAAGTTGGTAATCTGGGACACCTAATGGACTAAGCAGGCACTGGGTAGCATTGCTAGAATCTGGGTAAAATCTGGCTAACCGGGCAATATGGCAACCTTAGCTAAAGGTCACTTAGAGAGTTCATGCCAGAGGTGAGATTTAACTGGTCACTTCCTATTGAGTCACTAGTGTGACATGATCTGTTAATTATTCAGATTCACTGTCTGTTTCTTATGCCACCAGCGCTCCCAGAGTCCCCTCCCCTTTTAATTACCTGAGTCTTTCAGTTTCTTAACATAAAGGACTCTGCATGGGTTCAAAAGTAGTTGCTCAACATATGAGTCTTTTGTGGCTAAGAATGAAGTGAATCACTGGAGCTATTTATTGAGGTTGAAATTGTCTTGGCAAAGCACATATGAGACCATGAAATATTTCTCATGCAATTCTTTTTAAATACACCCCTTCACAAAGTATTAAAAACAGTCCTAGAAAAAGCTTTCCATTGGCATCTCTGGCATCAACTATACAGAGCTGAGGAGGTCTTCTGTATCGCAGAAAAGTAATCATATTCTCTGTGGGTCAGTCGGCATGTTTCGTTTACAGACCTCCAACTGGGGAAAAAATATTGTCACTTTAGATAACTATTTCTCAGGCTAAAATATGTGGTGGGCTGGGAGGAACTGAGTGTCTGTGAATTCCAAATTTCTGCCTACTGTTCACAAATTAAATACAAATGCGAGCAGCAGGAGGCTGACTTTTAGAACAGACAAGTGTTGCCACACATTTAAAAGATGGCTTCTCTTCAATATTTTCTTGGCTTTCTCTGCTTTCTGCATAAAATATAGGCTGTTAGGCCCTGATTTGCTGTAATCCACTGATCTTGTTAATGCCAGGTCAGACAGCCAGGTCAGAAAGCCAAAATTACCTGGTAAAGGAGTGCTTTGGGATGATGCAACTTTCTCCTTGAACACAGGAAGAACAGGAGCAGGACAAACTACTGGTGTCCTCCCCCCCCATACTTTTATGCTGTTTCCCATACAATCCTATGCAAGCCTACTCAGAATTACATTGTGCTGTGTTCAGTGGGACTTACCCCGACGTAAATGTACATAGGATTGCAGTTTGAATGTAGCAAAAGCCAAAGTAATTTTCTTGTCTTGCATACATAGAGAAATTTTTAAAAAATCTTTTGAAATATTTTTTAGAAACCTCTGTAAGTGAATCACATTTTCTTTGTCTATGAAAGTAGATCTGATGACAGTCAGATATCTAAGAACACAGCATTTATCAAGCTTGTCAGGTACAGCATCAGCAGTCAGCCAGGTTGGGTTATGGCCAAGCACCCCAGTAGCCCTGAAAGGCTTCTCACCAGCCTAGCCCAACCGTGCCGCCTTACCATCCTCCTTACTAGGCCCTCAGATGGCTGTTTTAGGTATGGGTGGGCAGCGGTGCTGCTTTTGAAATGGAGCCACCTGCCATTTTATTTGCCCCAAATGAAGTGCCCATAGATTTCAAATGCAATGCTCATAGATTTCATAGATCTATAGATTTCTCACAGATCTATGGACTGGGGCATTGCATTTTGGGGTAAATTAAAATGCAGATGGAAGCTCAGCCTCATTTCTATTAAAAAATGGCATCTCACCAGCCAGCCACTGCTTAAACACTGCCTGGGGCCCCACAAGGAGGGCAATAAGTGGTGTCAATGCAGAGGCAGAAGAAAAGTAAAAACATGACTGTACTTAGGGGCAGGGGTGAGGGCCAATTCATGCTGAGGGCTCCCTGAAATCTGTTGTTGGCCCCCAATCCTGTTATGCCACAAATATTAGTGAGTACCATTGATGCCATAGCAATCCTGTTGATATAAATGACAGCAATATTACTCTCTAGCAGAGAATCACACAATCAATTGTCTTACAGATTTATTTTTTCATTGGTGTCAACATGCTCTAATTACTGATCTGGAACTTTTCTAAATTCAGTTTCTTTGATTTTTATGGGTGACAGGATCCTTCTCTGAAAGTAAATGAAAATTGGCCCAAAATTGCTTTCCTTCATCAATGTTGGATGGACGGGAGGAGAGAGAATCACCAGCTGAAAAAAAATTGCATTTTTGCCAGAAACCTGGAGTCCTTCAAGCTGCCTGTGTCTATTATAATGTATACCAAATCTCAGCTTGAGTTCCTATTATGTTTGAAGGAAGAAGAAAACCACTATGGCCAAATACACGGATATTATTGACACTTTGAGCATTCTGACAGATCATGTATGAAATGTTAGCCCTATGTTTAAGTGACATCAGATGAATAGGAGGACCCTTTAACTTTTCTCTTATGCACTGATTTGGCTATTTTTGTCCCTAAAGTGTGGAAAAAATTGTCATGCTCCAATTTCAATTTTCAGGTTTTTAAAAAATTGTCATTTTGATGAGGTAGATTTTTCTCCCTGAAAGATTTGTGTGAATATTCACCATTTAAAATTTTTATTTGGTGTCATTGTTCCCCCAGATGCTGTTGCTTCCATCCGAATGTGTATCTCAGTTGCTACTTCAGCGTTTTCCTGCAACTGCTTCTTTCTCCTAGAATTCTAGTCACATGAGTTATCCTGGCCAATCAGAATCTAGTAAACAAGATGGCATTCCAACACTATAATTTCGTTTGTCAATTGTAACAAGATAATGTAGGATCTCCTAGTCCAAATCTATTATTCACTAATAGGCAAAAAACTTTGTGGTTTAAGAATGTACCTATAGCCCACAGATATTTATATCAAATTTTTAAAAGCAGGGAAATTGGGCAGCTATAGTGAATGCACCAGGGGAGCAGGAGACCTGACCTCCTCTCTGAGATATTGTACTGCCCTACAAATTTGTCAAAATGCAAACACAATTTGGGGTGGTCTTTCATAGTCCAATCCATTTCCTGTGTAGCTTGGAAGAATTTGGTGACGTGCCTCTAAGCATATGGTGAGTGGTAGGGGAGGGGGAGGGGGAGGGGAAAGGAGGGGATTGGAAGGGGATGGGGAGGGGAAGCAGAAGGGAGGGGTTAAGGAAGGGAGAGGAAAGGGGCAAGAGGGAGTGGATAGGAGGGAAGAGAAGGGGAGGGCAGGTTTGACCATTTGCATGCTTTTTGAGTTCAGTGGGATTTACTCCTATGCAATCATGCTTAGGATACTTGAAACTGACTTGGGGGAGGGGAGGAGGGGGAGGGGAGGAGATTGGGTGGGTGGGCACTGGGTAGAGGGGAAGCCCCTTTCCTTTCCAAAAGGAAAACACTGTGAACACTATAATTGCTTTTTGGCATTTCCCCCTTTTTTATTCTACAGCAGGCATATGTAGCCTCCCACCCAAATTTAAAGCAAAGCTGTCCTTGGCCACATCCACACCAGACCTTTATTTCTCTTTAGACAGTCATGGCTTCTCCCAAAGAATCCTGGGAAGTGTAGTGAGTGAAGGATGCTGAGAGTTGCTAGGAGATGCCCTGTTCCCCTCACAGAGCTTCAATCAGAGTGGCTGACTGTTAAACCACTCTGGCCACTGGAGCTCTCTCAGGGGAACAGTAGTCTCTTCTTAGCACCCTTCACAAACTACACTTCCCAGGATTCTCTGGGGGAAGCCATGACTGTCTCACATGAAATCAAAGTCTGGCATGGGTGTGGCCCCATGATTAAACAAGCCCAGCAGCTGGGAGTCTGGCTTTTAGAACACTGACAGTTGGTTCTTACTGAGCATGCCTGGGCTTCTCATGGACTGTAATGTTAAATTTCTTAAATTAATTAAAAATCAACCAGTCATTTTTTAAACTTTTAAACTGCAGAAGATGAAGGTCAGAGTATGGGGCAAGGTCAGTAACAGGATTACAGGTACTCTGTGAACATGGCTAATTTTTAATGAATTTCAACAGATTATGAGAACTCTGACAGAAAGAAGTCCAAAAGGGCTCTGGTTTTTCTCTCTCTCTTTTTAGACTTTGAACTCTCAGTTCTCTCTGACTGTTTTGTATATTGGCATGAAAATTGAGAGCGTTATTAAGCAAGTGTTTCTGAGTTCAAGACTATAGGTTTTGTATGGTTTTGTTTTGAAATGAGCTTATGGGAAGCCTCAGAATGGCATGGGGGGTTATTTTCAATTTAACATTCAGGAATGAAACAAATCCATGCTGACTATAGTATTGCGCCACTCCTGTGGCTGTATAATTGTTGTTGTTATTGCTATTTTCTTCAATTTCTCACTAGCCCTTCAGCATAAGGTCCCAGAACAGGTTACAGCAACTGAAAAATACATTTAAAACAAATGATACTCACAAGATATAATTTATTTACATTTCTCTGGTCACACATATAATTTGAAAAGTCACAGACTACATATAACTAAGTTTGTTAAAAGGCAGGAGGAAAATAAAAAGTAATCATAATCTAAGTGAAATGACTACATTTAGAAATGTAACCTGATTGAAAATTAGAGCCTTCCAATAAAATGATCAACAGAAACTGAAAATCAGCCAGGGAAGCCAGGGCATTTCAGAGTTTCACCAACCACTGGTGAAAACTGCATTTAAAAATAACATGTAAAACTGACTCCACGTATTCATTACTAACAACTAGTGCAGAGTGCTGTGTCCAGATTGTTCAGTGGAGCACCTGGACACTCACATATTATACCTGTGCTGAGATAACGGCACTGGCTGCCACTCAGCTACCAGGCCATGTCCAAGGTCTTGTTGTTATCATATAAAGCCCTGAACAACTTGGGACCAGATTACCCAAAAGACCACCTCTCTCTGTACAGACCTGTAAGATCACTTGGATCATCAGGGGAAATTCTACTTGTAGCACCACACCCTACAGAATATCATAGGGTGGTGACTAGAAAATTGGCATTTTCTGCTGTTGCCCCGGTACTATGGAATTCCGTTCCTTATCCCATATGTGAAGCAGCAACCATCTTATAAAGACATCTTTTTGCCTAAATTTTCCCTGACTGACGAGATTGGACCCTTTTTTCTGTGTTTGAATCCCCTGAATGTTTGTTTTCTTTGCTTTATGTGCTTTTATGTGGCTGTTATACCACTGTATTATTGGTTTTACATTTATGCTTCAGTGCTATTATTTGCCTTTTATATTGTATACCACTTAGAGAGTTTCAAAAATATTAAACTGTTTATAAATGCTTTTAAATAAATAAATCAATAAGGATAGTATCTATTGTTTATTTACAAGAACTTTATTAAAAGTTTTGAGGATGAGGCATTAAAGTGTGCCAAGGAGAAAGTTTTCCTGTATTTAGGAAGAGATACATTAATTAAGGCATCCCATTCTTAAAATAAAGACATCCATGGCAAACTTGGTCACTGGATGGGAGGAGGAAGGCCCGTGGGCTGCCCCATACAACTCTTGTAGGTCAATATCTGTTCATCTCTGTTTAACAATACAACTGGCTTCCTCACAGTTTATACATGACAGATGAGAAGGAAAGAAACTAACTGTAACAACTTTTGCAACAATTCCTTCATCCCGGCCAACTCATAAGAATCCGTCATCACCAGGAAAACAAAGGCATTTGGAGTAAGGACAAGAAATAAGCACGGCCAAAAGTGAGGTTATAGGAGCTTTGTCTCCAGTTTCAAATGGTGCCTTTGTATTTTGCTGATTTCCTGATGTGATTAGGTCTCTGTCAGAGAAACAGGTCTAAAGCCTCATCTGAAGCTACCCCAGTAAACATATTCTTACCGATGTTATGAACAACTGCTACAAATAAAGATATTGGAAGGTGCTAATGACATCAGGGCTAGCAAATATTAGATGCCTGCACAGCTTAATGCCATCCCAAAGCATGCCTGTTATATCTTAATCCTCATTTATAAAAGTTGAAGTACTAAAACAGATGCCATTACTAATAAAGATGTCATTCATCACTAGGAATATCAAATCTAGAGCATTATGAATCAGTTGAAATGCCAACACAAAGTCAGTTCAGAGACTCCTTGAATTTATATCTCCTTGGTATCCAATTTCTTGATGAACATCTCAGTCAAATTAGATGGCATCTTCTTGGTTTGCCTACATTTTTCATAAACTCTGTTGGACTTTACTTCCAAACTCTGCAATTCCTCATGGGGTTTAATTCCTAGTAAGCATACATAGAATTATACTATATACCCATGTGTATATAAGAAGGTTCAGATGATCCCCACATGTGAACATTTGAGGACAATAATGGCTAATGTCCATTGGGACTGGTAGAGTAGAAGGCAGGGAAATCAACAGTAGGTGGAGCCAGAGTCAATGACAGTTGAAGCCAACTCATTCTAGTTTTGTCCCCATCCTCTTCACTGATGAATTCTGCAAAGGCAACACTGAGACTAAGGAGGAAGAAGTTGACAGGCAGTGCCACCATCTGGATTGCTTATAAGAAAGCAGGCAGGCAGGTGGGGGCTGGCTGACTGGTTGATGAGACAATGGCATATTCATCTTAATGGACCAGCTTCCACTGCTTGAGACAGGTCACAAGGTTGCAAGGCCATACCACCAGTAGGGATGGGGGAGAATATCCACTAAATCGGACCTGGCACCGGATTCCAGCTGAATTTGATAGTTCGCCATCCTTTCGGACCAGCATCTATTTCTTGCTTCAGGCCACAGCTGTAATCAGCACGGATTTTGCGGCCGCAGCTGCAAATCAGCAAGAATTTATTCTTTTGAATTTTCTCCCCTATTTTACGTTACTTTTGGAATGCTCTGTAAATGGTACATTTCCACTAAGAAGCCAGCATGTCATGCCCTTGTGACCTGCGTCACTTGTTGTCAATCAACTGCTTGCTAAGCCCCAGGTGTTTCTAACAAAGAAAAGCAGCTTCAATTAGCCAATTTAAAACATGTTTCATCATACTTGCAAATACCAGTGCCGCAAAGTCCCTTGGCTTTATTCTTTAGCCCCATTTTTCTCTGCTGTCATGCCCCCAAATTTTAGGAACCTTATTATTTTACAAAAATGTTCCCAATGAAGCCAATGTTGAATCCAGATCGTCCTAAGGGTAAAGGGTAACCCGTTCATAAGCCTGACACCATTTGTCTCTGATCAGGTAACCTCCGAGGCTTTTGCCTTGGAATCCGGAAAGCACTTATTGTGATTACTGGAGTCCTTTAGAGGTAACTGACTAGACTGAACAGTCTGAAATTCAGTCTGTCCAATTGTAGTCAGGATGGCACCAGCTGTCCAGCACTACCTCAAGTGGGTCCGTTTCACGTTGCTTGTTTCCTTGGAGCATGCTCCTATTAGCCAATACAGGACTCTGATTGACCTCCTCTTTATTATCAAACGTTGATTGGAGTTTTCACAAGGCTGATATATGTAAAGATGCTTCTGCAATTTAACAAGTACTTTCTAGGTTGTGTGGCTTGCCTTTTGTATAGGTCATTAATGGTGACCTATGTATGACAGGAATGGGAAACTGTTCCTCTCTTCCCAGAGGGTCCTTCGGGTAAAGAATAGATGAACAAACAACATATATACAGACATTTTGCATACATTATAATATCTTGAGACCTCTATGGCTCCTGATGTTAAGAACTACGAAATTTTAGCCACCGGAAAAAAAACCATGGATTGAATCACTCAAAAAAGCAAACTGCAGATAGAATCAGCAAGTGCAAGAGCAAGCAGGAACAAAAAAATGGTGGATCAGGATTAAATGACAGACTGTCAGAATGCAAGCGGACTGGAACCATGCAGTGTAACCCATCCCTAACGACCAGCAACACACTTGGTGGTTGTGGTCCTCCACTATCCATGCATGTGAGAAAGGTTTCCTATGTGAATACTGACATCACAGGTAGATCTCCTCCAGAGAACAGGTTTTCTGGATCAATCAGGATCCTTCATTGAATGGAGGAACCCCATGCATATACATTATTATTATTATTATTTTATTTATTAAATTTATTAGTCGCCCACCTGGCTGGTTGTCCAGCCACTCTGGGCGACGTACAAGATAAAACAATACATTAAAACATTAACATTTAAAACCATAACAGTAAAAACCTAACCCACCCCAAAAGCCTGCCTGAAGAGCCAGGTCTTCAAGGCCCGGCAGAAGCTTATCATAGAAGGGGCATTGGTAATATACGATGCATGTTTTCATCTATACCTCTGAAGTCAGCATAACAGAGTCTCAACTTCATTTGAAAAAAGGTGAGGTGATATTCTCTAGCATTAGCAATGAATTTTCAGAGGAGCTTTGACTCTGTCAGTTCCCTTTGCATGACATATCTTCACAGTGAATCACTTGGGAACAATATCTTGAGATGGGCAGCTCTCAGAAGTTATAAATCCAGTGTGATTATATGAGGTTGTAGACAATATATATTTTGATGGGCCATGCTGTCATGGGAAGTAACTATATCGCCTTACCTGCTCACATGATGTTTACACATTACTGGAGCAACATGGAATTGCACCAGGGGGAATCAATTCCCACATTACAAAGATAATGTTTGAATCAGCTTTCAATTGCAAGGGAAGTGGATAAAATTATTATTATTATTATTATTATTTATTTATTAAATTTATTAGTCGCCCATCTGGCTGGCTGTCCAGCCACTCTGGGCAACATACAAAATAAAAACATACAAATACATTAAAACATTAAAAATCTCAACAACAATAATAAAACCTAACCCACCCCAAAAGCCTGCCTGAAGAGCCAGGTCTTCAAGGCCCAGCGGAAGCTCATCATAGAGGGGGCATGGCGGAGATCATTTGGGAGGGAATTCCACAAAGTGGGGGCCACAATTGAAAAAGCCCTCTCCCTAGTTCTCACCAGTCTAGCTGTTTTAACTGGTGGGATAGAGAGAAGGCCTTTTGAGGCTGATCTTGTTGAGCAGCATCCCTGATGATGTTGGAGGCGCTCCTTCAGATAGACTGGGCCGAAACTGTATAGGGTTTAAAGGTCAGAACCAACACCTTGAATTGGGCCCAGAAAACAACCGATAACCAGTGCAACTCCTTCAGCACTGGAGTGATGTGATCTCGCCGGCGGCTGCCTTTAATCAGGCGAGCTGCCGCATTCTGTACCAGTTGCAGCTTCCGGACTGTTTTCAAGGGTAACCCCACGTAGAGTGCATTACAGTAGTCTAGGTGAGAGGAGACCAGGGCATGTACCACCGGTGGGAGCAGGTGGTTGGGAAGGTAGGGATGCAGCCTCCGTATCAGATGGAGTTGATACAGCGCTGCCCGGCTCACAGCCGAGACTTGAGCCTCCATGGACAGCTGGGAGTCAAGAATGACCCCAGGCTGTGGACCTGGTCTTTCAGGGGCAATTGTACCCCACTGAGGACCAGGTCAACATCCCCCAACCTTCCCTTGTCTCCCACAAACAATACCTCGGTTTTGTCAGCGTTCAGCTTCAGCTTATTCCTTCCCATCCAGCCACTCACCGACTCCAGGCACTTGGACAGGGTTTCTACAGCCAACCTCGGTGAAGATTTGAATGAGGGATAGAGCTGCGTGTCATCCGCATACTGGTGACACTGCAGCCCAAATCTTCTGATGATAGCCCCCAGTGGCTTTATATAGATGTTGAACAGCATCGGGGAGAGGATAGAGCCCTGTGGCACCCCACAAGTGAGAGGCCAAGGATCTGAAACCTCATCCCCCAATGCCACTCTCTGGTACCTACCAGAGAGGAAGGAATGGAACCACTGCAATACAGTGCCCCCTATGCCTAACCTCTTCAGGTGGTCCAGAAGTATACCGTGGTCACCGGTATCAAAAGCTGCTGAGAGATCCAGGAGGACAAGAAAGGTGCATTCGCCCCTATCCAACGCCCTCCTCATATCATCCACCAAGGCGACCAAGGCCGTTTCAGTCCCATGTCCAGGTCTGAAGCCTGATTGAAATGGATCCAGATAATCCGCTTCCTCCAAATGCACTTGCAACTGCTTTGCCACCACCCGCTTAACCGCCTTGCCCAGGAATGGCAGATTTGAGACTGGGCAAAAGTTGTTCAGATCTTGGGGATCCAAGGAGGGCTTCTTTAGAATTGATTTTATTACTGCCTCCTTGAGAGCTGATGGCATTACTCCCTCTTCCAGGGACGTATTTACCACCATCTTGATCCCCTCGCCCAGTCTGTCCTTGCAGCTCATAATGAGCCACGACGGGCAAGGGTCGAGTAAGCAAGTGGTTGCCTTTAAGGTTGAAAGCACCTTGTCCACTTCATCAGAAGGAAGAAGCTGGAACCGATCCCACACGACTGGAGCACCACTGGCCGCCTCTGGCTTGTTCACTGTGTTAGCAGCGCACAGAATAGCACTCTTAATACGATCGATTTTCTCCATAAAGTGCTTTGCCAACTCATCACAGGAGGCCTTAGCATGTTCCATCGGTTCCAGGGCAACTGGACCAACCAGGCTCCGGACAACTTGGAACAGCCTCCTGGGACAGCACTGTGTGGACAGCATTGTCCTCAATGGAAAGCCAAGAGATTTGTCAAAAGATTGATATTGTTTCCAAAACAGGAAATCCCTAAACTTTCCATGCATCTCAGTGGTACCCAGGCGGTCTCCCATCCAAGCACTGACCAATCCCAGCCCTGCTTAGCTTCAGCAAGGTGGTAGCCTCATGTGCCTTCAGACCGTAGCATGGGAATATCCGCTTGGTTTTTTTAGACACTTTGTGGTTTGCTTGTGTAGACATTTTGTGCTATATACCACACCCCGTGACAGTCATTTGGGGTTATGCTTTGCTCTAATGGCAGCCATTTGGAGTTATGCCACACCTTCAAAGCAGCCATTTTGGCTTTGAACCCATGCCACTTTCTCAAAATTCCAAAAGTACCCACTGGCCAAAAAAGGTTGGCACCCCCTGTTGCATAGTGTCTCCTTTCATTTTTGTGAGAAGCTTCTGACCTGTCCAGGGGATTCCTGTCTCTACACTGCAACTGTGGTTTGCATATCCTTATGGGCACTGCTGCTTTGAACAATAGGAGAATCTTCCTTCCTTAGGATACCAGAATTCCAAGGTTCAGCCATGTTCATAATCCATTTGGTGCTTTAGAAACCACTGTCCCAAATATTGATTACCCTGTTCTCAAATCATTGAAATTTGGACATTGTCCTTTGAGCATAATAATTTTGAATGAGCCACCTGTGCATCTGACTGAAAGCAAAATAGACCCTATTTTAAATGAAATCACCAGGTAGTGAACTCTGGAACAGGACTGCACATACATCAGGGCCAAGACACTTCCCTCATATAATACTATTGAAACAAAAAAGTTAAATGAACCACTATCCTTCCCAACCAGTTATAGAAAAGTGCACCATCTTGGTGATTTTACAAGTGTGTACTTGACAGGATATGTCAAGTACGTTCTGTGATGGGTATCCTTTCTTGCTCAATTACAGGACATTTTAAAGAAAAGTTCAATGTGTGTGGTATTAATTTTCGTATCTAAACTTTACTTCTGGAGTGCACTGGAGGTATAATTGCCTCCAAGCATAGCACTCATGTTTTATTGTATTTGTTGTTGTTTTGGGCCACCATTAATCATGAACTAATATCTGCAATTAAGCTTTGATGGCACAAGGGATATAAGGAATTTATTGTGAACAAAGAGCAAAACCATTACTAAAGCAATGATAAGGAGGCCAGAATACATCCAATCTGTTCAAATGTTTCCTTCAGGAACTGCACTTTTCCTAGTGACTATGATGACCTGAAAACACCAGAAGTCCATTGCCTCCTTCTCTTCTCACCCTCCTGCCCTTTGTTGTAGAGGGGCAGGTTTCTATTCTCTGATAAATGGCCATTTTTCACTTAAAATACTACTCTAGATATCCCCGTGGAAGCTGTGATATCATTCTGGTATTATGGGCATGGGCATGTGGATCTATTATTTGGCTTTTCTATCCCTAGAAGAATGAACTGACTTATATTTTAGATGCCAAGGTAAATGGATAGCATCACTTGAGGGATGTGCACTCAAAATGACATAGTAAGTGCCTGGCACATAAATATCCTAAGCAAGAAGCCAGCCTGTCACTCGTTGTCACCTATTGTCACTCTAGCTAGTTGTCTGGTATAAAATTGCTTCTTAAATATTTGCTTAATACCCACCTTACAGGTGGCTGATGGGCCATGAAGAAGGGAGTAGAAAGGGAGAGTATTGTAGCCATGGAATTTGGTGTCACTATTCTTGTATATTGTTCAATAACATGTGGTGAAAACTGACAGCTGCCTTTTAACAGGAGCTTACTAATTTTTGCGTTAGGAAGTATATGTTGTCCAACATAGCCCTGAAACTGATGTAACATGTCCACTAGGAAAAATAGCTATATCTTCATTGTCTGTAATCATTCCGATAAATTCCCAGTACAATTAAGCTCTTCGCTGGGGGTGGGGGAAGGTAATGCTAATAAACACCTTAATGTGGTAAGGGGGTTTGAGTGTGTCAAAGAAACTGAGAGCAATGCCGTCAGGAGTCTAGACTAAGAGGCTAGACTCCTAGCAGGATCACCCAAAGTAGAATGGTCAAAGCTGAGACACCAGACTAGGATGCACCCAGACTCAGAGGAAGGCAATGGTAAACCACCTCTGAATACCTTTTACCATGAAAACCCCATGAATAGGCTATTGAAAATGCAACATGAGATAGTGCTGGAAGAGGAGACACCCAGGTCACATGGCACTCACCATAAGTAGTAATCAGCTTGAAGGCACGTAACATCGCACACACACAAAGCAATTTAAAAATAAATGTCAATAAACTTTTTTGACATATACTATCTTAAGAACCACCACAAGGAGATATGCATTTTCAACAAGGAAACCTATGCATACATTTGAAGATCCAGGTAAGGACCTTTTTAAGTGTTAGTGAATGGATGCATCCCCAGATTAATCTGAAGGTGTCTCCTTATTGTGATTTCACCTAATCTGAGCCCTGAAGGGCAATCAGGATTTTTGGATGATTTATAGTGGGTGTCATAGCCTTCTTATAGGAAGAATGGATATATGGAAGTAGTCAATATGCAACCCAATTGATAAGACGCAATAGCACAGTCCTTGAAATACATCTGACACTCCAACATATATGTTACTTTTCCCCAGTGATGACAGTTATGCCATTATTTTACTTTTACCTCAGTTTTTCACTCTGTGGATGCATAGGGTGTTTTTTCTCCAGCAGCTGCCCAGGCACTGCTATTCGGATACCACCTTTGCCCCTCCAGTAAGAGATCATTGCCTATATCCTGTAGTGATCTCCTGCCTATCATTGTACTGACATTTCAGAATCCTTTCCCCTGCTTCTCCACCTATAGAGTTCTTGGAGAAACACAGATCACATCTCTCAGGGGACAGGTGAATACCATTCCCCTATGGAAGTGAGATGCTTCCCTACTTATGTCTGGCTGTCTAATCACAAAATCTATCACCAGCAAATCATCGGTAGTGGCACAGTTCACTTTCTTTCAAGCCTGCTCAATCACTAAGGGATTCCTAGCCACAACTCAAACCATCCAGGCAGTATTTCAACCTAGGATATCCTCACCTATGCAAAACATTCCTGTATATTCCCCAGAATACTCTCCATCTTGGTAATGAGTTCACGTCATGATATCTTCACCACATCATTTCCCCCCAAATGAATCACCACACCTGGGAGCAAACCACAATCCTGGAGAGCTCAACAAAGCAAGGTTTATGTAGACATTTAAAACCCTGAATGGTCTGGCCCTCAAATATCTAAGAAAGTGCCTTCTCCCATATCAGCCTGCTCATTCATTATGATTAGCAAGTGAGACTCTCTTGATGGGGCCTGATCTGAATGAGGTGTTCAGTGCAGAGGCCCACAGAAGAACCTTTTCAGTGGTGGTTGTATGGCTGTGGAATGATCTCCTCCCACTGAGGTGTCCCATGCCTCTACAGCATATTCAGTTCAGCAGCAGGTAAAGACACAGCTCTTTCAATAGGCCTTTAGAAGTGGAGAGGAGTCAATGAGAAGTAGAGAGGAGTGAATGGACAGAAGTTATGACTCAACTAGGAGCCTCTGAGAAACTGAGCATCTG